>NC_135618.1:6037412-6345282 GCF_053574225.1 Canis aureus
GACATACAGTCTCTGTTGCAACTACTAAATTCTCCCACTGTAGCCCTAAATCAGCTGTAAACAATAAGTAGAAGAATGGGCATGACTGTGTTCCAATAAAACTTTATTTATAAAAACAGATGTCAGGCTGGATTTGGCCTGCAAGCTCTAGTTTGCTCACCCCTGTTTTAGGTCATAGTCAGGAAGGTGGATTTTATTTTAATGGCAGGGAAAGCCCTTGCGTAGTTTTAAAATAGAGAACTAATAGGATCTTATTTGGCCTTTAGAAATATCACTTTGGCTACTGAAGAGTGAATGGATGGAAGAGAGTGGAGAGAATGGAAGCAAGGTTTCGGGCAATATATAAGGGTGGCTTGAATATATAAGTGTGGCAGTGAAAGCGAGTTGTAGCTGAGTTCAGGGGAGAGAGCAGGGTTGGTAACACAATTTTGGAGTCAGCAGGATACTAACAGTATTTAAAGCATCCAGTTTTGATCACAAATACTTAACTCAGTCATTGTAGCTCAAAAGCAGCCACAGACAATACATAAAAAAGTGAATGTGGCTGAGTCCCAATAAAAGTTATTTATAAGTACAGATGACTGATATTCTGGCTATAGCTTGCCAATCTATAACCTAAAATATTAATCTTGTTCTGGAATTCCTTTTTTGTGGCCCTCCCTCTTGTTGGTCGAGTTAGTTATTCAATGAAAATTGTTATAAGTGGGACGCAAAGAAAAAAGAAACTGACAATATTTTTAACTGCCAAAATGGGTTCTTGAGAATTAAAACAGAAGTTTCAAGGGGAGAAAAGCAAAGAGCTTATGCCATAATACCAGAAATAGGAAGAGAATCGAAAAACAGCCTACAATTTCATACATACCTTTTTCATCGTCCCTGCCCTACTCTCACCCTTACTCCTCAAGGAAATAAATGATAATCACTGGAACTGAGATCATTAGGGAATTAGAGATGTAGTATCACCTTGGTCAGGAGGCTGGAAATAATAAAACAACAAGGATAAATACAAAGAGAAGACAGGAGTGAACATTAGGAAGCTCTGACTATAGCCCAGGGCCAAGGCCAAGGAGACCAACAAAATCTGGGCCAATATCTACACCATGAATCACCATTTGTGCAAGCACCATTATCTACTCACTTCATCCTGTGGGGTATGGGGCTTATGTTGACAGCCTCTGGTATATTATTATTATTATTCAATGGGATATTTACCCACTTGTAGCCTTTGCTGTGCCCTATCTCGTCTGCTGCATGTGAATTTTCTCTTTCTTTAACAGCCTGGCAAAATGGACAGTAGATCCTTGTCACTGGGTAAAGAGTTGGTGGCATGAAAAGGAGCCCCAATAGATGGTTTGGGAGAAAATTGGAACCGTCGAGACCCAGCTCTATTACGTAAAACTGTCCCAAATATATCCTCCAAATTTAGTAAAAATATTTTTTTTGAGTGAAGTAGTACCTGCCAAAGCTTCAGTTATGTCCCACAGAATTTTTGCCAGAATTTCAAGCTGGGATGAGGAAATACTCTTAACCAGTTGTGTGATCCAGAACTGCTGATTTAGGGATTCAATTTTCTTAATCCTTCAGTGTATTTAATTTTCTGGTTGTATAAAGCTCTTTGCTATTTGTGTGACTCTGATTCTACTGGTTAGCATTTTATTTACTTATGATTTAGTTATCTATTTTCGAGAGAGAGACAGTGAGCAGGGGGAGGGGCAGAGGGAGAGAGAGAGAGAATCTCAAGCAGACTCCCCACTGACCATGGAACCCAACTCAGAACTCGATCTCACGACTCTGAGATCATGACCTGAGCTGAACCCAAAAGTCAGGTGCTCAACTGACTGAGCCACCCAGGCACCCCTCCCCTACTAGTTAGCATTTTAATCTACATAATTAAATATTATCATCTAGTCATCCCACAGATTTTTTATTCTATGTCAGTCACCTGGGATGGCACCTTTGGAGCACTGCTATTCATAGAGTGATGAGATTATTGGAGCAGCAAGGGGATGGAAACTCATCAGTACCAACTTCCATATCTTACAGATGAGGATGTTGAGGCCCAAGGGAGAGAAGTAGCATATCGAACATGACATGTGTGGAACTAAGACTAAAACTAGAGGTTTTTCTGACCCCCGTTCATGTCTTTCCATGATTCTATGTCACTGGTGATGTCATGTAGTTCAATGCTGAAATAATTCTCAATAATTATTTGAGATTTCCTAGGTGGAGGAACCCGTCTTTCAGCACGAAATAATTTTGCTAAATAAATATAAAAATAATCAGTGGCCAACTGTGACATTCAACCACCCTATTCAAATGTCACCAAAGGCAGTATAACTCAATATTCTTTTTCTTCACAGTCAGGTAACTTGGATTGATTTTAAAAAAAATGACCTTAGTAAAGAGAAATTTATTATGAAGAATTAAGGATAGTCCCAAAACCCCAGGGCAAGAAATTCAGCTCACACTTTATCAAGAACTCTCTAGAATGCTGTCGTTTCTTCTTTCTCCCATTTATCACATCTGCCTTGATTCTTCTGTTCTGTTTCTGTTGTTGTTTGTTTTAATTAGGTGGATCTGTCAGCACTTGCTCTTCAATATAAGCAGCACAAAAATTGCTGCTGAGAAACAGCAGCGCTGGTCCCCAAGTCTACATCCCTTACAGATAAAGCACCTCTTCTAAAAAATTTGTGGGTGCGTAATAAGTCATTAAAATTTTAATGTAACTGAGTATAGAAATAATACTGTAAAAACTCCTTATGTAGGTATAAAATAGAATTTTTTAAATGCTTCCACATTCTCTTATGTTTACCTCACCTTAATCCCATAGAGGAGGCAGCCGATTGTCATTAATCTCATTTTACAGCTGGAAAAACAAACTCAGAGACTTTCAGTCTCTTATCCAAGCAACAAAGTCGGATCTTGAATCCAGCTTTCTTGGCTTCTAGGCCATTTGCCCTTTCAATACCCACATCCATGGCTTATGAAAGGAAGAAATAGTGGTGATGCTGTGGAGGTAATGACAGGGCAAAGATTGGTGAACTGAGTAGCCACCTGAGTATTTTAAATCTAGCTTCAGAGTTCCGTCATTCTATAAACTGATTATTATTCTTGGACCCAACCATACCTTTCTTTTTTCCTGCTCTTCCATGTGAACACACCAAATTATTTTAATGTTTGTTTTCAAATTTTGCTTAACATTTAACTTCCTGTAGTCTGACTCCTCTTCTGATAGTGAACCAGAAGTGACCTGAAGTACTGGCACAAAATAATGTGGATGATGATAATAATGGCAATAACAAGGCCAGGCATCTATAGGATTAGAGTTTCTTCTGAACCTGAGGAACAGCACACACACACACACACACGCACACACACAAATGTGAAAGCAAATGTTAAATATCTGTCACTAGATGAAAGAATTCCATATTCAGTGATTGGTATGAAGTCTGAGGAACTAACTCCATGTGTTAAAACAGAGCGGAAAACGTGAGTACAAAGGTATTATGCAAACAAAGCACAGCATTTCCATGTGTATGAGTTTAACTGGGTCTGGCTGCTCTAAGCTCTGGGGCACCTTCCCTAACACAGACAAGGGCATCTGCGATTTGTATCTAAAACATTTTGCATGGTTAGATCATTGTTTACACAAAAGTAAGGTGGTAGTTTCCAGTAGGGTATCCCGAGTGAGAATCTGCTAGTGAAGAAAATATGGGCACAAATTTTAAATGTTTTCAAGACATATATAAACAAACACAATGTCAATACCCGATGATAGCATCAGGCTACAACAAGTGAAGCAGATAACATCTCCGTGTAAGGCTTGCTCCTCCCAGAAGTGTGCTATCTGAGAACACCAGGGATCAAATCTCGAAGAATCAAATTTACATTCTAAACTTAAAGCAGAAAAATCTACTCAAATGGCTCATACACCCAGCCCAAAAGAAAACTGTAGGATTTTTATTCAAGTGGAAACTACAGCTGATGTTGCTTGCTGCAATGTTCATTCACACACCTTTAATTGATCACTATACAATGGATGTGTGCTTTGCACTTTTTACAAGATGCCTACAGTCATGGGTAATGCCAATTATTATGCTAGCACATGAGAAAAAAAAGTAATGTCTCCTTATATGTGAGGAATGAACATCCTTACAACCGCTAGCCTTCCCTTCATTTAAAACCTCTTTCACTCAGTACACACAACTCCTCCCACTCCTGTCACTATTTCACCAAGTCTCTGATCTCCCATATTCGCCGCTCCCTAGGCTGACACACGAGACTGTACGATTAATGGGAAACAATGGAAGAAACAACCAGACCAAGCTGTGAGGATGCAGGAAAAATACTGGCTAACAGAAAGCCCGTCCTTAAACCCTGAAATCTCAAGGTTTAGAATCTGAAAAGAAACGGGAGGAAAGCAGTGAATCCTATGGAAGAAAGCAGTGAATTGCGCAGGTGACAGGCAATGAAACGAAGCATGGCCCTGTCCCTCCTTTACCATAAGGATCTCTACAGCATGTGACCAAGTCACTTAGTCTTTTTTTGAAAGCCAGTTGTGTCATTTGCAAAACCAATACAGATGGGCCCCGACTCACGATGTTCCAACTTATGATTTTTTTCACTTTGTGATGGTGCAAAAGTGAGTGATATGCATTCAGTAGAAGCTATGCTTTGAAGTCTGAATTTTGATCTTTTCCCAGGCTGGCAATGTGGCCCAATAATGCCCTGTAGTGAGCCCCAGCTCCCAGTCAGCCATGTGGTCACTGGGGTAAACAACTGATACACTGACAAGCATCCTGTGTCTCACTTTCAGTATTCAATAAATTACATGAACTATTCAACATGGTGTTATAAAATCAGTTTTGTGTTAGATGATTTTGCCTGGGTTCTGAGCAGGCTAAGCAATGATGTTCAGTAGATTAGGTGTATTAAATGCATTTCTGGCTCACCATATTTTCAACTTACAGTGGGTTTATTAGGACATAACCCCATCGTAAGTAAAGGAGGGTCCGTGCTTAATCCTGCCTCATTCAAAGGGCTGTTGAAGAAATATATCAACCTAAATAAAGGTTATTTAAGAATTTGTTTCGCCCTGTAAAGCACTACATAAATACGAATGTAAATATAAAGGGATCATAGAAAATTTTTGCTGCTGTTTATGACTCTTTTCAGATCCTCACTCTTTCATTTTAACTTCTCATTAACCTTTTTCCTTCTTTCTTTAGTCTGCATTTAACTCTAGAATCTGAAGGATTTTTATTACAATTCATACATAGTTGAAACCACTTGGCCTGACACAGTACTTCAACTGCCAGAAGGGGTGAGTTCTGCTCACGCTGGCGAGCGCAGGGTCAAATCCGCACCAGGGGCCAGCTCAGCCTGTCCTTCACCATGCCTAGCACATGTGGCCAGTCAAGGAGAGGTGGTGCGTTTAGGCCCCTTTTCTTCTGGCTTTGGTTGGTGCTCAAAACCAACTAAAACTCCCCCTGGTACTACATAAAGTACAGTTAAATCTGGAAAAAAGTGGAAACAATTATGGTTTTGGGGGTCATGTTAAAAATACAAACATCTTTTCTATTATTTTCCTTTTCTTTCAAATAACCCAGAAGTAATGAGACTTCCCAGGGATTAACTTGCTCATCTGACCAAATCTGGCTCGACATCCTGACAATGTCTGGTTAAAAGATGTGACTACCACAAATATAGCTTCTCATCCCCTACACCATGTTTTACTCATTACCTGGCAAAGGTACAAGCCAAAATTCTCGTAAACCTCCTGATTTCCCGCTCATAATTTGGGGAAGTAAACCATGGCTGAGAAACCACATGAAGCTCCATTAAATGAACCTAAATAAATGATATCTCTGCAAATGAATCACTGCTTACCCAAATTCCATGCACAGCAGAGAGGCAGAGAGACAGGAATGGTCAATAAATACCAGACTCCCAATAACCACAATGCACAGACTCTATCTCAGGGACAACTCCTTCTCAACTGCATATAAAGAAGAAAAAAATATCCACCATTCCTGGTCACAGCTCCAAGTGTACAGCCCCCATGTGTCTGTGTAACAACTGTCTTACCACACAGGATAAATTAGATCATTTGGATAGATGCTGATTTTAGATAGGAGCAAAGAAGAAAAGATTTTAAAGGCTGAGGACTGCTTTGAAAGAATGCACAAAAAAGTAACTTGAACTGTGCAACTTTTGCAGGTTCACAATGAGGCTATTTTCTTGACAAAGTTTATGAGATTGCCCTTTCTTCCTAAAACAAATGTTTCTGGAGTTCTTATTATGTTTCAGGGACTATGCTACGTCTGGGGACATAACAATCAACAAATTATATTTCCTACTATTGTGGGCCAAATCCAATCCACTGCCTGTTTTTCATAAATAAAGTTTTATTAGAACACAATCATTTGATCATGTTTCGTCTATAGTTTGTTTGTTATGGGTATGCTACAATGATAGCATCAAGTCATTGTGACAGTGACCATATGACCCACACAGCCCAAAATATTTACTATCTGTCCCTATACAGAAAATGTTTGCCAACCCTTGGAGTGGAGGGAGAAATGGACAAAAATATATGAATTTATAATAATGTTTACTAAGAGCTATGATGTGGGAATTTTGCAGTTCTAAACCAAGATCTGAAGAATCAAGGAGTACTGCAGAGATAACGTTTAAATGGAGACCTAAAAATGCACAAGCAGCTAAGGAGTTGATGAGTAGAGAAAGTATCCCAAGAGGAGGTCACATGCAATGACCAGGAAGCAAAAGAGAGCGTGTCTCATTCAGGGAACTGAAAGTACAGTTTGTCAACTTAGCCGGAACAAGGAGAGTGAAGGGGGCAGGGAGAGAAATGATGTCAAAGAGAGAATCAGGACCCAGATCATAAATGTTCCTCTATATCAGCCTAAAAAAATTTTAAATTATTATAGGGTTTAAGCTGTGGGATGAAATAATCAAGCCGTACACATCTGTATAAATTGGTGTTTATATAAGATTGATGATAAGCCTTGTTTCTCACATAGCTACCAGGAAAACAAAAGCAATGAATTCTGAAATTGAGATTCATCAGGAAACGCTAACATTCAAATTAATCCATCCCTTCAACTCCTACCAACCCATGGCTCATAAATTAAGTGGCTGTGTACAGCATACTACGGGCATACCTTGCTGTATGACACTTCACAGATAATGCATTTTTTACAAATTGAAGGTTTGTGGCAACCCTATGTTGAGCAAGTCCATTGGCACCGTTTTTCCAACAGCATTTGCTCACTTTGTGTCTCTGTACCACACTTTGATAATTCTGTCCATATTCAACCTTTTTCATTTTATTTATGGTAAATCTGTGACCAGTGATCTCTGATGTTCCTATTATAACTGTTTTAGGGAACCATGGACTGCACCCAGATAAGACAGCAACTTTATCAGTAAATGCTATGTGTGTTCTGAACGTCCCACCAACTGGCTGTCCCCTGTTGCTCATCCTCTCCTCAGGCTTCCCTATTCCCTGAGACCATGACAATATTGACAATAGGTGAATTAATAAACTTACAATGGCCTCTAAGTGTTCAAGTGAAAGAATTGTATATCTCTCACTTTAAATCAAAAGCTAGAAATGATTATCTTAATGAAAAAATCACGTCGAAAGCTGAGATAGACTGTAAACCTTCAGCTAGGCCTCTTGCTCCACATAGTTAGCCAAGTTGTAGATGAAAAAAAAAAAAGTTCTTAGAAGAAATTTCAAGTACTACTCCAGTGAACATAAGAATGATAAGAAAGTAAAACAGCTTTACTGCTGATTTGGAGAAAGTTTTAGTGGTCTGGATAGAAGATCAACATTTCCTTAAGCCAAAGCCTAATCCAGAGGAGACCCCTAACTCTCTTCAAGTCTGTGAAGGCTGAGAGAAGTGAGAAAGCAGCAGAAGAAAAGTCTGAAGTTAGCAGAGGTTGTTTATGAGGTTTAAGAAAATAAATAATTTCTGTAACATAAAAGTGCAAGGTGAAGCAGCAAGTGCTAAGGTAGAGCTACAGCAAGTTGTCCAGAAGATCTAGCTAAGATAACTAACGAGATGGCTACACTAAACAACAGATTTTCAATGTAGACAAAACTGCCTTATATTGGAAGATGCCATCTAGGATTTTCATAGCTAGAGAGGAAAAGTCAGGCTTCAAAGCTTTATGGGACAGGCTGGCTATCTCATCAGAAGCTAATGAACCTGGTGACTTTAAGTTGAAGTCAATGCTCATTTACCATTCTGAAAATCCTAGGCCCTTTAGAATCATGCTAATCTACTCCACCCATGCTCTAAAAATGGAACAACAAAGCCTGTATGACAGTGCATCTGTTTACAACATGGTTTACTGAATAGTTTAAGCCCACTGTTGAGAATTACTGCTCAGAAAAAAAATATATTCCTTTTAAAATATGATTGGTCATTGACAATATAACTGGTCACCAAAGAACTCTGATGAAGATGATGTACAATGAGATTAGTATTTTCATGGCTGCTAACAGAACATCCACTCTTCAGCCAAAGGATCAAGGGATAACTGATTTTTATGTCATATTATTTAAGAAATATGTTTCATAAAGCTATAGCTGCCATAAATAGTGATTTCTCTGATGGATCTGGGAAAAGTCAGTTGAAAATCTTCTGAGAAGGATTCACCACTCTAGATGTCATTAAAAAAATTTGTGATTCATGAAAAGAGTCCAAAATAGCAACATCACCAGGAGTTTGGAAGAAGTTGATTCCAATTCTCATGAATGACTCTGAGGGATTAAGACTTCAGTAGAGGAAGTAGCTGCAGATGTGGTGGAAACAGCAAGAGAACTAGAATTAGAAGTGGATCCTGAATATATGACTGAATGGTTGCAATCTCATGATAAAACTTTCATGGAGAAGTTGCTCCTCATGGATGAGCAAAGAAAGTGGTTTCTTGAGATGGAATCTACTCCTAGTGAAGTTCCCATGAAGACTGTTGAAATGACAAGAAAGGATTTAGAATGTTACATAAATTTGGTTGATAAAGCATTGGCAGGGTTTGAGAGGACTGACTTCAATTTTAAAAGAGGTTTCATTGTGGGCAAAATGCTATCAAACAGCAATGCATGCTTCAGAGAAATTGTTGCTGAAAAGAAGAGTCAATCAATGTGGCAAACTTCATTGTTGTCTTATTTTAAGAAATTGCTGCAGGCACCCCAACTTGCAGTAGCCACCACCCTAATCAGTTAGTAGCCATAACATTGAGGCCAGGCTCTAGAGGCACCAGCAAAAAGATTATGATTTGCTAAAAGCTCAGATGATGGTTGGCATTTTTTAGCAATAAAATATTTTTCAAAAGATTTTATTTATTTTAGAGAGAGAGAGTGTGTTAAAGTGTGTTTGTGGGGGGGGGGGGGATACAGAAGGAGAGAGAATATCAAGCAGACTCCCTGCTGAGAGTGAAGCCCACCACAGGGCTCCATCTCACAACCCTGAGATCATGACCTGAGCTGAAATCAAGAGTTGGATGCTTAATCAACTGAGCCACACAGGAGCCTTGAGCATAAAATATTTTTAGATTAAGGTATGTACATTTGTATTTTAGACACAATGCCATTGCATACTTAGTGGACTATAATATAGTGTAAACATAACTTTTATATGCACTGGGAAACCAAAATCTTCTTTTGACTTGATTTTTCACAATATTTACTATGAGGTGGTCTGGGACCAAACCAGCAATATCTCTGAGATATGCCCGTACTTAAATTTCCTCTAACATTTAGGTCAGTGCTTCACTCCAGTTTGTGCTGACATTACAACCAGGCACATCTAAAAAGATGGTCAGTGATGGCAAGGAGGAAGCCAACCTTCCCTGAGACAACTGAAGCAAGTTAGGTCCGATTTCTGCCTTTCCTACAAAATGGCTATGTTAATCAACCATAGTTTTCACTCTATCTCATTGGTTGCCCTACCTCAGTCTTATTTGTTCTTCCCCTTCTCCTAGGCCTCTTCAGACTGGCATGCCCCAGCACTCAATCTTTAGACTTATTCCCTAACACTAACTCACTTAGCAACTGGATCCAGTCTGATTGTCTGAAATACCATCCATAAGCCAGTGATGCCCAAATGTATATCCTTAGCATAGGCTTTTCTCCTGAACATCACTCTTGGGTATCCTCTTGTCTTGACAACCCCACTTGGATGTCTGTCTAGAAGGCATCTCACACTCAATATGTCCCTCATCAAACTTCTTCCTCTCAAATCTACTCAGCCTGTAGTGATTTCCAACTTACTTGACAGTAACCACATCATTTCCACTATTCAGACCAAACATGTGGAAGTCATCCTTGACTCTCTCTTTTCTTCACACCCCTCATCCAATCTGTCAGGAAACCCTCTTGGTCTTGACATCAAAATATACATAAAATTTAATCTTCCTCACCACCTCCACTGTGGCCACTCACTTCCACTATCTCCTATTGGGACTACTGAAACAGCTTTTAAACTGCTTTGCCTGGTTCCATTATTTCCCTTCAAATCTATTTTCAACACAAGAATCAGAGATTTGTTTAAAATATAAGTCAAATTTTGTCATTCTTCTGCTCATAACCTTGTATTGACTTCCCATCTTCCTCAAATGGTTGTACTCTCCCCACACTGTTCTCCATTACTCCTCCAATCTTAACTCCTACTACTCTCCTTCTCACTCACTGCATTGTAGACCTACTGGTCTCCTTGTTGTTTCTTTAATATACCAGGGATGTACCAGGGATGTTCTTACCTTGGGATTTATGTACTGGCAGTTCACTTGAGATGCTATCCCCCCAGATAGGCACATGGCCAATTACTTCACCAACTGTAGTGCATTGAATTATTGACCTCAATTCTTTAAACTTCCCAACATCACACTCTTACCTTATGATGAGTACTGGGTATTTCTCTATCCCTCGACTTGAGACTTGGTCATTTGACTTCCTTTTGCCACTCGCATATGGGCAGAAACAACAATAGGTCATTTTTAAACCTAGCCCTGAAGAGTCTGCTTTCTTCAATTTTCGTCACCATGAAAAGTCTTTCCCCTACCAGATGGAACTACACAGGTTATGCCCTACAGTAAATACACATAGAACAGAACTGCTTCAGCCAACCTACAGATCATTAACCAAGAATAAATTATTGCTCTTTTAAACCAGGGATTGGCAAACTTTTCCTGTAAAGAGCCATATCATCTCTACCATCTCAACAACACCATTGTTGCCTGAAGGCAGCTACAGACAATATGCAAATGAACATGAAATATGTGTTTGCTCCAATAGAACTTAGAGTAACAAGCAATGGTGAATTAGGATTTGAGCTGTGTCTCTCTGATTCTGAAGTATTCTTACTGTCCACTGTGTCCATTCAGGTCAGGTGTCTGGAGAAACCCAGGATATTTTGTTTAGGAAATAAAAACAACAATGATCTATAAATATGGTTGATAAAATATACTTCTAGCTAATTCGACTGTTACTTCATCTTTTATTATTTATTTATTTATTTATTTATTTATTTATTTATTTATTTTTGCCTGACAGTCATGTAGGATCACTCAACTGCTTATTCCTTTATATCTCGGCATATGATTGTTAATTTTGCCAAATCTTTCTTAATTAAATAAGGTCTTTTGGCATGCTTCTTACCCATGTTCCTGACTCAATCTATTCTTGCCTTGAAGCTCTTAGACCAAATATCCCTAAGTTAATCCAATATATGTAAGTTCTAGCTGGTATTTGGACTTTCTTGGCCAGCTACTCTACTTGATTTTGCACTTGAATTACATCAGCATGTACTCAATCATTGCTAGTACTCAAGAGTCCCATTTCTCTATAACTAATGCCCTTATTTTGCTCTGGTCCAGCCTTGGACAATATGCAATGAACTATCAAGCTCTCAATATTTTGAGTGTTCACTTTCACAAGTTAGAATTAGAACACTGCCAGTCAGTATTAGTTCCCATCCCCTTCCCTTTTATAGTAAACTAAAAAACTTTAACCTTTAGCTTCCAGAAAACAGAACTTTGGACATTCCTTGCAGACATTCAGATGTGCCTGACAGACCTGTATATACCATTCATACTTGGAGGCTACCAACGTTCTTCAATGAAAGCCTATTCTATGCAGGCAGGTAGATCTGCCTTTATATTTATGTATGTATGTATGTATGTATGTATGTATGTATGTATGTATTTATTTATTTATTTATTTATTTATTTATTTATTTATTTTTTATAGTCACAGAGAGAGAGAGAGGCAGAGACACAGGCAGAGGGAGAAGCAGGCTCCATGCACCGGGAGCCCGATGTGGGATTTGATCCCGGGTCTCCAGGATCGCGCCCTGGGCCAAAGGCAGGCGCTAAACTGCTGTGCCACCCAGGGATCCCTAGATCTGCCTTTAGATACTGGTTTCACCATTAAATTGGTCTGTACATTTGGCTGAGTTACTTAATGTCCTGTTTCTTTATCTCCATGATGTTTTAATGAAATTCACTTCATAGTTTTTTTTTCTCCCTGTATTTTCTACTTTAATTTACTTTCAGGATTGTCGATGATACCTCTATGTCCATTATTGGAGGGAGAGACATGTTGGGGGTGAAAACAGAAAGATCTTATAAGGATGATTGGTTTTTGCTTTAAAAAAAAAAAAAAAAAAACTAGGGAAAGGAGTTCATGAGTATAGTTAGAATATCTTGAAGTTACATGAAAGCAAAATGGTTTTCGGCATAAAATATAAGGATTCCCATGTGCTAGGGAAAGAGAAATAAGGAAAAAGTCTCTGAATCTCAAAGCTAAACAGGATGTATATCCTGCTTCTGGCAGTACCACTGAAATTTGGCAAGATCCCAAGATATTGCATATGCCTAGTATGTCAGGTTCATGAAGGATTATAATGAGAAAAAAAAAATCTAGGCAGATAGCTTGGGGTCAGATTTTGCCATCTTATAGAGTTTACACTTTAACCGAGAGCGACACATTTCAAGAGGAGGTGAGACTTCATTCAAGAGCTATTTTAGAAAGATTAATCTGAAGGAAGTCAGAATTGAAGAAGAGAGAAATTGGTGGCAGAGAGATTAGAGGGAGAGATAGGAATTAGGGTTTATTGTAATAGCTAGAGCCTGAGGCGATAAAAATCTTAAATTTGTATTGTGTGAACCTCCCAATTCTTAGACTTTAAAAGCTGGGTGAAGAAAGCACGTTGGCCAAGATTTCAAGATGTTCTTGGCCTTGCCAGAAACAATTACAGCCACCTGTAAGCTAAGCTGGAGCTTGAACACAAAAGTGATAGGAATCCCGTTTAACCTGGCTTCTCTATGCTAGGCATATTATGGGATGGACCTTTTGTCTTCTCTCAGCAATTCACTTAGGATAACCAGGTCTGAGAGGTAGAAAATTGGATGCTACTGAAAAGGGCTACCGAGAGAAGATTGAGCAGCTCACTGATTGTAATGGCTCCAAAATCAGGCCTGCTGCACTCTGAAAGTCAAAGGGGGTATGTGCATGGTGTTTTCTTTTACACAGCACTCCAGAAACTTCTTACCTATTTTAAAGATCATTATTGCCATTTAATGGCACTTGGACTCTCACTGGCATTAAATAACATA
Organism: Canis aureus; assembly: GCF_053574225.1. Taxonomy (NCBI): domain Eukaryota; kingdom Metazoa; phylum Chordata; class Mammalia; order Carnivora; family Canidae; genus Canis; species Canis aureus. The sequence continues at coordinate 6,051,060 of NC_135618.1, forward strand.
TATCACTAAGCTTTGACAGATGCCGGTTAGGCTTAGAGAAGCTTTTCACTGTTTTTGGAGCTATTTTCTCTTACTACGAGAAAGAATTTCCCTGGTTACAGTAAAGCATTAACAGTAATACACTTACTGACTGCCTAAATATTTATAACTGTCGAATACGGAAATATCACCTGATCCGTTATCCAGTAACTACAGAAAGTAGTGCTGACCTAACGATTACTTACCTAATCTCTATTGTGCCTTGGAAGGAAACAAAGAAACAAAGAAACAAAGAAAGAAAAAGAAAAAAGGAAGGAAGGAAGGAAGGAAGGAAGGAAGGAAGGAAGGAAGGAAGGAAGGAAGGAAGGAAGGGAGAGAGAGATGGAGGGGGAAGGAAGGAAGAAAGAGAGAAGGAAGGGAAGAAAAGCCCTTCGTATGCAAGCTACGTTACATCAGCTACGTCATTGCTATCAGTCCCATGCTATAGATGTAGAAATTAAAGAGCTGGAATTGAACCTGTAACTGCCAAACTTCTGCTGTCTGACACTGCATAGAACTATGGAATGCTGGAATAAAAAGGTACCTTATCTCATCCAACATCTTTGTTGAACGGATGAGTGAGTAGAGGCCAACAGAACTTACTGTGATTTGTCCAAAAGCAAACAAGTTTTGAGTAATCGAGAGTTGTGTCTGCTTCTGAGGTTCTTACTGAAGCACCAAGGCCCATTGTCTTCCTAAATTGTGAGGGCTGTCACTCAAGGTTTATCCCTGCTGAATTTTCACCAAGGGTCTGTCATCTTCAGGGTTCCTCCTTTGCTACCCCTAATGCCTGTCTTTCACTACATCTTTCTTCTCAACCTCTCTAGAACAAATGATCCCTAACTTCAGGTTTTCAATACTCAGTTTTGTTGAAAGTGCTCCCGTTCCATTCTTCTCCAATTCTGTGCATCATGTGCCTCCATCTACTGGTTGTTCATGATAGAAAGTGGAAGCCATTCTCAATAACTCTTTCTATTTCATCAGCTCATCCAATCCTTCTCATGGTCAATTTATACTGCCTTCATAATATATGTACCACTTCATTTTGTCTCCACTGCCTGCCATTAACTTGGTCCAAATCACCACCATCTCTCACCTAGCCCTATGCAGTAATCTTAGAATGGATATCCCTCACTTTTTTTTTTGGGGGGGGGGGGGGAATCAATTTTCTACACAACCAGAAGTCATAGAATCTTTTAAAAATACAAATCATATATTTTTAGATCTGTTTAAAACCCTTCAATGACTTCCAGTGCACTTAAGATCAAATTTTAAAACTGTAACACGGCCCTCAGGTGTTTTGTCATCCACCTGTCCTACCTCTTGGTTTTGGCTGGTTCCACTCTTTGCTTCCACCACTAATTCTTCAGACACATTGACAATCTCTCATTTCTTACACACCTTCAGCTCATCTTTCCAGTATTTTTACCAGTTCAATTGTAATTTCCAGTGAAGCTTATCCTTCCTGATCTCTCAATCTAAACTAGGCATTCGTTTAATTTTCAATCATAGAGGGATCCCTGGGTGGCTCAGCAATTTAGCCCCTGCCTTTGACCCAGGGCATAATCCTGGAGACCCGGGATTGAGTCCCACATCAGGCTCCCTGCATGGAGCCTGCTTCTCCCTCTGCCTGTGTCTCTGCATCCCTCTCTTTCTGTGTCTCTCATGAATAAATACATTAAAAAAATCTAAAAAAAAAATTTCAATCTTAGAAATCTATATTTTTCTTCATTGCACTTATCTCAATTTCTAAATACCTGCTTATTTTTGTAGCTAGTTGTTTACTGTTTTTCTTGCTGTCTAAATTATAAAGAGTCTAAAGGAAGGAACTAGGTCTATTTTGTTCTCTGCTAAATCCTCTGCCTTATTAAAGTGACTGACACATAGTAGAAGCTCACGAAAATTTGGTGAAAAGATGAAAGCCTAAACACTCAAGAGTGACCCAATCATTTTAAGTTTGTAATGAGATTTTCTCAAAATAAATTTATTTAAATAGATTTATTTTATTATTTTATTTTATTTTATTTTATTTTTATTATTTTAAATCAAAGTACTGCACTTGATAGTGGCAGGGAGAGAATGAAAGAAGTATGAGAAACATCTAACTATAGATAGAAATGAATATGTTTTATATATCTCAAATGCTAAGGAATTAACTTTAAATATGTTTTGCTTCCTGAAAGGGACTTAATGAATGACCACTTTGTCTGCCTGGTCCAAGTTCCATTTCTTTTAAAATAATGAAAAGTAAGAAAGATCTGGCCTTAATCAATTGCTCCCCCGCCATCTTGCTGTTCTCTGATTAAACTTAGTCCTGGAGATGATAAAATATCCACAAAGTGAAAAAGGATTCCTGGCTTACATGAATAAGGGCGGACGTAGTAACGTAGTCAGAACAAAGGATATATGTATATACACAACAAGATGTGACATCAGACTGGCTTTATATACATAAAACAGAATGTACTGATTCATCAAAGGTATCTGCCAAAGAAATACATGACAGCAAAGAAATTAGAAGTTCTGGTCAAGCATTTACTGACTGACAGGCCTCATAATTCAGTTGTATGCTGATGGAATATCCCCGACAAAATGGCCTGACAAATTTTTTTCTGCTATTTTTCTTTCAATGAATGAACCACTAATACTGAGCACAGTAAATAGGAAACCATGAAATCCAGGTAATTCAAGAAAAATCATATATACACATATTTATATGTCAGTGCTACTGAAACAAAAAATTGTCTGTAGCATCTTAAATTACACGCATATTTTTCGTGTACTTTTTTCTCTGTATAGACGGAGCCCCAAACATATATTGTCTTACAGAAACTTGACTCAAAGAATACAACTAAATCAACACTTAGAGCTAATTTCACTATGATTTTGACAGCTTTCCAAGCAATAGACTCGCTCTCAATCATCTCTCCTACTAACTCTCCCAATTCTTTTGTGGAATGAGGCAGAGTAGAAGCATTTAAATAAATAAAATAACCTGCTAACTTTATCTTGCTTTATGAACATTATAAATGGGGTCTCCACTGAAATGCATAAATCATTCTCCCTTGTGAGTCCCAACCAGGCTTCTGTTTACCAGATGGAAGTAAAAAGTGACAGTACAGGCAACATGTGCTCCAAATCCTGCTGTCAAGACTTTCAAAAAATGATACGTCTCTAAACATCCCACCATAGTCCAGATGTGTTGGGCCTGATCTGAAGAAAGTAAAATAAAATAAAATAAAACAGCTACAGGTACAGGCAGGAATCTGTTCCAGCTTCTTCATGAAGGATGCTTGGAACTTCTTAGTGATGGTTAAAAGAAGAGGCTGCTCAGGGCACAGCCAGAGGACATCAGGACCTGCCCTGTGCTTGGAAATGGCAGGTCACTCAGCTTCAATCACTGGGCTCCTGAAGCCCCGTGAAAGAAAAAGCACATTCTTTAGGTTATAGGAAACCTCCTGGCCAGCAGAGGGCAAATCAAGAAAGCCAGGTAGATTGCCCTTTACATTAATCATTAACAAAGTACTTTCACATACTTGGGGCTATGGTTTGAATGTTTTCCCCCAAAATTCATAGTTGGAATCCGAACTCTCAAAGTGATAGTATTAAGAGGTGGGGCTTTGGGAGGCTCCACCCTGGTGAGATTTAGGGCTTCTCCTAATAAAGGAGGACCAAAGCGTCCCCTAGCCCCTTCTCAATTCAGGGTACAGTGAGAAGTCTGTGCCTGGAAGAGGGCTGTCACCTGACCATGCTGGTTCCCCGGTCTGGCTCTCCCAGCTTTCAGAACTATGAGAAGTAGATTTCTGTTGTTGTTGTTGTTGTTGTTTTAAGATTTTATTTATTTATTTATTCATGAGAGACACAGAGAGAGAGAGAGAGAGAGGCAGAGACACAGGCAGAGGGAGAAGCAGGCTCCATGCAGGGAGCCCGACGTGGGACTCAATCCCGACGTGGGACCCCAGGATCATGACCTGAGCCGAAGGCAGATGCTCAATGCTGAGCCCCCCAGCATCCCAATTTCTTCTGTCTGCAATCCCAGACAGCTACCTTGTCCATGGCATTTTGTTGCACAGCCCCGACAGACTAAGACACCTTCTTCAATCTCTGCAGGTATTACTGCTCCACTTTGCAGATGAGGAAAATAAGACCCTGAAAACTTACTTGACTTGCCTGGTATCATCACTGCTGCTAACTGATAGAGTTGGCTTCCGTATGCCACACGAATTGCATTTCTTAGTTCAGATCGAGTTCAAGCGTGTCTTTTAAAACTACAGCAGTGTGAGTGGTGGGCAGCACGGTGCCTGATAACTAATGGAACTGTCCCTTGCAGCAGCTGCAGCCCTGAGACACTGCCAGGATGGGAAGGTGGCTTTGAATGAGCAAGTGTTATCTCCTGAGCCCTTTCAAGCAGATATGATTTTGATTTCATTTTGTTGAATTCTCTTTTTTTCTTTGACTCTCATAGGCCTGCTCTCTTTTTTCTCTTTTCCTTATTAAAACCTAACCTACTGTCTAGAAAGACAACTCAAAACAAAGTAAAATTAAAACCCATATATTAGCTAATAGTAATCCACGTTATTTTATTTTATTTTATTTTATTTTAATGTCACAGTCTTTATTTTAATCTGTTCTCTAGGAGTCAGATGCAGTCTCAGATACGTCACAAAACCTATTCCCAGAACTCTGATCTTCCAAGGATTAAGGAGAAAAAAAACCCCAACCCCATCTCTCCCTAAAGAATGCAAACCTTGGAATCAATTGAGTATAACACTGTTGCACAAGAGAAAATATTCTTTTCTCATTACGTCTTCTAACATGTCTTGCATTATATACCATTGTATTTATTATTATATTTATATGTATATTTATATTTTTTTATATTAAGAAATTTTTCCAAAGCTTAAATAAAAAGGAGACCATAGATTCTTCCAAGGTCAAACGGCAGCATTGTCAAGCAGGTCCCCCAGGAATTATTTGGCTATCAAAGGGCATGTAGTATTATTTGTGGGCCAAGAGGCCAAATATTAAAGTTTCATGTTAATTTGCAGATTTTTTCCATTCTATAGCTGGAAGTTTGTACCTCTTAATCCCTATCACCTACTTCACTCATCCCCAACCCCTTTCCCTCTGGCAACCACCAGTTTGTTCTTTGTATTTATGATTCTGTTTCTGTTTATTTATTTTTTTTGTTTTGTTTTTTTAGATTCCACATATGAGTGAAATAATATGGTATGGTATTTATCTTTCTCTGTCTGACTTATCTCACTTAGCATAATATCCTCTAGATTAACCCATGTTGTCATAAATGGCAAGATTTCATTCATTTTTATGGTTGAGTAGTATTCCACTTTATATACACACACACACGTGCACACACACATCCATCACATCTTCCTCATGTGTTCAACTATCTGTGGATACTTAGTCTTCCATATCTTGACTTTTGTAAATAATGCTGCAATAAACATAGGGATATACATTTCTTTTCAAGTTAATGTTTTCATTTTCTTTGCGTAAATACTCAGTAGTGGAATTATTGGGTCATATGGTAGTCTTATTTTTAATTTTTTGAGGAGCCTCCATATTGATTTCCACAATGGTCGCACCAATTTGCATTCTCATTTTCTTTGAGATGGGGCCAAAGAGAAGCAGAAGAAGAGTGAATATCCATAAACAAGGTACTCTTTGTTACTATAGGTTCATATAACATGAACTATTCATTCAAATATTCATTCAACAAATATTTATTTATTGAGCACCTACAAAGTGTCAAGTCCTTGTTGATTGGGGAGGGTAAGCAATCAGTGGTAAAACAATAAATCAGGCACAGATTCTATTCCTAAGGAATTGTACTCACGAATAAAAATCATTTGAGAGCATCTCCTACTCTATTTGCCTTGAGGCCATCTCATTACGACCTTTATTCCTATTTAGCTTAGTTACCACAAGAAACTAAGGATTTCTAATTCATCCTGTATCCCTCAGACTTTCAACCCTTTTGGCTTGTTAATTTTTATATCTGGCCCTCTTTCATACCTTGGAAAGGCTCTGGAGACACTTGGTAAAGTAAGTGATAGTAACTAAGAATGGCAGTATAAAAACAGAATTTGAGTTAGAAAAAAATTAGAAAAATTGGTCAATAAAAAGCTCAGAAGCAAATCCACACACACACGAAAATAGATATATTACAGAGGTGTCCTTGTAGGTACATCATTAAGGTAGTTATTAACATTATTCACTAAATATTTCCCTTCGTTTTCCTTCTAGGTACATGAAAGAATTGCAGTTTCCCTCTCTCTTTGATGGTAGGTGTGAACTTGTGACTTGTGATGGTTAAAAAAAATGTGAGTATAAGTACATCACTTCTTTGAAAAAGCTTAAAAGCCAGTCACTAAGTTGTCTTTCTCTTCCTATTGCAAAGTAATTCTAGAAATTTATGTCAGAACAGAACTTCCATCAGCATGGGCACCTGAGGGGCTATGATAAGCAGTCTGTGTGACTTGTGTCACACATATAACATGAACTGAGAAACAGACTATTACTATGTTATTTCACAGGAATTTTTGGATTGTTTGTTACAACAGCATAACTGAGTTTGCCTGACTGATGCAGTTGAGACAGGATGAATTGTTTAATAAATTATTCTTGGTCAAGCGAGTATTCATATAGAAAAAAAATAAAGTGGGTTCCTTACCCCACAGCATACACAAAAATCAATTCCATACGAACAAAAAATTTAAATCAAAAGATTTAAAACTTTTGATGACATATTTAACAAAAACATAAGATGATATATTTATGACACCAGACTTGGGATTATATCTTAAACCAAACACAAAAAGTCTTAGCCGTAAAAGAAACAAGGGTAAATTTGGCATTAAAATTTATAGATACAACACCAAAATCCTGAAGCATAAAAGAAAAAATAATAAGTTGGACTTTATCAAAGTTAAAAACTTCTACTTTATGATAGAAAAAATATAAGCCATAAAATGGGAGAAAATATTTGCATATCATCCACTTGATAAAAGACTTATATCCACAACATACACATAACTTTCAAAATTCAATTCTAAGGAAACAACACACAGTGGGAGGGCATTATTTACAATAGTCAAGATATGGAAGCAACCTAAGTGTCCAACTGGATAAGGAAGATGTGATATAATTCATATAATATATATATATAATGGAGCATTACTCAATTGTGAAAAAGAATGAGACCTTGCCATTTGCGACATCATGAATGGACCAAGAGGGTATCATGCTAAGTCAGACAGAGAGAGCCAAATTCCATTATGATTTCAATTATATGTGGAATCCACAAAAACAAAAGGACAAAAAAAAAAAAAAAACAGAAACAGAGTCATAAATACAGAAAACAAACTGGTCGTTGCCAGAGTGGAAAGGGGTATGGGATGGGAAAAATGGGTGAAGGAGAATGGGAGGTATGGGCTTCCAGTTATGGACTGAATGAATGTCACGGGAATAAAAAGTACAGCGTAGGGAATAATCGATGGTACTATAACAGCATTATATGGGGACAGATGTTAGCTACAATTGTGGTGAGCATAACACAACATACAGAGTTGTTGAGTCACTATGTTGTACACCTGAAACTAATATAACACTGCTTATCAAGTGTACCTCAATGAAATAAGCAAATACATACAATAAAATAAGGAAACAATACTACTCAATGTTTTTAATGGCAATTTTTTTTTTAGATTTTATTTATTTATTCATGAGAGACAGAGAGAAAAAGAGGCAGAGACACGGGCAGAGGGAGAAGCAAGCTCTCACAGGAGCCTGATGTGGGACTCGATCCTGGACCCCACGGTCACGCCCTGAGTCAAAAGCAGACACTCAACCACTGAGCCACCCAGGGGTCCCAAATGGGCAAATTTTTGAATAGACACTTCACCAAAGAAGATACATGGATTGCAAATAAGGCATGAAAAAGTGCTCAGCATTAATTATTATTAGTAGTAGCTATTACTTGTTATTGGAAATTAAAACCAAATTGAGATGCCATTACACATTGGTTACAATAGATAAAATTGAAAAACTCACATCATATTAAGTGCTGGCAAGAATGTGTGACAACTAGAACTCTCCCTCATTACCAGGGGGAATGTAAAATGGGAGAACGACTTGGACAGTTCATCAGTCTTGTGAAGTTAAACACATCTACCGTGCGATTCAGTCATTCCATCATTGGGTACCTACCCAGGAAAAATGAAAGCATATGTCCACACAAAGCCCTGTACATGAATGCTAACAGCAGCTTTATTTGTAAGCAGTAAAATTCGGCAACAACACAAATGCATCAACATGCAAATAGATCAATAAACTAGTATATTGATAAAATACTGCTCAGGAATAAAAAGAATAGTTGTTAACATGTACAATACGGTTGACTCTCAAAATAATTATGCTGAGTGAAAGAACCTAGAATTCCACTCTCTAAACTGAATATGTAGTTTTTATCCCATTTATATACAACTCTGGAAAATGCAAACTAGTCTATAATGGCAGAAAATAGAAGTTGGGACGCCTGGTGGCTCAGTGGTTGAGCGTCTGCCTTGGGCTCAGGGCGTGACCCTGGGGTCCAGGATCGAGTCCCGCATCCGGCTCCTCGCATGGGGCCTGCTTCTCCTTCTGCCCGTGTCTCGGCCTCTCTCTGTGTCTCTCATGAATAAATAAATAAAATATTTAAAAAAAAAACATAAAATAGATAGATGTGGTTGCCTGGCAGCGGAAGGTGAATGAAGGGGTAGGGAGGAAAATTTCAAAGCTACAGGAGGAAACACTTGGGGGGGATTAATTAATTGTCTCAGCTGTGGTAATGTTTCACAGAAATACATAAGTCAAAATGTATCAAATTGGATACTTTCTGGATCCATCAAAATGGATTATTTTCTTTCTGTCAATTATATATCCATACAGGTTTTTAAAAAGAGTTAAATTCATCTGAAGGAAACCACAGAGTCTCCCCTTGCTTGCATGTTCTTTAGTAGCAGCATCTAGTTCTCCCTCTGTCCGCAGAGGCACATGTGACCTTCCTGCTGCCGGGCCCAGGCTACTCCTGATTGCTCACCTCCTCTGGACACCATCCTCCTAATCAACTGCTATGAGGTATACACTGACGGGGAGTCTCTATCCTCCAAGGAGTGAAGAGTGAAGCCCAAGTCCTCATCAGCGCTCTCCTGGATAAGACTCCCAAGAGGTAAGCCTTCTCAAGTCAAACATACACCATGCAAGAGTTAGCTCAGGACACGCCAACCTGATGCTCCTGGAGATTTCAGGCTTCAGTGCGTGAAATCAGAAAGTGCTGAAGCTCCAAGAGAGATGCTACTGGAGGCATGGCATGAGGTGCCCCTCTGCCAAGGCATTCCTGATCTGGCAGGAGAGAAACACCTTACACCAAAAGAATGTGGACACTTTGGTGGCCATATGATGAAGCAAAACTATGGACACAGTGAAACAGATCATAAATCCCAAAAAGTCATAAAATATTGGTCTCAGATATTAAAGCCAATGCTGCTAAAGCAAGAACAAAGACGTTTAGGGCAATTTTGAAAACAGTAGGCAACCCTTTGATGCTGCCCAGGGGTAGTGGCCCTACCTATGCTGTTTTCTGTCCCTGCCTCCAGTATATGTTATTAACACACTTGAGGAAGGGAGGTCAGAAGAAAGATCCACTTGAGCTCTACAGAAAATTTCATTTGGAGAAGAAAGGAAACAAAATTGACCTTCAATATGATGATGGGTGAAGGTGTAAAGCCACCTTTCTCTAACGAAAAGTTGGGAATTAACTATAATACATATTAGGAAGTGTCTTTCATGCTATAACTGGTGAGGAAAATATATTATCTACTTTCACCCCTTTCCCCAAAAAATAAAGAAAAAAATACAAGCAGTAATACAATGGAGAGTAAAGATGTCTTTAACAGCTATGATCAACAAAGGATTAAGAGTTAGTATATATTTAAAATAGAATCTTTCAACACTAAAAAAGCCCCACAAAACCCATTATATAAATGCGCAAAATACAGACACATGTGTCTCATACAGAGGAAACATAACCGGCAAGTAAGTATCTGGTAAAAAGCTTAATCTCATTAGTAATCTTGGAAACTAAATTAAGACAACAGTAAGGTGTTTTTACCTACTAGACTGGCAAAACAAAACAAAAGTAAAAAACAAATAAGTCTGACAATATTATTTGGGTTAAAAGAGGAAACAACAGGAACTTTTCCATATTACTAGCTGGAGTGTTTTGGTTCAATCACTTTGGAAAACAATTTGGAATTTTCTCAAGTTCAACACGGGCAATTTCACTTCTTAGTGCCTTCTCTAGAGACTCTCTTGCATCTGTGTACCAGCAAATGTGGATTAAAATATTCACAGCAGCATTAACTGCAACAGAAAAATAAAACCCCACAAAATAATCCAATAGCAGAATGGCATGATAAATGTTTCTACAATGGGATAGTATATAACAGTGAAAATAAATGAACTATACCTTCAACATAGATTCACTTTAGAAACCAAATTTTAGATTTTAGCACTAGGAAGTCAAAGACTTAGTATGACATCACCGTATAAAGCTGAAAATTTATACAAAACTAAAAAATTATGTATTAAAACATTTTTTTAAAGCAAGGAGAAGATGATCCAGGAAGCTGGTTATCTCAGGGAGTGGGAGAGGGACAAGAGAAGGGAAGAGCAAAGTTTGATTCTGTAGCATGATCAGCATCTAGTTCTTTAGCAGGGTAGTGTATTTATGGATGCTCATCTTTAGCATTTTAGTATAAATAAAATGCAAATATTAGATAGGAGAAAATATTTTTTAAAAAAGCAATAGCTGAGAGTTTTCCATAACATGAAATAAATTCCTCAGATTAAAAAATGTACTCTCCAGAGACAGCAGTGAAGACCAATGAGTTGGTCATAACGCCAGGTAAAGAAATTAATGAAGACTATCCAGTACAAATCATGAATATTGAGGTGCCTGGGTGGCTCAGTCAGTTAAATGGCTGACTCTTGGTTTCAGCTCCGGTCATGGTCTCAGGTCATGATCCTGGGATCAAACCTTGCAACAGGCTCTGTGCTCAGCTGGAAGTTTGTTCAAGGATTCTCTCTCCCTCTCCCTCTGCCAATCCCCACCCCCAACCCCCACTCATGTGCTCATGCATGCTCTCTCTCTTTCTCTCTCTCTCTCTCTCAAATAAATAAATCTTTTAAAAAAATCATGTGTATTTATCTACATTTGAGAATTCCATCGGTGCTGTGGATAAGATGCTGACGACCACAATGTCTGTTTCCAGAAATGAGTTGTTGCAGAAGTTGGATCTCCTTGAACAAGCAAAAGTGGATTTAGTTCCTGCTTACACATTAAATTCAATGTTTTGGGTTTCCAGTAAAGCAGGAATGGGAAAGAATCAGAGTATACATGAACAGGGTCAAGGAAGTAACAGACAAGTAAACAACGGCTGGCAAGCTGGACAAAGATGCAGCTTCAAGATTTGTGAAAAATGCCCTCTGGGAATCAAAACCTAAAAATGCATCCAAAGTTGCCAAAAAAGGAAAAGCAAATGTTAAAAAAATGCACTCTCCAAAAGCAACAAAAGTAAAAATAAACAAGTAAATACACACGCATATAATGAAACATGTGATTTCTTAGAAGCTTCTAAACAGAAAAGACAAACTTTCTAAAAGACACTCTTCTGGCAGAAGATGAAAGATGTGGGGCACCTGGCTGGCTCAGTCGGTAGAGCATGGGACTCTTGATCTCAGGGTTATGAGGGTTGATCTCGGGGCTGTCAAGTCCCATGTTGGGCATGGAGCCTACTCAAAAAAAAAAAAAAAAAAAAAAAAAAAAGATGAAAGATGAGGTATGCAAGAAAGAATGAAAAATAAAGTAGGAAATATGAGGTAACTGACTATATAAAATAATTATAATAGCATGTGGACATTTTAAAAATTGAAAATTCAGAACACTAATGAATTACGACAGTAATAAACAAGCTGAGAGTGAGATATTGAAGTGAAAGTGTCGTAAGGTCCTACAGCTCTCTAGGAGAATAATAAAAGTACTAACTTTAAACACTGATAAGTTAAGAATTCATGTAATAACTTCCATGGGAACCACTAAATGACTGGACACATTGTGTGTAGCTTCTAAACTAGCCAAAGCCAATATGGAGTGAATTTTTAAGTATCTAATCCAAAGACAGCAAGAAAAGTAAATAGAAGAAACAAGAGAAGCAAATACTATTTATGAAAAGTCTCTCTAATAGATGGAGGCATGGGAAAATTGAAAGTCTAAGTGTGAATCAAAGTCTACCGTAGCAACATTCATGAATAGAAAGCTGGTTATATCTATGTTATTATCAGTTAAATAGACTTTAAGTAAAAAAACTTTCCCAGAGTATAAAGAAAGCTACGCAGCAGTTCTCAATTCTTATATACTGAACATCGCCTCAAAATAAATAAAGGGGAAAATATGACAAAACAAAAGAAAGGACTTCATAATTATAGTGGGAGACTGTAAAACAATTTTTTCAATTATTGAAAGAATAAGACAAAAATTAGTAAAGATACGGATTTCAATGAAATAATAAGTAAAAGTGACCTAAGGGGCAAATATTGGATATTACACAAAAGAAGTGTAAAATTTACATTCTTTTCAAACATTTGCAGAAATTAACCACTTCATGGGATATAAGACACATCGCAAGTCATTTCAAAGGAATAAATTATATAGATTGTGTTATTTGTAACTAAACAGAAATAGATTTTTAAGAAGTAGAAAAAAGAAACCTATGTTTGAAAAAAAAATAATAAAAAAAATAAAATAAAATAAAATAAAATAAAATAAAAAAAAGAAACCTATGTTTGGAAATTAAGATACACACTTCTAGATAACGCATTACTAAAAGAAAGAATTATAAGAAAATGTTTTGAATTGAGCAGTAATAAAATTACTGGATGCTAAAATGTGTGAGATGCAGTTAATTAAATACATATATTACATAAGATGAAGTACTGATAATTAACGAGCACAGTATGTATTATAAGAAGTTTGAAAGGTTCATGAGTATTTTAGGGCCTCTATAATTCATTCACTTTCATTGCCATAGAATAACACACTGTTTGAAGATACCAAAAATATAGTTACCTATTCTCTGTCAGGGAACATTTGAGATTTTCCAAGCTTTTTCTGTTATGATGTAGCTACAGACTTTACTGTAAATATTTCTGCAGTGAAAGCTTGAGTTTCTCTCGGGTAAATATTTTAAGAATGGAATTGTTGAAATGTCGAGTTTGTGAACAACTGAAGTTGTTATCCCAATTTATATTCCAACGAGTAAGAGATATCCCACATCCTCTCCAACACTTAGGTTATTGGACGTCTTAGTATTTGCTGTTCAAGTGAACGTGAAATGTGAACGTGAAACAGCATCTCACTGGGGCTTTGAATTGCATTTCCTTGTCACCCCTGAGGTTAAATACCTCTTTATGTGTTTATCAGCCATGCTTTTTCCTGTTTATGGTTTTTGCTCATTTTTCTATTGAGTGGTTTATCCTTTCCTTATAGATCTTTCTTTAAAAAAATTTTTTTTATTTGTTTGAGAGAGAGAATGCAAGCAGCAGGAAGTGCAGATGGAGAGGGAGAAGTTTGCTCCCTCCTGAGCAGGGAGCCCGATGCCAAGGGCTCCATCCCAGGACCCTGGGATCATGACCTGAGCTGAAGGCAGGAGCTTAACTTACTGAGCCTCCCAGGCGCCCCTAGTTCTTTTATATTCTTGAGTTACTATAAATACTATCTCCTAGTTCATACCATGCATTTTTTAATATTTTGGTAAATTATACATAGCAACCATTTTTAGGTGTACAATGCAGGAGCATTACATACATTCACACTGTTGCGCCAGCATCACCACTGTTCATCTCCAGGACTTTTCCATTACCTCAAACTGAAATTCTGTGCTTGTTAAACAATAACACCTCATGCTCTCCTCCCCTCTGCCTCTCCTAACCATTGTTCTTTCTGTCACTATGAAGCTGTCTATAAATTTATCTCATATGAGTGGAATCAAATTTTTCTTTTTGCCTGGCCTATTTCACTTGACATGTTTTCAAGGCTCAACCACACTGTACCGTAATATTCCATCATACGTACAGACCACATTTTGTTTATCCATTCATCTGTTGATGGCCATTTTCCACCTTTTAGCTATTTTGAATAATGCTGCTACGACCATTGGCATACAAATATCTGTTCAAGTCCCTATTTTCTGTAATATGCTGTTTTTACTATATGAAAAATTTCTTTGCTGAAAAGAGATACTACTTTTATATATTCTTGCCAAAGGACATTCCCTACACCAAGATCAATAATTCTCCCATGTTTTATTTCTTTTTTTTAAAAAAAGATTTTATTTATTTACTGATGAGAGACACAGAGAGAGGCAGAGACACAGGCAGAGGGAGAAGCAGGACCCCCGTGGGGAACCCGATCGCAGGACCCCAGGATCACGCCCTGAGCTGAAGGCAGATGCTCTACCTCTGAGCCACCCAGGTGTCCCTCTCATGTTTTATTTCTGTGGCATAAGAATGAAGTAATGCAATATTGGTTAAAGTCCCAGAATATTATATACAATATAATATCTCTTATACAATTAAAAGAAATTAAAATATTCTCTTGAAGGAATATATACATATGATAAAATATTATTTTAAAACATGAAATAAATTATTAAAAGCAAGATGCAGGAGAGTGGTAGCCTGAGAGAGGGAAGGGGCAGAGAGATAGATTAAAACAAGACACAGAAAGGTATATGTTAAAGGGATTGGCATGACCTTGTAAGATAATTTTTAAAAATCTAAAAAATTGTCAGAATTAATTAGCATTTACAAGGTTAGTAGATGAAGAAATCTATAAACAAAAACCAATTAGGTTTTACACTGGCAATAAAGTTAGAAAATGATATTTTTAAAATATACCACTTAGCACAGTACAAAAATATGACATACATAGGAAAATGTGCAAGACCTTTATAGAAAAATTAAGAACTTTACTGAAAAACAATAAAAAGACTCTAAATAAATGGAAAGAATACTGTGGTCAAAGACTGGAAACGTCATTATTTTAAAGATGTTGATTCTCTCCCAATTGATCTATAGACTCAAAGCAGTCCTAGTCAAAATCTTAAACAGACTGTGTGTATGTGTGTGTGTGTGCACATGAACACACAAATGCAGGACTAGAATAGTATATTCAATAGTGTATAGAAATTCAGAAGGCCAACAACAGTCAACATCTACCGAAAATCTATTATAAAGCTATAAGTAAGACTGTATAGGATTATTGCTTAAGCAGTTAATTATATGTTAAGATATGACACAAGAAATACAAGCTATTCAACTTCTGTCTTATTTCTATATGCTCCTTAATATATCTTGATTTTTCATATGGCGTTCAGCTATTTTCCTGTTTAAGAATGATTAAACAAGTAAGACAAAAAGTGTTGATGGATTATCAACTTGAAAGGAAGTTATGCTGTAGGACTCTGTCCCTGTGCTTTTTACACGTAATATTCTTAATAAACAACATGAAATGATGAAAGTCTTAGGTTTCAAAATTATCTCAGTATTTTCTTTAAATTTGCATGTATGTGCATTTTCTAAAATAGATTTTATAGACAGTACTATATTTAATCTTTATAGTAAACCTATGAAATAGAGAATGTAATTTTGGGTGGAATAAGTTGGAACCCATTATTGCCTAAAGCCAACAAGATTTAAAGGCCTGAATTAATTTTTTGAAATGACTTCTGCAAATATGGATGGAGGGGATCTAGTTTAATGGCAGTTTTTAAATGGAGTTGAAAAGGAGTCTTAGTACTAAGAGATAATACTAAACAGAAATGAAAATGCTTTAGTCAGTTTAATAGTAGCAAAATATAATTTCAAGGGAAGTAATGGCAAGTTGTACTCTGCGTTGGTCAGATAATACTAGGAATGCTGTATTCGGTTCTAGATGCCATATTTTGAAAGACATTATAAACTAGAGAACATCTGCTGAGGAAAGACTGAGATGATTAAAAAATTAAAACTGTCATGAGAGGAATGGTTGAGATTCGCCTGGAACATGAAAGCTCTCATCAAATATTTTAAAAAGCATCCTGTAAAAAAAAAAAAAAAAAAGAATTATTCAAAGTTGGCTCAGAAAACAGATATATGGCCAACAGATGAAAATTATAGGAATGCATATTTCAACTAAGTATAGGAAGAACTTTTCTAATTATTCAAAATGTTCAATTTAACCTCAAGGTTTGGTGACGTGCAGATTAAATTCCGGCTCCGTGCCTGATTTTTGTTTTTATTTATTGAGGCATAATCTGCCTAGAATAAAGTTCACTGATCTTAGGTTTTTTTTTAAGATTTATTTATTTATTTTAGAGAGTGGAAAGAACAGCAGAGGGAGAGGGAGAGTCTTATGCAGACTCTGTGCAGAGCTCGGAGCTTGATACAGGGCTTAATCCCAGGACCCTGAAATCACGAACTGAGCCAAAACCAAGAGTATGACACTTAACTGACTGTGCCACCCAGGTGCCCCTTTTTAAAATTTTTATGTAGGTAAACCACCATCCAGATCAAGACAGAGTACGTTTCCCAGAATCCTGGAGATAAGGGCTAGGTTGTTCTGGAGTTTACAACCTAGAGAAGCCAAACATTTGAGAATAGTCTAGGGTGACAATGGGGAAGTTCTGAAGGTGCCCTGAGAGCATTGAATGGGGAGTGGAATTACCTGATCTAGGGGTAAAATATCTCAAGGATATGACATTAACAGAGACTGGAGATAAGGAGAAGGTAACTTGACAAAGGATGAGTTTGTTGGGAAGATTTCTGTAAGGCGTACAGTATGTGCAAAGTTCCACCTTTCAAAAAGCAAGAGAGAACATGGAGTATTCAAGAAACACAGACAAATATGAAGGGGAACAAAATAAAATTCAGATAAGCAAGCACCAAGCAACTGCATTACTTCCCTTTAGCTGACCCTAAATAGCTTCTATCATCTTCATAGAATATTGATGAGAGATAAACCAATTGACTCTAACAAGCGAACAAAAGAGTATGATGATTTCTCTCCTTCTATCTGAGCTTCCCAGAACCTGCTGTTTAGACCAACGTCCCCTTTCCTAACTCTGTCCTCTTAACTCCAGCCCAGGCTTTCCATGTTTTATTTCTTACATCTCATGGTACCTCGTCTTTCCAGCTGCTTATTACATAAATATTTCTTTTGGGATTCAGTATGTTTTAAGGAAAAAGACTTGACTCTTACTTCTTTAAAAATGAGAAAGAAGATGAAAGAAGAAATTGATATTTTGTTAGGAAACATCTTTATGGGATAAAAATTACTTACATAATTTACATACATTACATACAAAATTACATTAAAAATTACATTAAAAAATTTATACCATAAATTATATCATGTGACCCAATCTGGAAAAAAGTCTCATTAAAGTGCTACTAACTATAAAACAAAAAAGTCCTTATTAAGAAAAATATTAATAATTACTATAAATTAATACCTCAAAATTTGGGGGTAGTTTTTTCAATTATATCCATGCTTTTTGAGGCATGCCCTGATTATAACTTGCTGTGAATTATAATAATAGCTAAATTCATTGAAAGCCTACTCTGTTCTAAGATTTTTACATGCTTATTTATGTGATTCCTACAACAACATATGAGGTAGCTACTATTAGTATGACCATTTAACAGATGAGGAAATTGTCCAGAGTCACATAGCTAGTAAGAACAGAGTTCTAAGCCAGGCAATCTGGCTTCAGATCCTCCAACCCTAAAAGAGTGCTTGTTAATGATGATGATGAATAAGTTGTAACTGTAGGAAATACCTGATTGCCAGATCCTCCTACATATCTCTGAGGCCACTCACAGACAGAGTACTGGTAGAGTGCCCTATATTTTTTCTTGCCTAAATAAGTCCCATAGAGAATTTCTAGAAAAGGAAAAAAAAAATCTAAATCCCCTTTCTCAACAAACCTGTATTTCCCAACATAGTAGAACAGTATTTAGAAAATACCATGGAGCCCCTTAGGAGCTGTTGCAGGAGGAGAGTTATTCCCATAGACATGAGCATTCTTAAAGAGTAAGGTTGGTCATAGAATTTCTACTTCTGTCTTTGCTACCTTGAGTCTTTTTGATTAGTACATCCCTCTCCTCAACCCCTCCCCTCCCCAACCCTGGGCACCCAGTGTGCTTGATGGTCTCCCTTTTCACTTTGACCTAAAGCACCTTTGCAACCCTCTCCCAATGCTGACCCACTAACCTGCCAAACAATCCTGTGTATTGACTAGTGAGCCCGTAGTCTCTTCTGTCCTTCCTGGAATGTAATAATAAAAGCATTAAATTTGGAGCCAGAGGCTTCCATCTGCCATTAGCCATATGACCCTGAGTGAGTTATATAATTTCTCTGAGCCTCAGTTCCTCATTGCTCATAGGAAAATGACAACAGACCACAGAATTGTCTATAAAGAACTTTGTAAATTATAAAGTACTAGGGGAAATACTAAATTATTGACATGTGAATCAAAAGCTCTTTAAGGGAACTTTATTTCTGGATATAATGTTTTAACTCATAGGGAGGATTTTTATGATAATGTCAGGTGATGCAGATAACTGATACAGGAGTTTGTTTGAGAGTGGAAAGGATCTTTCTGTGTCCTTTGAACAAACCTCAAAAGCAGGTGTCTCATCTTCCCACATAACTCCATGTAGCACTCGGGTGCACAATTTAAAGTATATGTATCTCCCATAACAAACACTTATCCTCCAGTCTATTAGCAATCTACTAGCAGAGTGAATTACTGGGACATGCAAAGGACTAGGCTATTCGTGACTGCTTTAGTTTAGTACTATCCTAACCAGATCCCTGAACAGTAAATTGTTCTGCATGCACATCCTAATGAGCACCAAGCTTCAAAGAGGTCCCACAGACATTTCAGCAAGAGGCCTTCATTTGGTACAAACTCCAGATTACTGCTGGAAGGCTGTTTTGTGTTTTTGAATGGCTGGAAAATATACTACCTTTTAAAACTGTAATTAACTATTGTTTTCTTAAGCATAAGTCATTGAATTTGGTCATATGCCACCTCTGGATTTGTTGATATAAATTTGTATTGGGGAATATTAATAGCAAAATATAATCTACAATCCTTGTCCACACAAATTGCAGTAAATTACAGTTCACCAAATTGCTGTACTAAGAGGAAAATAGAAATGGTTGTGGATTTCAGAAAGCAAACATAGTATTCCAAAAATAATTACAGAGTTGTCACCTTAAAATATCCAGTTGTTTCTCAAAAGTGATCAGTATTAAGTAAAGACACTTTCATCCATGTTAGATTTCATTGACTTTACAGTTACCAATCCCTCCCCTCGTCATCTATTTTTTGGTATTTATTTTAGAAACATTACTCCTTTTTCTTTATTTCTCTGAGGAGAAAAAGATAATGTATACAAAAGAATATGAAGACATTTATATGGATACACACATTTTATTGGCAGACAATTATATGCCACTGAAGTTTGTGATTTTTAGCTAATAACATAATTAATTAACTATAGAGAATTTGCTGTATTTTAAGATCCTAGGAAACAAAGTCAGATTTTTGTTTTGTTTTGTTTTTTTGCTTCTGAAGTCATGCTCTTTAGAGTAAACTGAAGTTATTAGGAAATAGGTCTTTGCAGCTTCCACTGTCCTGTGCAAACTTTAGTTTTAAGAAAATTACTTTATGTATATACAAAGTATATGTAAATGCTCACATAATACACAAGTTTCCTATAAGGTTTGTATTGGGGAAAAAAAGAAACACATCCATTTTTCAACATAAGGCTGAAAAAAAAAACCCTTTAAAATCTATGTTTAGTCCTAAATAACCCTGAAAAAGAAAAAAAGAAAAAGATGACTGAGAAGATCTTGGAAGCCAACAAGTACACAAACATGGAAATTAAGAATTGTCCTCTAAAATAAAATTGTAATTAGAATGTTTATCAATAAAAGTCTACAGGTCTCTATGTTGTAATAGAGAGCTAAGGAGAAGTGATTCAAGTTTGATTCAACAAGTTTCTCTATGTTGTAATAGAGAGCTAAGGAGAAGTGATTCAAGTTTGATTCCAAATCTTTTATAACCATTCTATACCATTATACAACCAAATTAAAAGTTCACCAAAAATGATGAATCCTAGAGCATACTCAATTGTTTTATGTAAGCTCATCTCAGAGGGGAAAAGTCACAAGGGGTTGATTTTTAATGCTAATTTTGATTTCTAATGCTTACAATAAATTAAGTCAACCACCTTCTAAGTTCCGGACTGCCACACATGCTCTAAACTGCTCTGTGGGGATAAAACACTTTAGAAGCTTATAATTCCTACAGAGTGTTTTGATTATTTTATACAAACTAAACTCCAACAGCAAAAAATTTCACAAGGGAAATTGTTGTGTGGTTTAAGGCCACATAATCTGGTTTCAACCCTTGTCTTTGCCTTGAGTAAAAGTCATACTCATTAACTTGAAACAATAAACTCAAACCTTAACATTTCTGGAAAGAATTCAATTCAGGACTTTGGCAGTATCAATGGTAAATATTACACACAGGCTCAATGTGATCTTATACAGATATACAGGACATGTAGGTAACGGAGGCAATGCCAAAGTTTTAAATGAGCAACAGATATATTACATATCACTGCCTTATATATAGGCATTGACCCTTCACACACACATGCAAAATTTCCTAGCTTTCTCAATACTGAATTAGAAGCTGTGGTAATAACTTAAGTATTTATTTAGAGAAGAAATATACAATGGAACTGGAGTGGTATTAATTATATATGCATTAAGAAAAGCTGATCAATAAAATATTTTAAAAAAGAAAAAAAAAAGGTTGGACCATGTAAAAATAGACTAAAAATTAACTACCCCTTTGGGGTTTATAGTTGAAAAGTAATGACACCTGAAGTAAGCAATCTCCTAAAACCTTAGCTAAATGTGATGGAATTGAATTCGGCATTAATACAAGAGAAAAGAGAAAAAACAGATTTTTTAAAATGGGAAATAGCATTCTTTTCTTTGTATAAAACTAATGTGAGTTAAATTTAAGTGGAGAGACAATAGGATGCAGCATATCAAAAAGAGAAGGAAACATTCTAAGAATAAGTAGAGGAAAAAAGAAAAGACCTAGAAAGCAGAGTCTCAGGAAGGAAGAAATTATGTACATATGACATAACAGTCTACAGCTTAGCACATATTTCACTCAGGAGTGTCTAAAACATAATCAGATAGTTTAACTCACTCAAACATAAAACAAGACTATGAACAGGCAAGAGAATAATGAAATGTGGTGGTTCCAGGCAGTTTTTCAAAATTATAACTCTCCCACACTAGCTATACATTTGCCTTTGTAATAGCAAGGCTGGAAATCACCAATTTAAGTGAAAGTTAATTTCTAACTTATGTCCTATGCCTTCGTAAAATCTTATCAGTTACTAAAAGAGTCTTTATATACTCCTTTAGCTTAATTAAATCTTTTCATGGCACATTCTGCTTTAAACTTTTGCTATTCTGGTCATTATCTCAATGTTTTTTATCCATCTAAAAAAAATTACCATTGTCCTTTGCCTTTTTAATTTTATTTATTTATTTATTTATTTATTTATTTATTTATTTACTAATGCTTAAAGGAAGATTACTTATTTATTTATTTATTTGAGAGACAGACAGAGACAAAAAGCAGGGGAAAAGAGCAGAGAGAGAATCTTAAGCACGCTGCATGCCCAGTATGGAACCTGTCACAGGGCTTGATCTCACAATCCTGAGGTCATGACCTGAGCCAGAATCAAGAGTTGTTTGCTTAACGGATGGAGCCACCCAGGTACCCCCTTTTGGCTTTTTTTTTTTTTTTTTTATGATAGTCACACAGGGAGAGAGAGAGAGGCAGAGACATAGGCAGAGGGAGAAGCAGGCTCCATGCACCGGGAGCCTGATGTGGGATTCGATCCTGGGTCTCCAGGATCGCGCCCTGGGCCAAAGGCAGGCGCCAAACTGCTGCGCCACCCAGGGATCCCCCCCTTTTGGCTTTTTAAAAAGAGTTATATCTAACATTTATCAAATGCTTACTGAGAGCTGGTTACTCATTCTATGTATCGTACCCTTTTTATCTCTATAATCCTCTTGACTACTTTCTGAGACAGGTAATATTACTGTCTTCATCTCACAGATGAGAAGACTGAGGCTTAGAGTATTTCAGTAATTTACTTATGGTCAGCTAGCTGGTCAGTTGTAGAGCCAACACTCGTATCTGGGTCTCATTTGAATCCTCGGCCTGCATTCTTGGCCACTACCATCTGATGCCTTCTTCCCTTTTGTTACTTCAAAGCCCGGGTAACCCCATCTCCACCACATATATCCTTTCTGCCAAAGTTGAAGTGTTCTTCTAGGCACAAGAAGAAAATCACACTTTTCAACTATATACCAAGACCAAGTGGGATTTAATCCAGGCATGTAAGGTTGCTTCAACATTCAAAAATTTATGTAACCCATTAACTTAACAGGCTAAAGAAGAAAAATCACATGATCATATCTCACATGCTTGTAGATGCAAAAAATAAAAAATAAAAATAAAACAAAACAAGAACTTTCAGCAAACTTGGAATAGAGGAGAACTGCCTCAACTTGATAGAGAACATCTCAGAAAACCTACAGCTAACATCATGTCTAATGGTGAAAAATTAGAAGCTTTCCCACTACGACCAAGAACAAGGCAAGGATGTTCCCTCTTACCACTGCTTTTCAACAGTACTGGAAGTTATGGAAGTCCTAGCTAATGTAATTAGAGAAGAAAAGAAGAAAAAAAGTCATAGAATTAAGAAGAAAGAAATAAAACTTTTTTTTCACACATGATATGACTGTCAGTGTGGAAAAGCCCAAAGAATCAACAACAACAACAACAAAAAACTCCTGGAACTAATAAGCAATTACAGCAAGGTGGCAAGATACCAAGTTAACATATATAAATCATTCATTTTCTTATATACTAGCCATGAGCAATTGGAATTTGAAATTAAAAACACAATATCATTATCAGTCCCCAAAATGAAATAGATTTAGGCATAAATCTAACAAAATATATACAATATCTATATAAGGAAGACTGCAAAGCTGTTATGCAAGAGATCAAAGGACTAAAACTTGGATAGATATTTCATATTCATGAATAAGAAGACTCAATATTATCACAATGTCATAATTCTTCCTAAATTCATAGATTAAACACAGTTCCAATAAAAATCCCAGCAAATTATTTTATGAATATCTGATTTATGACACCAAATAAACAACACAATATTAAGGGAGAACAAATTCAGAAGACACACTCCAACTTCAAGACCTACTATAAAGTTACAGATATCAGTGCAGTATGATATTCGTGAAAATAGGCAAATGAACTGGTGGAACAGAATAGAGAGCCCAGAAATAGACCCTCACAAATATAGTCAACTGCTCCTTAACAAAGGAGCAAATGCACAACACAAAATGCGGCAAACATTCTCTTTATAACACATGGTGTTGGAACAACTGGACAACCACGTGCAAAAAATGAATTTAGACCCAGACCTTGCACTCTTGACAAAGATCAATTCAAAATGGATGATAGGTCCACATGCAAAATGCAAAACTGTAAAACTCCTAGAAGATAACACAGGAGAAAATCTAGATGACCTTGGGTTTGCTGATGACTTTTTTAGATACAACCCCAAATGCAGGATCCATGAAAGAAATAATTAATGAACTAGACATCATTAAAATTAAAAACTTCTGCTCTGTGAGACACAGTTAGGAGAATGAAAAGACAAGCCACGGAGTGGGAGAAAATATTTGCAAACAGAGTCTGATAATGAACTGATATGAAAATATACAAAAATTCTTAAAACTCAACACAAAAAAAAAAACTATTTAAAAATCAGAGCTTAATAGAAACCATACCAAAGAACAAAAATAGATGCCAAATAAGCATATGAAAAGATACTCCACATCACATGTCATCAGGGAAATGCAAATTAAAACAACAATGACGTATCGCTACACACCTATTAGAATGTCCCAAATCCAAAACACTGACAAAACCAAACCCTGTTGAGGATTTGGAGCAACGGAATTGTCATTCATTGCTGGTGGAAATGCAAAATGGAACAGCCACTTTGGAAGACAGTTTGGTAGCTTCTTATAAAATTAAACATACTCTCTTACCATACATCCCAGCAACGTGCCCTTGCTATTTACCCAAACGAGCTGACAACTTTGTACACAGAAAAGCCTGCACATCGCTGTGTATAGACGTTTTCTCACAACTGCCACAATTCGAAAGCAACCAAAATGTCCCTCAGTAGGTGAATGGATAAATGAACTGATTTATCCATATGATGGACTATTATTCAATAGTGAAAAGAAATGGGCTGAGTCTGAAAAATATACGGAAGAATCTTAGATGCATATTCTAAGTGGAAAAAGCCAATGTGACACATTCCACACAACGCCAATTATGTGACATTCCGGAAAAGGCAAATAACATGGAGATTACAAAGATCAGTGTTTGCCAGAGGTTGGAGGATGGAGGGTTAATAGGCAGAGGACAGGGGATTTTTAGGGCACTGAAACCATTCCATGGGATACTACAGTGGAGGAGAGATGTCATTGAACATTTGTTAGAACCTGAAAAGGTATGACTCAAGAGTGAACTCTAGTGTAAACTACGGACTTTGGGTGATCATGACGTGTCAATGTAGATTCACCAATTATAGCAAACGCACCAGTGGTATGTGGTACATTGAGTTTTGGGGGAGTTGTGAGTGTGGGGCGGGGGGGCATATGAAAACTCTGTCCTTTCTACTTAATTTTGCTGTGAACATAAAACTGCTCTAAGAAGTAAAGCAAGGAGCTGAATTATTCAATGAAGAGAGGGATCTTCTCTCAATTGCTTATAAAAATGCTGTAGGAGCCCATAGGTCATCTTGGAGGGTCGTCTCAAGTATTGGGCAAAAGATGGAAGGTGCTGAGAACGACAGCAGATGGCTCAAGAATCCAGAGAGAAAATTGAGACTGAGCTACAAGATGTCTGCCATGATGGACGGTCTCTTTTGGAAAAGTGTTTGATCCCCAGTGCTTCACAAGCGAGCTGTCTTCTATTTGAATATGAAAGGAGACTACTACTATGACTTGGCCAGGGTTTCCACTGGTGAGGGTATGAAGGAGATTGTGGATGAGTCACAAGAAGCACACCAAGAAGCTTTTGAAATCAGCAAAAAGGAAATACCAACACATCCTATCAGATTGCGTCTGGCCCTTAACTTCTCTATGTCCTAGTATGAGGTTCTGAACTCCCTGGAGAAAGCCTGCTGTCTTGCAAAGACAGCTTTTGATGGAGCCGTTGCTCAACTTGACACATTGAGTGAAAAGCCATACCAAGATGGCAAGCTTGGGGTGCCTGGGTGGCTCAGTCGGCTAATCATCTGACTTTGGCTCAATTCATAACTTTGGGGTCCTGGAATCGAGCCCTGCATCAGGATCCTCACTCAGCAGGAAGTCTGCTTGCTCCCCCTCCCTCTGCCCCTTCCCCTGCTTGTGCTCTCTCTTTCCCTCTTTATCCCTCTCAAATAAATAAAATCTTTAAATAATAATAATTTTAAAAAGACAGCATGCTAAGAATGTAATTACTGAGAGACAACTTGACATCATGGACATCGGATACCCAAGAAGATGGAGTTGAATTGAAGCAAGAGAAGGATAGGAAAATTAACCAGCCTTCTAACTTTTGTCTGCCTCATTCTAAAATTTACACACTAGACCGTTTGTCATCTATGTGGTCCCACAAATAGCTTTTTTGTTTATGATTTATGACAGATTTATGTTATTTCTATTTGAATTTCTTTTCTTCTCAAGTAGTTTTTAGGTTTCATATTAAGGTTGTAGAGCCAGTGAACAGTTAGGGAGTTCCCTGTTTTCATCTTGAGGTCCCCAATATGGGATGTGGAACTTGTATACTGGTTATAAGTGTTTGGCATCGTCCTGTTGGTACATTGTGGCTTCGCAAAGGCCGGTGTTGAAACTGCTTCCACTTCTAAGCAGAGAAAACTGCCTATGTGTTGGTTTGTCCTGGTAGGAATAAAAAGGAATACCTGGTTCTAGACACTGTAACTAAAGTTTGGAGCATTTACAAGGCTGTAGTAGAAATAGGTATCCCATGGATATTAGTGTTGAACCACATGAACCTGTTGAATACTCATTCTCATTGGGCACACCTTTGACTACAATTGCAGAAGTGTTCCTTTCACTGTGACCCAATCAACTCTGGATAAGGGCAGAAATGGTTCATTTTTCATTATTTGTAAAATTCCCTGCTGTTTGCTTGTATTATTTTTGCTACATTCATTTGATTTGTATTTAAATGTTTTAGGCAACCTAAGAACAAATGTACAAGTAAAAATGTAGTAAAACTGAATTGCTTAATATCAATTACTTTATTACTTTTTGTTGTGTATCAAGCACAACAGCAAAACAAAAATCTCATGGATTTAACATTTTTTTTAGTTATTTGTTTTCAGATTTTTTTTTTTTTGCTTTCTTGATTTTTTTTTATACTTGCCTAATAATATGCATGTGGTGTACAAATACTTAACAGGGAAATAACTAGCTTTGTTTAATGTCTTATGAAATTTTCATGAACAAGCCAAGTATAATTGTAGAGAACACATATATTAAGTCCCTTTAAGTGGAATAAAAGTTTATGAGTGGACTTTTCAACTACTTTCTCTACAGATTTTCATGTAAATCAGTCTTTCAGTTCCTAAATTTCTCTAAAGGAAATTGTACATTTTTGGAAATTTATTCCTTATTCTCTGTTGGCAGCTAATGGACTTCTACCAAGTTTAAATATAAAGTTTATTATAACAACAAGATATAAACTCTTCAGGACAAAGAGAACAGGAAAGGAAACTAAGTTTTGAAAGATGCAAAAAGATGGAATAAATAGCAACTGACTCAGTAAGTTAGAGAAAGTTGACATCCGACTACCTGGAAAGAAAGATGTCAATGAAAAAATTAGCACATTTGTTCTACTAGACTCTAGAAGGATTCAGGTATTAGAAGTGACTTCAGGTGACTTTGAAGACTAAGGGCAAAGTAGGGTGAGCACAAGAGGTTTGAGTCTTGTGTGATACAAAAGGAGGCACAGAGAGGATAGGAAACTAGCTGCTAATCACAAAGTATTTAAGAGGCATAAATAGGGCATAAACCTACTTATTTCAAATTCAACTCAAAGCCTCCCTTTGTATAGTGAGTCTGTAATGGGAGCATTCAGAGTTTAGATGTTCTCTCCCAGCCTACATCCCCTCCCACCAAGATGAAATAAGACAGTGCTGTAGGAGGAGATTGACTCAGAAAGGCTCTGTGAGGGACACACTGAGAAAAACGTGCAATCCAGGATATAGAAAGTCTAAAACAAAAGAAAGTATCCCCAGGATAAAGATAAAGACAGATCCCAAGAAAACTATTGTATAATTGATTCAGAAAGCAGTCAATTAATACAAGTTTAGATATTATATTGATTTTATTTTATTTTATTTATTTATTTTTTTTAGATATTATATTGATTTTAATATTTGTCATATTGATTTAATACAGATTAGAAAGATAAAAAATCCAAGAGAGATGCTTCTAAGGGAAAAAAGTAGATCTATTACCTATGAGGTTTAACAGTAACAAGACGAGAATCAGTGCTTAGAAAGAAAGCTTGGGCCAAACTGTGGAAGGAGCCTCGGTGTCCAACGAAAGATGAATGGATAAAGAAGATGTGGTTTATGTATACAATGGAATATTACTCAGCTATTAGAAATGACAAATACCCACCATTTGCTTCAACGTGGATGGAACTGGAGGGTATTATGCTGAGTGAAGTAAGTCAGTCGGAGAAGGACAAACATTATATGTTCTCATTCATTTGGGGAATATAAATAATAGTGAAAGGGAAAATAAGGGAAGGGAGAAGAAATGTGTGGGAAATATCAGAAAGGGAGACAGAACGTAAAGACTCCTAACTCTGGGAAACGAACTAGGGGTGGTAGAAGGGGAGGGGGGTGGGGGGTGGGAGTGAATGGGTGACGGGCACTGGGTGTTATTCTGTATGTTAGTAAATTGAACACCAATAAAAAAAAAAATAAAATAAATAAAAATAAATAAATAAAAAAAAATTTTTAACCCAAAAAAAAATAATAAAAAAAATAAATAAATAAATGAGCAACATGTACACAGAAAAGTAGGCAAAACTAAAAAACATGATAGGTAACTCGAGGAAAACCAGTGAGTTGTTTTGTTAAATGCAACAAACTATTGTAGGTGGATCAATTGTGATTAAATGTATACAGTCCTAATAATTAAATATAAAATTATTTAACAAAAAAAATAGGAGAGTGAAAAAAATTTTAATCATAAAGTTTAAGAAAGCTAAAGTCTCATATTCCATAGTAAAAATCAATGACTAATATAAAAATCAATATAGTGATAAATTAAAGCAATATAAATATCTGAATCAATATGATAGAGGCACCTGGGTGGCTCCAATGGTTAAGCATCTGCCTTCAGTTCAGGTCACGATCTCAGGATCCTCAGCTGGAGCCCCACATCGGACTCCCTGCTCAGTGGGAAGTCTGCTTCTCCCTCTCCTTTTGCTTCCTCCCCTGTCCATTCTCTTTCTCTCTTTCAAATAAATAAATAAAATCTTTAAAAAATAAGTCAATATGATAAATATCAAAATCAATATCTAAGATTGGAACATCAAAAATTTACAGGATGCTATTTGGATAGTTAGTTCTCAATACAATTCCTGAAAAAGGAGCTCACAAATATAAAATACAAAATGAAAACCCAAAAAAGCAGCAAAAAGAGTAAATTTGCCTCTAAGGCGCAGGAATTAGGGAGCAAGAGATACTGAAAACAAGAATGTTCTTTTTCATCATAAATCAGGTAACCATATATCCCGTTTTTCTCTGAAATGTCCTGTTTTATTCCTGTTTTCCCAGTGTCCTATCCAATTAGCAACCCTCTTTCATTTTCAAAAGTGTATAACAAATTAAATGTTCACCCTAATTACAAGATTTGTAGAATTACTTTACTTCTAAACTATGCACATTTATTACTATTATAAATACATTTTAAGTGAGGCTTTGAGTTGAAGTTGAAATAAGTAGGTTTATGTCCTATTTAAGCCTCTCAAATACTTTGTGATTAGCGGCTAGTTTCTTAATCTCTCTATGCCTCCTTTTGTATCACATCTGCAAAATAAGGATTATAAAAGTTCCTATGACATAGATTTGATATAAAGATTGAATAGGCCACTTTGCACAGTGTTTTGCACTTAACCGATGCTCAATAAACCTATTATTGTGTTAAATGTCTATGAAATTTAAGTGGATTCAGAATGAATCTATTTCCTCATAGTGGATTTTCATCTAGGCCTTTAATGTTATAATTGGAAATTAGTGAAAAGTTTAAAGTTACATTCTTTTTCTTAAGTTTATGGAACATATTGAATAAGGTCTCTCTCTGTAGGAGTGTTTGAAGAAATGGCCAAATTTGGAACTTTTTATTACAAAGTAAAGAACCAATAAAACTACAGCCATTTAGTTCATTCAGATGTTTTTTTTTTTAAATCTTCAGATCATAATTAGAGAAATAAATATGTTGCTTATTTTCAGAGCATAATTTTCCCTATACATTTGTCTATTAATCTTCATTTACTACTTGGGAGCACTTTTTGGACAAATAACGGTGTATAATCACAGACTGCTAGCTATTTTGGAAGTCTGGCTGACTTTCCACATTCTGTGGGAACCTGGGACTACAGCACTCTAAGAGATCTATATTCTATGGGTTAATCAGACATGTAAACAGTCTCAAGAAAACGCATCTAAATATCCTAGGCAATGTTTCCAACATTATTTCATAAGTCTCCTATCAAGAGCTAGCATTTTTTTATAGGTCAACAAGGATTAAATAGGTCATTTTTACGACATTAGAGGACTTTTATAACATCGCCCAATATCCTTATAGTTATTTCGGTAAATTGCTTGATTTAAAGGCAATGTTTAATTAAGCTGCTCCTGTGCTTTAAACCTTACATTCTAATTTTTCATGTTCCATTTTCTCAAATTTTATTCATTTGAAGTCTCACTTCCCAATAGTCTTTTGCAAGAATTCCAGTTTATATTCCAGTCTCCCTTCCTTAAACTCAACTGCCATTTTAACAGTTGGGGACTTTTTTTTTTTTTTTTTGGTTATATAATAGATTCTTTATAAATTTTTTTCCAGTTATACTGAACCATAACTTACAAATAAGGTCGTAATATATTGAAGTGTACAAAGTGATGATTTGATATATGTCTACATTAGGAAACGATTTTCACAATCACGTTAATTAACAAATGCACTACTTCACACAGTTACCTATTTTTTTTTGGTACAAATTCTTTTTTTTTTTTTTAATTTTTAAGATTTATTTATTCGAGAGAGAGAAAGCACAAGACAGGGAGGTGTAAAGGGAGAGGAAGAGAGAAACTTCAGCAGACTCCACACTTAACACTGGCCTGATGTGGGGCTGACCTCATGACCCTGAGATCACAATCTGAGTCAAAACCAAAAGTCAGATACTTAACTGACTGTGCCACCCAAGTGCCCCTTTTTAAAATTTAAAATCAGTGACCTTATATTCATAGCATTACCATAAAATCATGCAACTTTTTTTTTTGAAGAAGCATTCAAAAACTTAATACACACAGATGAAAGTTAATCTCTTGAAAGTAGTCACTTTGGGATTCAGTCCCTGTTCAACATTGCTGCCATCTTTAGTACTATACAACCAATAATACATTTTTTTTGCATAGTGACAGTAATCGTGAATTCTTTTTCTCCAATGATGAAATTTATTTTGCAAATCAGTACTTATTTGTCACCGAATCTAGTACCAAAGCAAGTGAGTAAGCAGAAAAGTATCCAGACTATTTTATAGCTTAGTTTTTAATACAATTGCTGAAAAGGGAGCTCCTCAATTTTTTTAAATGTAGTAAGTTTAAGTCCACTACTGTTTTGACATTGTTGCAGTCCTTACTTATTTTTTATATCATTTTAGGATTGTTTGTTGGTTTTAGTCTCATATCTGCCCCCTACACTTCTCAGTACTATGTAAAATGAAGACACATGATGGGCACTCAACCAATGTCTATAATATTGAAACTTCTCTGCCCTTCTTTCTGTAGGAGGCAACCAGCAATCAGAAAGAGACATAATAAAAACCACCTGGCAACTCCAACCAACTCAGAGCCCCCAGGTTGAAATTAGTGGTTCCATTTCCATCAAAAAATTCTTTTTTGTTTGTTTCTTTTCTTCCATTTTTAGAAGCAAAGACACCCATTCAAATACCTGGTAAAAAAAAATTCTAGACAGGTCTAGGTTTCCAGTTCCAGAAAACTAAGATACAGCTGCTGGAACATTACGGCCAGATTCTCTTGGCTTTACCTCCTGTACAAATAAATCCATCTACTGCTGTGCTTGGCGAGGCGACAAAAACAGCTGCAGAGGGGGGCAAAACCTATCCTGGCACAGGCTCTGGGCTGATTTCTTCGTTAAAGACTCTCATCTTTCTAGGATGTGGGCCCTCCTAGGCTGACAGGACAAGGCAAGGTAGCAAGGGTGGAAGGAGAGGAGAGTCGTTCCCTGACCCTTGATTGAGCTCTGCTTGCAGCTGTCCCCAACTTCTGTAATATGGTAACCTTTTCCACTCTTGCCCCGGAGATTCCTGTGGGAATGGGACTTCCTGAGCCATAATCCTACAAATGGGAAGAGACGTTACAGGCTCAAGTAACTCAGAAATGGGAGGGAGGAAGAGAAGAGAAAAGAGAAGAGAAAGAGGTGAAGAAAAATGAAAAGAAAAAGCCAGATAAAGGAGGGCTATCAGGGCAGATCTGAGAAGATCAGATAACTAGAAACTAGGTGTGCGTTTGTTTTGTTTTGTTTTGTTTTAATTGGGAAAATGTCTGAAAATTCAGGTGAATTAAGCCAGTCATAAGAGGATTTTTCCAACCACCTTATATCCTAGCTACACTCAACATAGTGTGTCCACACCTCTGCCTAGGTCAGGGCTTAGGAGCATGGACATTCTCTAAGTCTACTACTTCCTAGATGTATGACAATTACTTCTCTGCTTGTAATTTTCCTATCTGTAAAATGGGGATGATTACAGTGCCAACCATACAGGATTATTGTGAAAATTAAATAGGTGAATGCATGTAAAACAAGAGTTTTCTGTCGTATATGACACAGAGTGCACACTCCAGTTTTCCTTGCTCTATTTTGACGGTACCAGTGAATAGCTTCTGACAATTAAGTCACTCGGTAGAGATGACCCAACTCACCAGGCATATTCATTTATTTATAAATATTCATTATAAGTATTCACTTATATGTATTGCTCACACTTCTCCTATCTTCAAATACCTAGGTTTACCTCTTTATCTCAACCTATCAAAACCTATCATTCTTCAAGCACCTATCAGTTTCATAAACGCTTGTTCCATCTCCTCCATAAAAACCATCCCTGATCTCACCTGGGAATTCTTAGAACATTTAATATCTGTAAGTTTGGCACTTAGTGGTTCACATACCAGCATAGTCTACGTGGTATCGTTTGCAAAGCAGTGACAGCTGACTACTACCAGTTACTGATGAGCTTCTCAGAGCCTGTCTCATATTAGGAGGGAAAAAGAGAATGGCCAAAGAATATACGTAGCGACTCCATGCCAAAGTATTTCTTATATCTTTGTCTAATACAAAGTATGCAGGCCTTCAGTGCTGAAAGACCCTCCTTTTTTGTTTTGTTTTGTTTTGTTTTGAGAATCCCTTGAAGGATGAAGTCTCTGAATGGTGGTAGGAAGAGGAATAAGTGATCTCGCACAAATTGCCAAGGGAGGTAGAAATACCCAGAATAACTCAACTGGATCCTCAGTCTACAATTATAGCTGTTAAAAGATGTCACTAAATGGGCTTTGAAGTCAGACAGAACAGGGAATCTTCCTTGGCCTTCTATTTACTAGCTGTGCAATTCCAGAAAATATGACATTCACTTTCCTCATTTGTAAGGTTAGGGTAACAAAGTCTTCTTCATAAGGTAGCTGTGACATTTGCAGAACTTGCTACGGTGCCTAGTCAAGTATTCATTCTACAAATGTCATTTCCTTCCCTCTTTCCAAGAATCAGTCAAGGCAGAAAACACCAAACCATTTTAAATGAAGTCTTATCAACCACTTCATAGCCAGTTTTTCACAGTGTGTCTTTTAAATTCAAAGAGCCACAAAAAGTCACATTACACATAGCTGTGATTAAATTAGATGCTATTCTGAAGGATCATGCTCCCAAGAGCATGTCTAAGCATGCACAATTTAAAAACACACCCACAATAGGTTGGAGGAATAAAAGGAATAGGTCACAAATAGTTTTATTTTCTCTTTTTAGCGTTGTTGTCATTGTTTGTTTGCTTACTTGCTTTCTAATAGTTTCCCAGGCCTTCAATGAGTTTGGTCAATTTTCACATAATCTTTTTGCTGTGTGCATCTTAAGTATAATGGAAGGAAAATAAAGAATTTGAAGTTCTAAAATATATATATATATTTTTAAATGGGAAGTTCCTTCTTAGCTGGGATTTATTTATCAAGTCATTTACTGGAAGGGACTTGTGAACTAGAGGAACAGAGGCAACCCTTTAACTATAGTGTCAATGTTTCCTGTGGAAATACTCGTCATTGTAATTTTCTGTCAGGAGGGTAATACTTTATTGCCCAAAATGAGGGTGGTCTTTTCCATCTGTTAGATAGACAAAATTAATGCTTCTGGGTCAAACTCAGAGAAAACTGTGATTAATAAAACTAGTAAGATTCAAGATATGTGAAAGTCAGTGCATGGCTAGCATAGCCCTGGAATCAGACGGACAAGTATGAGCCCTCTAGCCAGATGGTCAATGTGAGCAGAACGAAACATAGTTAAATGATTGAGACAGTGACCAGGCAAAGGTCCCTTAGAAGGGACCTGTGATCTATGCTTATGGGGTATGTAACTAAAAAACATACAACCTTGATAGTGGACGGGAATAAAAAGGGTCCTGTAAACATAATGCATAAATGTGTAGATATGGAGAAAAATGAAAAAAGCATAAGTAAATGCGGGCCAGAAACATGAGCATCCACCACAAGCGCTGCAGGAACAGAAAAGACTCAGAAAAGTGTTGGCCCTATAAGAAGAGAATTTTCATTCCCTCATTCATTCATTCAAGTATGTATTGAGCATCAAGCATATGTTAGGTAAATAAAGCTACAAAGATGAAAAGACAATCCTTGCCGATAGTGAGGAGAGAAACACACCTAGTAAGGATTAGGAGGAAGGAACTCTAGTCTGCCTAGGATAATGTTGTATTTTTACAGAAACCAGCTGTCTGAAGAGTTTTCTTAGCAGATGTAGGAGAGGTGGGCTCTAGCAAAAAGGAACAATATGTTCAAAGTTTCAATAATGTAAAAAAAAAAAGTAATCAATTTGAGGGGAACCTAAGTTGGTACATAATAGCTAGGATATGATATTCAAAGGAAGCTATCTAGATAATAAGGCCAGACTGAAACATAAGGGCTACAATCTGAAGAGCCTTGAATGTCAAGCAGAGAAGTTTAGGTTTTATGTTATCGGTATTGAGGAACAATTAAAATTTTCAAGCGTAAGAGTAATCAGGTCAGATTTTTATGGTAGAAATGTCATTCTGATAGAAATGGAGATGAAGAAGGGCGAGGAGGCCAGCGAGGAAGTTATAACAATAGTAATGGGATGCTAGGTATACGGAGGTTAAGAGTTGAACCCAATAAAAAGTAAAGGGCTGAGAATGAAAAGGACAGATTTTAGGCAACAGTATTGATAGTATATATGAGTGGAGGAGAATGAAGGACCCCCCACAAAAGTCCATATTCAGGCATGGGCA
The DNA here is from genome assembly GCF_053574225.1 of Canis aureus. NCBI lineage: Eukaryota > Metazoa > Chordata > Mammalia > Carnivora > Canidae > Canis > Canis aureus. The sequence goes on from NC_135618.1 coordinate 6,086,240, forward strand.
ACTGGAGCTGTTCACCAAAGTAGGAAAAACTGGAGAAAAAGCATGTTTCAAGAAAGACAACATACAAGCTTAGTTTTCAATAGATTATATTTATTTATATATCATATATATTTATAATATCATATATATTATATATTTATTTATATATTATATGTATTTATAATATATATTTATATATTAATTATATATTTATAATTAGGTCTATGCAAAAAGAATTCTACAAGCCCCCTACATGATAGAGGGGTGAGAACTGAAAGAAACCAGATAATGAAGATACTAAAGATTGAAAAGAGGATAGAAACAGAGCTATCTGTACTAAAGTCAGAGTTCTTATTAAAAATGAAACAAAATGAATGAACAAAACCAAAATTCACTAAATGCGCTCTGACTAGATAACACTGATGGGGGACTTCATATAGGAGATGAAATGCAGGATTCTCATGGCTAAGGAACAAAGCCCGCCAGCTTCTGCATCAAGCTCCACCAGCGCCAAGAACTTGACTTTGCTTGCATTCACTGGCACCACCATTGCCAGTGCTACTCACGCCTGCAAAACACATCCTGGAAAATCATCACCACTCCTGCTCCTACCACCTTCACCAGCAAAACTGGAAACTTCATTTACGGCATCTCCCTCAAGAGCCTAAGCCAAAGGTAACTTAAATGCAAGGGAAACTTGGAATTTTAGTTCTGACATATCCCTTGGAGAAGAGGGGGAGGGGGAAAGAGGCTCAACCTAGACCAAAGTGAACAACAGAACGAATGGATCAGAGAGGTAAAAAAGGGATTGTAACTCTGAGACTAGAAACAGATTTTTAACTCTGTGGAGAGGAATTAGCAGATATAACAATAAAAACAATCTATTCCATCCGATTCAATCTAATCAAATCTATCATGAGTTTAGCGACTATTCGATGCCGCACGCTGTATATACACTATTTCTAAACGTCATAATAACCCTTTATGGCACGTATGACTATCTTCATGTTATAAATGACAAAATAAGATTCACAAAAGTGAAATAACCAATATCACAGAGCTGGTATCTGGCTAAGCCAAGGCCTGTGTGCAAGTCAGCCTAATTCCTCATCCTCTCCATGCCCTTCTTTCAGAACACCATCAACATAGAATATCGGCAGTTAGGTAGACATTTCTATGGGAGTAGTATAAAAAATGTATTTATATTTTAACTGTATAGTTTAGGATTTTTTCTGAATAATTGCTTTGATTCTAAAAACCGCACTCAATGACATCTGTCTCAGGCACTGCTATAAAAATGTCTAAGCTCAAGTGCACGCTCATGGATAAGAAGCCAAGAAATGTTACCCAGCCCACAGGGTAGCAAACATTAAACAGGCGACTCTAGACATGAAAAGCATAGCCCAGGAAGGCTATGGATGTATATCCCCCAATGAATGGGAACAGTGGGTCAAGCCATCATCCTACTCTTTTGTTCTCCTACAACAAAGAAGTCTTTCTGACCAAGGAAGGCCCTGCTGATAATATACAATAAAGTGGCCCTGCCATTTTTAATGCTTCCAATAAGTTCACAATCAGGATATATTTTTACCTTGTGAACTTGCATTAGTGTCTTTCTGCCAAAGAGTTAAAAAATACACTTCTGTGTTTGGCTGAAATATGATTTTGGGAAGGTTTATGAAAGGTCATGAGAGTGAATCCACATGTGGAACAATATGAAGGCAGCAAGATAATTTCTTTGATTCTGATACACTTAAATTTTTTTCTTTTTTTTTTTTTTACAGTTAAATTTTTCTAATCATCCTCGAAGATTTCAATAATGTGGACTTATTTCTGTATAATGTGTGTGTGGCATAAATGATTCTGGTTCCCATGAACAATCCTTTCTTTATTATCAAAATAAAAGCATACTGGATTCACCTCCACGTTTACTGCAGCATTATTTACAAAAGCCAAATTATGGAAACAGTGCAAGTGTCCACTGACTGCAGAGTAGATAAGGAAGTAGATAAAATGGAATATTACTCAGCCATAAAAAATGAGATCTTAACATTTGCAACAATATGGATGGATCTAGAGAGTATAATGCTAAGCAAAATAAGCCAATCGGAGAAAGACAAAAACCTATGATTTAATTCATATATTGAATTTATGAAACAAAGGGAAAAGAAGACAAAAAATAGACTCTTTTTTTTTAAAGATGTGTTCATCTATTAGAAAGAGAGAGAGTGCACGTGTATGAACAGGGGGAGGGGCAAAGGGAGAGGGAGAAGCAGACTCCCTGCTGAGTGGGAAGCCTGAAGCAGGGCTCAATCCCAAGACTCTGAGATCATGACGTAAGTTGAAACCAAGAGTTGGATGCTCAACCAACTAAGCCACACAGCCACCCTGCAAAAATAGACTTAAAAAAAAAGATTTTATTTATTTACTCATGAGAGACACACAGAGAGAGGCAGAGACACAGGCAGAGGGAGAAGCAGGCTCCATGGAGGAAGCCCGATGTGGGACTCGACCCCAGGACCCTGGGATCATGACCTGAGCTGAAGTCAGACACTCCACCACTGAACCACCCAGGGGCCCCTAGACTCTTAACTATAGAGGAAAACAGATGGTTCCCAGAGGGAAGGTTGGTGGGGGGAATGGGTGACATAGGTGAAGGGGGTTAGGAGTACACTTATCTTGATGAGCACTGAGTAATATATTGAAGTGTTGAATCACTATATTGTACACCTGAAACTAATATAATATTGTATGTTAACTACACTGGAATTAAAATAAAAATAGTAATATTTTAAAAAGGTAAATTGGATCATGTGGTTCCCTGCTTAAATCCCTCCCATTCCTTTTTTAAGAGAATCCAAACTCCTTGCCTCCATGAAGAAGCCCCTGCATGGTCCGGCTCCTGCTGACCTCCCTAACCTCTTCTATCATCACACCTCGCGTTAGCTATGTGGGTCTCCTTCTGATGTCCCAAATGCACCAAGCCCTTCCCCACTCTAGGCTCTTACACTTATTGTCCCTCTGCTTAGAGCACTCTTATCCACTTCTCTGCACAGCTGCCTTCTTCTTCGCCTTTGGGATTCATCTCAGATGCTGCCTCCTGGAAAAGCCCTTCCCTGATCACCCTATCCCTAGTGATCTTAGACTCCTCTGATTCTCTCCACCACCTAAACACTTCAACAGTACCTGGATGTTTCCCCAGCAGGACTTATCTCAAGAAGTGTATTCATTGTATATTTATTGTGTATATCTATTATATGCTTATCTGTTTATCATCTGTCTCTACCAGTAGAATATGGATCCATGATGACAGGGATATCATGTGTCTGTACTGCTGGATCCTCAGTATGCCTGGCAGGTAGCAGTCACTCAATAAATGCTTACTAATGAAATGAATAAAGCAGTGGTAAAATAGGATCAGCATGACCTGTGCCACCCACCCTTCCTTAAAGTTTTATAGCTTTTTACTCCATGTCCCAGCTTGTGGTCCTAGGCACATATAACAAATGCTCTTGTAGTTCTTGGTTGCTCTTTATGTCCTGCTTCTCTAGGCAACAAGAACATCTTTACCTGGTTTGACTCCCATTTCTTTAAGGCTTTTACCTTAAAAGCTACTGAGTCTCTATGCTATCCTCAGTTGTTCAGAGAATTTGAAGCTTATTCTATGGCCTCCCCTTTATACCAGCTAGAATTTAATGCCCTCTGTGATGTGATCTGTTATTTCATTGTGGCTGTTTTTGGCCATTGGCAAAGCAGTACGACTTCCCCAAACTCATTTCATGTGTAGCCTTGGTGCCAGAAATATGTCTCAGGAGTGCTGAGGAATGAATGATTTTAGAGGCTCCTGAACACCACAGATTTGGGAGCACCTTGTTTGTTTATTCTGAATCAATTAGTTCCTTAGGATATGAAATCACTGAACAATGAAAATACAGATTCATTCATAAGGATTTAAAAAAAAAATAGCCGGGCAAGAAATTTCATTTCATAAGTCCCACTCCCTTAAAAATTAACCACTGTGCCCACAATACCAACTGTGAAAATTCCCATCAGGTAATTATAGCTTAAAAAAAAAAAATGTGATGAGAGAGTAGCTTAACAGTGCAGAGCAGAGAGTGGCGAGTGTTTGAGCATTCTTGTGCATGTGCTTAAAGGCACTTAGGGACCTTGCTTTTCATGTAGCATAAAGCTTATTTTCAAAAATAATTTCTTTAATTGTGCTTCTACTTGAAGGGATAAATTATATTTGATAAATGATCTTCTTGTGCAAAAATCCCAGGATAGATATTCAATATCATATAGCACCCACTCTCATGGCATACACTCTTTACAAAATAGACCAAAACAGTATTTGAAAGAAACACTTCCTCATCATGGCTGAGAGTGATTTTAAAATGGCTATCAGATAACTAAAATCTCTCCTTTCCAAAGAAACTCAGTGTTTTCTACATTAATCTATAAGACAAACACAAAAAGTGGGATAATGAGAAGATAGGTGTTCTTTAAGGACATAAAATCCTCATTTTTTACTTAAGTATGTTTGTAGTGGATAATAAGTGTTATATATTTTACTGTCAAGATATACAAAAATGATTTCCAGTACTGTAACATCAAAACATCCCCGTCCTTACTCTAGCTTCCGTGGAAACACAACATTCACCTAGTCTAAAAACTAAAAATGCCCTAAGGCCTTTTGTTCCTCAACTCCCACATGTCCCCAATCATTTACTGACCCCTTAATCTTCCAAATGCAGTTGCAATTCACAACAGTGTGTGTTTGTGTGCGTGTGTGTGTGTGTGTGTGTGTGTGTGGTGTGGCTGGCTGGATAATGATGAGCTAAGCTTAATTACATCATTAGGCAGGAGGCCGCAGATCTCCTGCTGCCTTAAGGGACTGATTGGAATTTTAAAATATTATTTTCACTTAGTGGAATCTAAATTAAATAAATAGGCTCCATTAAAGAAGAGCCATGGTACATTTGCTGTTGATTTTTGTCCGTTTACAATTGTGCTAGAGGCTGAGGTGCCCAAAGGGGTATACAGTCATCTTCTTGCAAACTTCTAATTAGACCATGTAAAATATAACTGACAAGACTTTTTCTGTTGTACCAGAATATTCTCATTTTTTAAAGTATCTTCTCTTTTTTGCACCTCTAATAGATTTCCCTAACATTATTCTGTACTTCCCATATTAGTGTTTAATGTAAGTCATTATTATGTGATAAATAGGTTTATGTTTTTTTTTTACATTTTTATATGTTTATTTCATGGTGCCATTTGTAGCTCCACCCAGCCAACCATTGCAATCTGAGGGACACAGAGAGCTAACCTGTTTTGCTCTAAGTTTCTCCTAGCTGAGCTATGAGAAAGGTGAAAAGACAGGAGAACTTAGAAATCTGATTTTTGGTCCTGAAAAGCCGAAAGCATAAGATAAGTTCCCTTAGTACTCCTATTCAGAGTCAGACTACTTCTCCTTCATGTAAGCAAGGTTATAAAATTGTCTCTATCCTTCCTAATTAAAGACCTGAGAAACATGAATTTTAGGTTACTGAGAGAGTCAGGGTCGGGCTTGAGGCACCACAGGCCACCCAAGGAAAATCCAGCTGCATCGCATTTGAAGCTGTCCTATCATAGTCTGGAAAAAATGCTCCAATCTTAAAAATATGTCTAGACCACTTTATTTCACTCCTATGTGACTCTTAGGTGAAGTGGGGGGTGAGGTGGGGGTTGATGGGTAAGACGAGGGTGGCAAATGAGCATTCTACATGAAAACTCTTTTCTAAAAAGAACCCATCAGGAAGCTGATTTACAGTAAAAAAAAAACTGACATTACAGACCCCGTGTGTAAGCCCTTCATCATTCTGCGGTAGAGAGTTCAGGCACTGCCTACAAATAAAGAGCATGCAAAAGGTCCTCCTGTATCTCAGGGACTCAGGAATGGCTCCAGGCATATTAGGGGCAGAAAGTCTTTAAATGGCCTCACTTCCCTGCAGACATGCCCCTCCTTTTCAATCCTTATTCTCCCACAATCCCCAGATCTACAGATTCTAGGGTGCAGCAGTTTGCCTGGGTCTGGTCTCCACAGCAAAACCACCCACGATTTAGGATATATCCATTCTCTATGATCTCTTATGAAAAATTAACTGCATTCACTTGTGGCCCTACTTAGATAAATTTTTAACCTTTTTATTTAGGGGCAAAAACGGGTCTTGGCTAAAAACACCTTTAGAATCTTGGATTTTTGAGGAATGGGGACTCAAAGTTTATTTTCCAGATGATGAAGCTAAATTCCCGGAGAAGGTGACTAATTTCCACAAGGTCACACAGCTACTTCATAATTTAGCTGGGACTAACATCTGTTTCTCAATTCCTGATCCATTGTTTTTAATCCATGGCACCAAGCTGCTTGATGTTTCAGTCTTCTAAGGAGAGTTTATCACCTAGACAGCTTTTCTAATCCCTTGACCGAATGAATAAGTGAGATGGGAGATTTAGGCTCTGAAACACACTCTTAGGAGGTAACATGACCAATCCTCTGAGAATTGTCTTTCTTAAACAAATCTTCACACCCCACAACTTATTTAGATGGATTGTTATTCCTGCTCATCTGTGGCTGACAATGCCATCCCTTAATCACCAGAGAGGAGGGACTGCAGGAGCTTCTTCTAGAAAGACTGGCAAAAAGTCACTCCCCTGAAAAGCAGGGAAGAAACACTGACTCTGGTCTTTGGTTAAGTGGGTCCCTTAATGGAAGAGGTAGGGACTGCCTAGATATTCCCTTATGCCATCCCATTAACACACAAGAGTGTGCATGAGTGCAGGAGGGTGTCATTAGGGTAAATGAACGGGGTTTGGGGATTAATGTTGTTAACACTGCTGCCTGCTGATAGTAAAAGAAGGCAATCTCAACCTGTTAAACAGCCTACCACCTGGGAAGTTGAACTGCCCACAGTCAGCGGAGACCGGTATGGAATTGAGAATGAGTTTCAAAAAAAATTCTGAGCCACAGGGATACCACAAAGAAAGGGATGCAGCGAGATTTTTAAAGGAAGAAAGAAAAGATGGGAAAACCAAATCAACCTCCCCAAGGAAGTATTGGGTACAGATATGAAGTATTTTGGCTTTTCTAATATTTTTATTATGTGATTTGCCAAGGTCACCTTGTTTAGGGGTTTCAAGTAGTTTTTAATTGGCAATGTATTCCAAAATATCTTTGTACTACCATTCTTATGAATATATTCATAAAATACTTCGGTGTCTTCCCAACAAGATAGTACACCAGCAGAGTGTGAGCTCCCCTCCCCAGGATCAACTCTGGAGAAACTGCAGAGCCAAACATGGGTCAGAGTAAGTATTATAAAAACAATGAGGAAACTCCTAGGGAGAAAGCTATAGAAACTAGTGTATAGGGTTGCAGCAGCCTGGGGCAAAGGCTACTGTGTCACAGCATTAAGGACTGGTTTAGGGAGAGTTTTAAAACTGTTCTTATCTTTGGATCATCATCATCTGCCCCGTCACCAAAGAATCCACAACAACAGTTCAGGTCACTGCCATGGGGTAATATCAGGGCAAGATAAAAGTCCTGCTGGAATGAAACTATATTCCCACCAACCAGTCACATGCCACAAATCACTCCCCTACTCCTTCCCTGTCTAAACTCCCTAGGGGATTACCCCTGCCCACGAATATAAAGCAGATGCATGGTGCAGTGCCAGTGAACCAAAATGTTCGGTAAAAATAAGACCTAATATAATAGTGATTACAATAAATTTAGGTGGGGTCGATACTACTTAAGAGACAAGAGATTCTCATACTGGTTTTTTAATTACAAAAAGGATTTAATAACTTGCTGTTTATAAGAAGGACCATTTAAACAAAACATATAAAAAGGATGGCAAAAGGTGATCTGGCAATTGTGCAAAATTCCAAAGAAAGCTGGAATTGGACTCTTAACATTATTAACAAGATAAGAATTCATGGGGGAAAAAAACACAACAAAAAGGGTAATTATACCTTGATGTGGGGAATAACAGAGAAAGAAGATTTAGTCATCATGAACATAAATGCACCTAACAGTATAGGTTAGATTGGACTGGGGGGGAAAATAGGTATATAAAAAATTGTAGCTGGAGACTTTAACACACATCTCCTGAAACTGATAGATAAAAAAAATAAGATTAACTTCTAGCTTCTTTTTCAGATTGCAAAAACAAAAACAAAAACAAAACTAAGTTAATAAAATTTTCAATCCCATATGTCATAAATTTACAAAATATATACTAAATAGCCTGTGGAAATCATAAGAGAAATGACAATGTATTTAGAACTGAACAATGGAATTCATATTGTATGTCAAAATTTGTGGGGCACATTTGAAGCAGTATTTATGGAGAAATCTGTAACTCTGAATGCACTTATTAGGGCATAAGGAAGACTGAAGAAAAATATAGCTAACCAAAATGAAAGAAAGAAGATATCTTCCAAGAGAAAAGAAACATTTTTTTTATAAAAGAGCAGAATTCAACTAAATAGAAAATTTAAAAGAAAATAGAGTAGGTCACAACACCGAAACTCATTATTTTAAAAAATCAAAATCTTCCTCAGCCAGGGCTAATTGAAAAAGTAAAAAATAAAAAGATGAGATACCAATAAATAATATACAACATTTAAAAAGAGAACTAAAAAACCAACACAGATGTTTAACAATAATAATGAAATAGTATGATGAAAATGCAAAAACCTCAATAGAATGGATATGTTTCTGAAGAAATATAAAATGCAAAAGTATATACAAGAAGAAATAGAAAATGTGAGTAGACAAATTGGCATTAAAGAAATGTGAGTGGTGAGCAAAGACTTTCCAAAAAAGTCTCAGGCCCACATTTACAGTTGAGTTCTGCCAAACTTTCAAAGATTAGTTATCCTATAAATAGAAAGGGAAAGAAGACTGATCAGTTCATTTTATGAAGCAAGTGTAATTTTCATTCAAAAACTGGGTAAGAATAATATAAGAAAAGAAAATTATATATTTATATACATAAACCACATTAAAAGACTAAAAGATACAATCATCAATTTTTAAATAAAGAAAAATGAAGGTTCAACACTTTGAAAAAGGAATGAGCAGAGACTTCCTAAACTAGGTATAGGGTATGTACATAAGCCCTTCAATATTCAACACATTCCCTTGAAGCTTAGAACAAAGACCAAAATACTTATTGTCTCTGCTCTTGTTTAACATAGTAAAGTATTGAAAGGGAAGAGAAAAAACTCCCATTATTTGAAGATTTTCTAGACAGTAATAACAACAAAATCAACATATAAATAATACTATTGAGAGATTTCAGCAAGATGGCCAGATTCAAATTCAATCTACATGGGCAGCCGGGGTGGCTCAGCGGTTTAGCACCACCTTCGGCCCAGGGCCTGATCCTGGAAACCCAGGATCAAGTGTTGGGCTCCCTGGGTGGACCCTGCTTCTCCCTCTGCCTGTGTCTCCGCCTCTCTCTCAGTGTCTCTCATGAATAAATAAATGAGCTCTTAAAAAAAAAATTCAATCTACACAAAATCAATAGCATTTTTCTATATCAGAAATAAGCATCTAGAAAATATAATAAAATGAAGACACCACGAAAGTAATAAAAACTATAAAATTTCTATGGATTAAAAAGTACTGAAGATTTTTGTAGAGATAAATTTAGACTTTATTGAAAGCCATAAAAAATAGACATTCTATATACTTAGAAGAGATAATAAAGATCGAGTTCTCTTTCATAATAATTCATAAATTCAATATGACTCCAGTCAAAATTTCAAGTAGATTTTTTAAAGTGAGACACTTCTTTTTTATTTTATTTATTTATTAATGAGCCACAGAGAGAGACAGAGGCAGAGACATAGGCAGAGGGAGAAGTGGGCTCCTGGAAGGGAGCCTGATGCGGAATTCGATCCCAGGACCCGAGAATCACACCCTGAGCCAAAGGCAGATGCTCAACTGCTGAGCCACCCAGGTGCCCTAAAGTAAAACACGTTAAAATTGGTTTCAAGGAATAAAAGCTTATGATTAGTTTAAGGCAACTTTGAAAAATCAGATTAAATTAAAAAGTATAGTACAGTATGGGACAAATAGAGCAACGGAATATAATAGAGAACTCAAGACAGACACATACAAAGAGGAGAACATTATATATGATAAAGTTGACCCTACAAACTATGGTTATAAAAATGCATAGATCAGAATTCTTGTTGCAGAAACATAGTTGATTGATGACCCCGGATGCTCTCCCTCTGCATCTACAACCAAATTCATACCAAGGCTACTTCCTGTAGGGTGTTCCCAGCCAATGACTACATACATGGGGGTACTAATTCCCACAAGACGTGATACTCCCAGGACAGGCAACTTTGGTTTGAGGACTCCCTATTGGCCTGGCCAAAACTTTCTTAGAACTGCACTATAGTTTGCGACTCCTCTTACCCAATCCACCTTCTATCTGTCTCTCCTTCACAGGTGTCAGACACAGAGGAGTAGTCTTCTAGTCACCCTCCCTATTATCCCCCAATTAATCCCTTACACATCTAAATCCATTTTAACTTCTGCTTTTAGGAGGACCTGAACTAACATACAAAAAATGATGAAAAGTTAGGTTGCTGCATAGATGTTATTGGGGAAAATTGCCTCCTATATAAAGAAAAAATATAATTGCATCCCTCTCTCATACCATAATTGCAGGTGAATTCCAAATAGATTTAAAATTATATAAGAAACAAATAACTAAAATGTAAAAGAGGACAGTCATCCAGTGATAGTGAAAGATGACTTAAACAAAACTCCAAAAGCACAAATAAGGCAAAAGTAATACTTGAAATATTGAAATTTAGGATTTCTGTTCATTGAAGGCCAATGTGGTATGGACTGCTGTCTCCCAAATTCACTCTCCTGTCTCTAAACCTAACAGAATTCCTTAATTTTGGGTGGGAGGATGGTCACCTAGGTAAAAAATGATGTTGTTTAGCCTTCCTTATAGCTAAATATGGCCCTGTGACTACTTTCTAGCCAATGAAATGTGAGGAAACTTCCAACAAATGTGTGTGGCATCTATGTCATGCCCTTAAAACAAAGGGGACTTACTACCCTCTTATCCTTCTTTTCTCCAACAGGCTGATTTGAACCACCTTGCATCATGCTGAGAAAGGCGGTACCCTAGAAACGGTGGAACAGTAAGACAAAAGGATCACCTCCTCCAGACTGTTACTTGAAAGAGAAATAAACTTCTTTCTTGTCGGAGCCATTGTTACTATGGGGCTCTATTACTAATGCCGAAGTTACCTCCTAATTAATATAAATACCACAGACAAAGTTAGTGGACAGAGGACAGACAGGGAAAATATATTGGCAATATCTAAGACCAAAAAAGGCATAATAACTAAAATATGAAAAAAAACCTCATTTAAACAAGCCAACGAAAAATGAAAATCAGAAATATTCAAAGCTATTAACATGTAATAAGGAGGGGAAACCCAAAAGACTAAAAAGCACATTAGGAGATGCCACCTTTTTTAGTAATGAGAGAAATTAAAATTTAAGTAACAACATACAGCTCACACTCATCACACTGGCCAATACCAAGCAATGCCAAGAATTAAGGAGATAGGTATGTAAAGTCAGGATATACGGGTTTTCTTACACTCTTGGTAGGAATGTAAATATGCCCATTCTGAAAAAGCAGTTTGGCACATCAACCTTGCTACTGGGTAGGTATCCCAAGAAATCCTCATGTAGATCTAGAAAAAATACCATTCGGTTGCGGCTATTTCTGGTGATAGGGAAATGGAGGCCTTGGAGCTCTCCTAAAGCCAATAGAAACAAGGGATATCCGATACGTACAGCACATGGCTACCAAAAGCAGAGTGCTGAATAAAACAAGCAAGAAACAGGATGAAATTTATAGCACTAGATCATTAAATAAACACGTTTGAACATGAAAATAATAATATATACATTTATAATAATAAATATATATTTTACAAACACACGCACACAGAACAAACCGCATGAGCGTGCTTAAGGAATAAGGATGAAGGGGAAAATAAATAATGTAAGAGAGAGAGTCAATGTGTAGACTGCGGATGACAGTGTACCATGTACTAATACAACTAACTCAGTCTTCTGCACTCTAATTACCAAAACACAATAATAAAAAAATATAAAATGTTTACAAATATTTTGCTACGAAATTAAGTCCGCCTTTCTTTATTGGGTACGTTATTGCTACCTTTGTATACTCTTCGAGGTATTTTTCTAATATAATAAGCAATCTTGTGAATCTTGCGCAAATTAATCTTTTCACAGTTCTATAATCTAGAAGTTGACCAGAGGGTAGGGGTAGTAGGAATATGCTGGCTATAGAGGAAGGAATTTTAAATGTTATCCATGTTACCTCTGAAAATTCAAGTTACCCTAAATACTAGATCCTGGTATTATCTTGCTTCATCACCTTAGGCTCAGTAGTACAAATCTATGTTCCTAGTGAACCTCTCCCTATTCACAATTATGAAGCCAAAAAAAAAAAAAAAAAAAGAAAGCAAGAAAGAAAGAAAGAAAGAAAGGAAGAAAGAAATGGAAAGGAAGTGGGGATCCCTGGGTGGCTCAGTGGTTTAGCGCCTGCCTTTGGCCCAGGGTGTGATCCTGGAGACCCGGGATCAAGTCCCACATCAGGCTCCCTACATAGAGCCTGCTTCTCCCTCTGCCTGGGTCTCTGCCTCTCTCTCCTTCTCTCTGTGTCTCTCATGAATAAATAAATAAAAATCTTAAAAAAAAAAAAAAGAAATGGAAAGGAGGTTGGGAGGAGAATCAGAAGAGGTGGAAAAAAATATGACTAGCAATATAAGTATCAGCCTCTTCCATTCACCGTTAACTCCTATGTGCTCAGGGTTAAGAGAATGATAGGGAAGAACGGAGTGCAGAGCTTGGTCTTTATGTCCACGAGACACCTAACCATTTATCAGAATCCCTTTATGTTCCATCACCGTAGCCACCTAACTCTTCTGCTGTAAGTTCTCAACGGCTGCAGGCCTAAATTGCTTGACTTCCTCCATGTTCAACACCTGAACCTGTTTCCTACCAGAAATGAGTCCACAGTCGTATTTTGAAAAATAGATTCGGTCTCACTTGCATCTCACTTTGGCAACTCCTTACTCTAGAAAAACTGAGCGTTGGCCAGCGGACAGGACACCCTCTAGGGGCTCTCTGTTCTCCTACAGCAGAACTCAGACCTCCGACAGTGAAAACTGTCCCATCAGCCGTCTTGTAAAAAGAAACTAACTACCCCTTGCTTCAGGTGACCAAGCACTAACGTTTCACTCTCCTAGAGCGAATGTGAAAAAGTAAACGGCTATAGCAATAGGAGATGCTTTGGGAAAGAGGGCTAAGGCCACAGGGTGGATATAAAGGTCTAGAATATCTTCTTTAATAAAATACATCCTACATCCAGGACCAGTATCATGGACGTGCGCCTACTGCAATCTTACAGGGTCTCATGCTCAGAAGGGCCCTGCTTGGGTTGAATGTTCTGTGCTTGGCCTGAATGCTCTTGGGGTGGCTATCTTGAAACTCTCCCAGCTCTGGCCCTCCACCACTGCCACCCTCTGTGTGGGGCACAGTCTGAATTGGCTGAAGAAGGTCACATCCCCCTCATCCAACCACCCTCTCTGCTCCCTTGTGTGGAGTTAGGGTCAGGGAGGGCCCGGGTCACAGGGGCACCTGCTGAGTCCCGGGCTGGCAATGAGGCAGTGCCTTTAGTGGGTGGCCCCACGGGATCTCTTTCCCAATCCTACAGAGGTATCAAGGAGGCCTGGTGCGAGACCCCAACTGCAATAAATTTGGCAGCGGCAGGTCTGTGTGAAGGGGAGATGGACTTTCCTGCCCCTGGCCAGGGCCCCACATTTTCATTTTGCCATTTTTCCTGGGCCCTGCAACGTACACAGCCAGCTTTGCCTAAATCTTTCCAGGATCAGTACCGAAAAGAAACTTTCCTGGCGGGAAAAAGCAGCTTACCAAGTAACATGACTCTGTTCCTCTCTGTCTGACCCTTGGTGAGGGTCTCTCTCTAGGGGTCCAGATGCCACCATCACACTGGCCTTGGGGGGCACTCCTCCCTTAACTACTCTGCAGATACAAGTATTCCTCTTTATGCCACTTTAGGCAACTGAACCAAGCTAGATATTTCAGTTAGGATTTATTAAATAGTGAAGAAAACAAGAAGGAAAATAAACATATGGCATACAAGGTATAATTAACATCCATCCTGGTCCTAGGATAACAGACTTATTCTTAGGAAGCCCATGACTCAACCATTCCAGTCCTTTCTACTCCTTTTACCTACCAAATTTTCCCTTTAAATAGTTTTTACTTCTTTCAGATAGCCTCAGTTTCCTTTTAGAGAGACCTACCTCTTCCCTAGATGACTAATACCAGGAATTAAGTCATACTTGAAAGGAAATGCTGCCTTTTCCCCCCCCAAAAAAAGAAAAAAAGGAGTTTTAGCTTTGTAGGCCTACCAGAATAGCTAAATCTTAATAAAGTATATAAAATTATTTCATTCCTACACCAGGAAACAAGTGATATAGAAGCAAGAACACCCTTCTCGAATGTTGGAAATGTCAGGATATATTTTTGTTTTCATTTTAAATCCTTTCTATTCAAACAACAATGTGTTCTGTAGGTTCCACTAAACAACACGGATATTAGTGATGATGGAAAGAAAGCAACATGTTTAAGCTTCTCCCTAGAGCTCTGACATTCACTTTTTCTAAAAATTTCATCTTATTGTTTTAATTCCTGAATTTTTTCCTAAAATGTATGACATAATTGTAAGAGTATTTGATGATTTGTTTTCTTTTGGGTGTCACAGCTTGCTAATCTCCACCTCCGTATTTCTTCCCCATGCAATTGGTTGACCTGCAGCTATAATAGACTTTTTGTACCAGCTTAGGGAATAAAAGAAAAGTTTTGCTGACTAATTTCTAAATTCTCTTAAGCTAGCAGATGTGTAACTCTTGGATGTCACAGGATACTTTTAAAGTGAAAGTGAAATCCATAAATGATTGCCAATTTTTTTTATATTCTCAAATAAAGATCTTTAAAAGTAAAACCTACCAACCGTATTATTTCATAAAAGAAAGGACATTTTCATTCTGAAGAAAGTCATTCACCTGAACAAACTGAGGTATGAACTCACTACCTTCTCCTTTCTCTTCAGGCCACCTAAGAACATCAAGATCATTTCCAGGGAATCTCCTGAATCAGAGGTTGGCAACATTTTAGAATTCTTCATAAATACTTCCCTGCAAAATTTCCGACTATTTTCAGTATTTCTATATGTTTTATGAACTTTTATATATGACAATATATTGAGATTCAACAGTATGCACTCTGTGGCTTTTCAAAGTCACCCTAAATTTAAAATGCTTTGAAACAAGCATTTCATTATGCCTTTTTTTTTTTAACAGAAACCATTGTAAAGTGCCATTGTCTTCTCCTGAATTACCCTTTACGCCCAATCTTTCATTTATAAAACAATAGAATGCCACATATTACATGGCTGAGATATACCATGGGTTGTTTTTAACACCAAGGACATTATTTTATAACTGATAGCCTGATTTGACAAAGTAGGCCTGCAGTCTTGTCACTTGATATCAATATAAGCATCTTTACTCTTAAGAGGCTTTCTTCTATATCTAATTCCTCTGGGAAAACATACTTTAGGTACATTCACATAGATAAAAATGTGTTAGGAATTTAAAAAATTCTGATGAGGATCTTTGCTTAATAAATGTTGCATTCCTGCATGTAGTTTAAGCATGGCTGTTTAGAATTTTTTCATTACCTGCATAGAAAACAGAGCACTATATAGAATCAATAAACTCTAACTTGACCCTCACCCTTCATTGCATAATCAATGTAAGGATGTTCATGTTATAAGGAAGTATTTATCATATTAAAACAAAGGATTTCATTCTGATAGCTGTTGAGTCTAAAATATAACATTTGACTTTCAAAGCAAGTAAATCAGCAGAGCTCCAAATCGGGGGGACTCAACCAACAAAGGATCATAAAGTTAAAAAGTCTCTGTTAATCAATGACAAATTTAGTACTTGTTGCTACAATTACAAAGATAATAGTTCCTTTATGTCAGTGCCTTTGGTTTTGCAGCTGTAAAATAGCTTTGAAATTCAGCATTTCAAGGAATAGAAATTAATAGGAGGTCATTTCTACCAGAGAAATTTTAGGGGCCCATCCTCTCTAATCATCATTAAAAACTAAATCCGTAGGAGAAGAGGCACTTTACTGATTGTCAAGTGGAAGCTATTATTCATTTGATGAAGCTCTTGGCACCGTGCCATTGATTCTGCACTACAGCCTGCTGCTTGTTCTCCTTCATCTCGTGCAATCAGAGTTGTTTCTGCCTGCCAGGAGCTATTTATAGAGCGGGGGGGGGGGGGGGGGGGGGTAGGGGGGGAGAAAAGCTGATATGTTCTCCTTCTTGAAAAACAACTTTCAAACTTTATAAGTACAAATCTGTTTTTCTTGTCATCAAGACTGTCTGCTTTTTCTGTCAATGCAGAAGATAAGGAAGCTGACTTCAAGACAACTGCCCTTCCTAATAATGACTGTGAATTTGGTGGAGTCACAGGCTATAATCACACGGCATCTGACTCCCTTGGATTAATAATCCTCAAAACTACATACACCGTCATATGTCTATAGTGTATGTAATTCTCTTATTTCTACATTTCTAAGTCCATTCTTGTTCTGTATCATAAAAATTTCTAAAATATACTCCCTGCTTTCTTATACTTCTTAAAAGCAAATATACCTTGCCAAAAAAAAAAAAAAAGAACAACCCTCAAAATAGAAGTGTAGGAAAATATGTGGGGGCTCAATTATTTAGGAGTTGGTTCAAACTGAATTAATAGCTAAGTGTTGGTGAAATTGTTTTTCCTGTAATTGCAAAAGAAGTTGAATTTCCATGAATTTTACTTTAGAGATTGGTCATCTCAACACAATATAAATCTTCATGTTAAAAATTATCCTCGTGATATGAACATGGCATTCTCAAAATTATCTGGAACTTTCTATGCCTTGAGTTGCTGTTGTAAACAATTTCAAAACCCAAAATATTCAGAATCTTTATCTTTGGAAAAGTTTCAGGCTTTATTTCAGCAGTTGCAAAGCCCACTTAAAATGTATTATCCTCTAAAATAATAAATAGAGAAAATAAAAATAAAATAATAGCATGTATTTAAAATACTTAAGGATAGCAATAGCAATACTTCTTACTGCTAAAATTTGATATAATGGAAAAGAATTCTATTTTTTGGAATACAAACAACAGAACCTAAACCTAAACCTTAAAAACAATATATGGAAATAAAATCATATGGCTGTGAATTGCCTGATGTAACTTTTTAGAGAAATTTAGTTCATGATCCCATCAAATGTTGTTTTAACAAACTGCAATATTAAAAAAGTAGCCATAAAGCTAGAGCATTGCCAGTAAATATTTGGTTATAAATAGAATATCAAAATACAACTGCAAAAAATGCAAATGTAGTCATTTGAAAATACAATAAAAGATCAGTTACAATAGTTATTTAGCAGAACAACTTGAGTTAGCAGAGTGGAAAACAGCCCATGGATTTGTTTGTTTTGTTTTGCTTTAACTTCATAGAAGACCTATATTTCAGCATCCCTTTTGGATTGTGGTATTTCAGAGCCCTGGTTTGCAGCAGGAACCAGAAAGGTATACTTACCAGGGAGTTTATTGTATTTTTTCTTCTGAAACCTACATACCTTATCACCAAGACATTTACCCAGAAGAAGCTAAGATTAGAGGAAATGCTCTGTTTCAGACCAAGCTATAGAATATGAAGTGAAATTAAGTATCATGGATCCAAGGATTTTAGAAAGTCAAGTGGAATAAGAAAATTAAAAGTCTATTTGATTCTGAATTGCCAAGAGTAACTCTACATAGTCTGAACTTCTAGATAATTTCCAGCTCTTCCCCTCCTTCACTTTTAGTTCTCAAAACTTTATTCTTAATGGTTTTTCACTCCAAACAATGAAAAAATTAGGCATTTGTAGAATAGTATTTTGAAATCTCTACCATGAATTCAACAGATTACCACTGGGCTCAGAAGGTTAGGTTTGTGGAGCTAATCCCCATCTTAAACATTTAATTGTTCACTCAACAGATATTTATTGAATACCTATTATATGGTGGCATCATTCTAGTTGTCAAGATACATTGGAGGAACAAGAAACACATAAAGTTCCTATCTTTATTTATTTTGTGTTCCAATGGAGCTTCAGCCAAAACAAGATTGATTAAAAAAAAGTCTTTCTTTCATGAATATAGCCCTATATTTCTCAAAATTGCACAACATTAAATTGAAAGGCAACAACCTCATAACAGCTACAAATTCAATCTTTTGAGCACTTGACCATATATGCCAGATACTGTGATGAACACTTTTTCATTCATTAGTCCCATTTAGTTGGTGCCTATTAATCTTAATATTCAAAAAATAATCCCCATAATCCAGATAAAGAAATGAATACTTAGGTTAAGTAACTTATTAAGTTTATACAGATAAAAAGTGGCAAATTAAACACAGGTCTCACCCAACTATAAAAATAGTAATTTCAGCCAAGTCTTCTACTGAGGACTTAGTAGCATCCATCCATCCATCCATCCATCCATCCATCCATCCATCCATTGATTCAGCATTTATTCAACAAACATTAAGAGTGTCTCATATGTGCCAGGCATTGTTTTAAATACATAGAATACATTAATGAGCCAAAGAGGCAAAGATCCCTGCCTTCGGGATCTTCTTAGGCAAAGATCCCTGCCTAAATCTTAGTGGGAGGAGACAGACAATAGAAATAAACATAATAAGTAAGCAAATACATAATATATTAGAAGGTTAACATCAATCCATTGGAAAAAAAGATAAAGTCTAAGATTTATCCTAACAATTCGAATTCTTCTTTTTTTTTTTTAACAATTCGAATTCTTAAACTAGAGGTAAAAAACAACTTTTAAAATTTAAAAAAAAGGAGCTCAGGAGACCAATGACAAGCACCCCAAAAAGGAAATGCTACAGCAGAACAGTGTTGAAGAAAATGTCTTCATACTGGGGAAAATGACACCTGTTTGCCACCACTGTAGAAAGTTGAACTTTGTTGTAAGTCTTTGTTATTTTGATCATGAGATGCTTGGAAATAAAGGGCAGAGCAGGGCATCAGTAATTGCCCATCTGGAGTACAACAAACACACGTAAATCACTGGAAAATCACGTGCGGTTTGATGACATTTATCCACTTTGGTTTCCACTGACTGGTATGCCAAACCCCAGACACCAAAATGACTAAGGTTGGGGAATAAATACCCATCATTAAATTTCCAGTGGTTTAATAATTATCCCTCTTCCTGGGGACATGATTAAACCTCACACAGCAGCAAAACAAGAAACTAAGTTGCTGGGCATCAGAGGTGAAGAGAAAGTAAATGAGAAAAAGAGAGAGAGTGAGAGTAACAAGGGAAATGAGAAAAGAGAGGGGGAGAGGGAAAGAGCACACAAGGGAAAAAAATCTCTTTGGTGGTTACTCTCAACCATCCCTGGGCTTAAGACAACCACCCACAGGCACTAAACAAGTGATTAAACTACAGTGTGGATGTGTACCTCATTCTCATAATTCCAGAGGATGGGGCATGTTGCTCCAGTGGGAGCAGAAAGTGCAGTAACACAGGAAACATAATCCCACCCCAGGCCATGCTTTTCTGCTAGGGCCATGGCTGAGCTAGATCCCTTTAACACAAAAATGGGGAATCTTCTCTCTTCTTGGAGTACTAACTGGCTTTGGTCAATATTGCTTTCTTAAGAGGGGAAAAAAACCCGGAATCTTTCTTTTAATAACATGTTAAGTGGTCCCAGAGTTATAAGTGACTGAAACCTCATTCCAAGTTCCTTGCAATGGTTGAAAAACCCAGCATACCTTCCTATCCATGGAGTTTCCAGGCACGGCCTAAGGAAAAATTCTTAATTACTGACTGGAACTAAGAAAAGTAAATTGGCTACAAGATGATGATAAATCCCATTTGAGATATAATACCAAGATTATATATTAACTGAGATCAAACTCAGTACTCCTTAAAGTAGTTTCCTTCCTAATTTTTCCTATTTAAAAATCTGAAAATATCCTAGCAGGCCAACTCCAGGAACCATGTCTATATTACTCACCATTGTATCTCTAGTACCTGTACGGTACTTAGCAAATAATAGCACTAAATAAATATTTTGACCAAAAAATGCAGATAAATGAATATATTAATATTATTGTTTTTTAACTGAAGGATAATTGACAATGTTATATTAGTTTCAGGTGTACAACAGTGATTTGACAACTCTACATCATGCTGTGCTTACAAGTGTAGCTACCATCTGTCGCCATACGAGGCCGTTGGAATAAGACTGACTATCTTCCCTGTGCTGTATCTTTCATCCCCATGAACTATTCATTCCATGACTGGAAGCCTGTATCTCCCACTCCCCTTCCCCCTTTGCCCATCCCCCACACTTGTCCCCTCTGACAACCATCAGTTTATACTCTACATTTATGGGTCTGCTTCTGCTTTTTTTTGGTTTGTTCATTTGTTTTGTTTTGTTTTGTTTTTGATTCCACATACAAGTGAAACTATATGGTATATGTCTTTCTCTGTCTGACTTATTTCACTTATCACAATACCCTCCAGTTTCTCCTATAGTGTTGTAAATTGCAAGATCTCATTATTTTTTATGGCTGAGTAATATTCCATTGTATATTTAAATACCACTTCTTTTTTTTAAGATTTTTATTTATTTATTCAAGAGAGAGACAGAGAGAGAGGCAGAGATACAGGCAGAGGGAGAAGCAGGCTCCATGCAGGAAGCCCGATGGTGGACTTGATCCCAGGATCCCGGGATCACACCCTGGGCCAAAGGCTCAACCGCTGAGCCACCCAGGCGTCCCTACCACTTCTTTATCCATTCATCTTTTGATGGGCGCTTGGGTTCCTTTCATAGCGTGGCTATTGTAAAATAATGCTGCAGTAAACATAGAAGTGCATATATCTTTACTAATTAATTTTTTTGTCTCTCTGGGTAAGTATCCAATAGTGCAATTACTGGATCAGATGGCATTTCTATTTTTAATTTCTTTTTAGGAACCCTCAATCTGTCTTCCACAGTGGCTGCACCAAGTTACATCCCCACGAAGAATGCACAAGCGTTCCTTTTCCTGCACACCTTTGCCAGCACTTGTTATTTCTTGTCTTTTTGATACTAGACATTCTGACTGGTGTGAGGTGATATCTCATTGTGGCTTTTATTTGCATTTCCCTAATGATTAGTGATGTTGAGCATCTTTTCCTGTGTCTGCTGGCCATCTGTATGTCTTCTTTGGAAAAATGTCTGTTTGTTTTTCAGTTTTGAGTTATATAAGTTCTTGATATATTTTGGATATTAACCCCTGATTGGACAAATCACTTGCAAATATCATCTCCCATTCAGTAGGTTGCCTTGTCATTTTGTTGATGTGTTTCCTTTGCTGTGAAAAGAAACACATAGTCTCAATAGTTTGATTTTGCTTTTGCTCCTATTTTTCTATCTTACAAGAACACGGTAGCAATCTATATAAAATTATTGGGTTTCCTGAAATAATTACGTAGCCTACAAAGTACAAAGTGACTCTTAAAATGTATTATATTTGTATGCCTCATTCTTTACTTGTATATATTATTTTATTTTGTCCTATGAAGCCAAAATACAAAATTACTCTCTGGCCAACATATGACAGGAAGGAAAAGTAACTAAATTTATTAAGGATTCATTAAAATTGGCATGTGCTACATGTCTTCATTTGCATGGTCTCATTTATTTTTTAAGGTGTTCTGATAAATTAGACATTATTAATCTCCTTTAATAGGGAAAGAGGTATAGGCTTGGAAAGGTTAATAAATTTTCCCAAGGTCATACAATCAGTAAGAAAGCAGATTCAAATCTAGGCCCTTTTGACTCCTTCTTTCTATTATATGAAACTGCCAAAGGAAAACATGTTCAAACTGCAAAGGCAAGCATCTATCTGTCAAAAGATAAAGAACCTTCTCTTCTACTTGGGATGTGGCTGTGCTAGCATAGTATGTTTTGACTTATGAAAAACAATTTCAATAAAGGAGAAAAGTGTTAATAGAATCCAAACACCAAAATACCTTTTCTTAGGGATTTTATTTTATAGTAATAGGTTAAGAAGTTATCTTTCTTTCTAAGGAGTTATTTCGTGAAAATGTATTTATTTCCCTCATGTGTTTTAGTTTGACTTACCTTGAGTCAGATCAATCAGGAGAAAAGTAATTCAAAGAAAATCAGAGATGGAAGCAAAAAAACACGGAAGAGAATTGGAGAGACCTGAGCATCCTGATAAACTCACTGATGTCCACCAGGAAAGACATGAAAAGCAAACCTTTCTTGATGAATACCAGTTTCCTGAAAGGGGGCAAGTATGCTCTTCTCTTCTAGAAAGTTACTTAGAAAAGCCAGCATGACCTCTGTGTAAGTCTACTGTAAATAAGCTCTGGAAGGCATCCATGGAAGTATAATCCTATATAAAACGGAGCAATCCCACGGCAATTATATTGATAGTGAATTTGGTCTTAAGGGAAAGGGTCCTACATTCGTAAGTGAAGTAAACATTATTGGTGTCTTAACCACTCATATCACCTGCACATGTACACTGCACATGCCACTGAATTAATAATTACCAGAGTTCAGAACTAAAGACTTTAGTCTGTGTATGTCTGTGCATCACTCGAAGAGAGAAAAACAATCCTTAGGGGAAAAAAGATGGCTCATTTTTCAACTGATTTAATATGGAAAACTCCCTGTAGTAAACATGTGTTGAGTTAAATAGGAAATCATTCAGCAACATTTATAAAGAAAAATCAGTTTCTTAAACTTCTGGCAGCCTCAAATTCAAAGTGCTCTGATTATCTGATCAAACTTTCAGAACTGACTATTGGAAATCTCTATAAGTCAGGCTGTCAAAAGCAGATATTAGGTCATAAACATTAATAATCAGAATCATAACCTACCAAAAGTTGGCTTATATTTTCATGTACTATACTGTACCTCGGTATCCCTTCACTCTAAAATAGTTTGTAACAGGTAATTTCTGTAAAAAAGAAAATATAACAGCTTCAGTTCTATGCATGAGAACTGATTATGCATGCTCTTATCTTGCATGTGCATAATCAGTTCTTGTGCATATCCTTATTTTAAAGGAGAGCAAAAGGTCCACATGTTCCCAAAATGTATCATTCTTTCTCACACAATACTGGTCTCAAACTAAGAAATTTACCATTTACCATCACACTTCTTTGGACTAGAACATAATAATAAATTAATTATCCATACACATACATACCCTTTCCTTTAAAAATAGAGTTCGAAGGAATAGATGGAAATCAGGTTCATTTCATAGGGAAAAGAGAACAATTTGGAATATCCATGGAAAAAAACAGACCACTAAATGCCAATAAACACAGATGCTGAAAGGTATGACAATAGAAAGTTAGAGTGAAGGTAAATTTTCCTAACATAATTTATCTAGCTCACCTTACTCAGGAAGATTAAATAATGTATGCAGAGCTCTCTGAACTCCTTGAAAAAGAAGCACAGACATACAGAGAATAATTATAGCTGCATTTTCTAGTGCCTAAACAAGTCTTGGCTGAATGCCCCATTAGGTCATGCATATCATCAGACTACCATTAAGTAAGCCAAAAGAAAAACTCCTACATGCTAGACAGGGAGCCAAAGAGTAAAATGCAGCCTTCAACAGCTCTGATTCCAACTAGAATTCAACTTGGGCTCTAAGTATAAGAATCTGGTTCACATATTTTTAATGGGCATCTTTCAGATACTTAAGGAAGAAAGAAATTAATAAATTCTCCCCAAACCTTATCCCTAACATGCAAGGAATGAAGACTGCCACCTGTCTAGGATTTGAGTTTCATAGGCATTTTCACTACATCAAAGCATCAAGGGACAGGCTTTGAGTAAAGGCAGACAAGATCAAGAGACTTGCATATTTTAAATAAGACACAAAAATTACAGCATAAAAAAAAGATCAGAACCCTTCTTTATTCATTCAGAAATCTGAGGGCCTTACTGAGTTAGGCTTAAATTTACTATATGTCCTAGAAAAGGCACCTTGTTTAAAAGGAAATTTAAGGGGGAGCAAATGTATTTCACGGGGTTTTATAAATTAATAAAAGTATTCTGCAAGGTGCTTTGAGATTCAGAGATTAAAGAAAACTATGAAGTGATATAAAGCATTCATTTTCCCTGATGCTGTGAGAATATGAGTAGCTTTTCTCAGCTGTTGTCAAAGAATTTTTCCATATTTATTCTTTCCTGATGCTCTCTATACCAAGAACAATAACATCTTACATTTCACTAGGCTTTAAAGATTAAAAAGGAATATTAAATATGGATTTTTTTGATTCTTAGATATATTCTGGAGCAGTTATCCTTATCTCAATTTTATAGGTAATGCAACTAAGATTGAAAAGGTAATGAGTGATTTAGTGAAGAACACACAAGAGCGAAGTAGTAGAACTGAGTGTCAAATCCATGTCTTTGGACTCCAAATCCATGACATTTCCTCCCACCAACCTAGATTTTCCTACCAACTAATGATATAGACAATTCTTGTGGGGTTTTTTTTTTCCACTACTAATTTCACAAGGAAGACCTTCTAGTCAGACCTGTTAAAAATAGTTAATCTTATTATTAGGGAAAAATTATAGTAATTTTCATCACTGAGAGCATAGTGATAGTGCAAACCACAACTCTTTTATATGATCCACACTAAACAAATAGACTGGAGACTTCAAATTGTTCTTGGATCAACCTAAGGGTGGCCATCTTGCTAATGCAAGGGGATTTTTTTATTCTGGACCTTAACTTGTGAAACTGAGTCTTCTAAGAGTTGATGCAATCCACATGCAGTGTTACGAAAGTCGGCCTGAACCACGGCCCCAGGGGCAGGTGGTTTGTTTGATCTTTATGGTTGTAAAGGAAACATTTGGTAATCAGGCTGAAAAAGTGCCTTAGAGAAAAACAGGAAGGCATTTGTACAGTGACATGGAATTCTTCTATTTCTGCCTAAATCTCATTCTGCCAGCAGTAAAGGAATCTGAAGGAGTAACCTAGGAGAATAGAAAGAACTTTAGAAGCAATTGTTAGAGTGGTTCTGGCAACAGCAACAAAAAAATAGAGGAAAAGGAAAAAATCAAGAATAGCTGTTTTTTGTCAGAGCTTATTACATAACAGTACAAATACATAATAAGTACTTACTAGATTATAGTGTATTTCGGTTAGACTTTGCTGAGTAACAAACCGCCCCTACACTAAATGGCTTAATTTATTATTATTATTTTTTTCACTCTTCTTAGGTGGTTCCTCTTCTGACCTTACCTGCACTTACTCATGTGCTGTATTCACCTAGAGAGTCAGCTATAATCCAGGCGGGGAAGCAGAACCCATCTGTTGATGGGAGAAGTCCACTGCAAAAGTTTATGGAAGCATAATTCTGTAGGGTCCATTACAATCCTAATAAATTATTCTGGGGTCTTTAATACCAGTTGTACATAGAACCATCTGAGATATTTTTAAACAAATACAATTGACTAGGTCTCACTTCTAGACATTCTGATTTAAGTGGTCAGAGGTAAAACCCGGTCATCTGCATTTTTTAAAAGCTCTCCAGGTGATTAAAATTAAGCAAGATTTAAGAATAACTATTTGGGAGTCTCTGGGTAGTTCAGCTGGTTAAGCATCTGACTCTCGATTTCAGTTCAGGTCATGATCTCATGGGTCATGAGATTGAGCCCTGCATAGGACTCCATCCTCTATGTGGAGTCTGCTTGAGATGCTCTCCCTCTGCCCCTCCCCCAACTCATGCACATGTGTGCACAAAAAAAAAAAAAAAAAAAAAAAACGACCATTTTCTATTTCAATGATTGAATTACAGTAGTTGCAGAATGAGTAAGTGAGAATACTTCATAATAAGAATTTCATACTAAGGTAAATGATAAGAGGTAATATAAAATAGAAAATTAAAACAGAAGACAGAAAAGCATTGGATCACAGTCATAACAGAGCCAGAACAAAGACACTAACTTAGTCAAAACTAGCTGTGGGATTTTACCAATACTTTAATGAAGGGAGACTTATAATACCAGAAAAAAAAAAAAACTGTTGAACTATATATAACTGTGTTTTTTTTTAAAGATTTTATTTATTTATTCATGAGAGACACACAACACAGAAAAAGAGAGAGAGACAGAGGTAGAGACACAGGCAGAGGGAGAAGCAGGCTCCACGCAGGGAGCCTGACATGGGACTCGATCCTGGATCTCCAGGATCAGGCCCTGGGCTGAAGGCGGCACTAAACCGCTGAGCCACCTGGGCTGCCCTATAACTGTGTTAAATCTGTAATTTGTCGTATGCATATTTATAGACATTCTTAACTATTTAAAACTCAGTACACAGTTTATTTGTTGGTATTGTTTTAGTTTTCCCCAATTGACTCTTTGTATTTTCTTTCTAACAAACTGGTTCTCAACACAAGTTGATGCTAGGATAGTTTAAAAGAACACTGATGCAAAAGCCCAAACACAAGTATTCTGATTTAATTCCCCTAGGACAGGACCAGGCATCAGATACTCCAGTGATTGTAATGTGAAACCAAGCTTGAGAACTGTTGCTCTAAGATATAATTTTGCGTATGTATATATGTGTTTTAATAAGATATAATTTTAAACAAAACTTTTCAAGTATTGTTAAGGAAAGTTTGGCATGAACTCTAATGGGACCAGTCAATACAGTAGTTTCCCTTAGGACTGCAAATAATTCTGAGGGCAAGACCTACATCTTGTTCAACTTTGTGTATCAACAGCTTGGCACATGTGTGGCATAAGACATAAACTGGTAACTCTCTTACAGAATGAGCACCCCAACCTACTGTTCTGTGAATTTGGGTGAAAGCTAAATGTACTACAGTTTCTAGGAACATCAAACATTTGAATTCAGTTAAAAAATGCAAATACACAGTGGAAAAGCACTGTGCCAAATACTTAATGTATATGTTCATTGTATTAATGCCAGGCCATTGAAAATATTTTTTAATACAATTGACAGTTACATATAGAATAAGCTAGCAGCTAGAAAACCTCATATTGTTTGAATACCCAAGGATTAACTGAAATATGAAATAGTCCTCTCCATCAGAGACATATCTTAAAATGGAGCCAATTAACAGCCAATATTCCTACACTCCAGAATCTCTAATACAATAGATTGGCAACCCCAGAGACAACAGACTTGGCACCTGTATCTAATACTAGACAATTATCTTTTAAACTTCTGATACTTCCTGTCTCCACTCATTGCTCTTCACTCTCCATTCTGTTCCTGCATTTATTCAACTCCCAAATTTTCCTGGCTTAACTTTCTTTCCTGACTAAACACTTAGTCTTTGGACTTTGACTTTTCTAGTTTCAACCCTTCATCCTCTCTAGAATACAACTTACACTGTCTCTGACTTTTCTTATTCTCAGCCAATACTGAAAAATCATGTCAATGGAGCTTCAGCCATGGGGCATCATCATGATGCCCCATGTAGGTTTCTCCCTCCATCCCATTCCACATGCTTTCATGTCAACCACACACTGGGACTGGCCATCATTCTATTGGTTGGCTGTCAAAACCCAATTTAGGATATGTGGACTCAGGAGACTTCAGAAATCAGAGATCATAAACTAATATTGGGCCCTTTCTAGAGGAAAAAATATATATATAAATATGAGAAATGCTGGATTTAGCAAAATCAAGTAGATTTCTTTAGGGGAAGTCTTCATAGGGCTTCTATGTACATGGAATTTCTACCACTGGCAAATTCAAAAATTCTGATAATTCTCACTAATTCTCACCACCCCAAATTTAGAAGAAGTAAATTGAGAGGAGGGGTATCATCTTATCTCAATTTATAGGATGATACCCCTCCTCTCATTCTATCTCTCTTTTCAAGATTAATTTATTTAAGTAATCTCTATACCTAACATGGGGCTCAAACTCATGACCCCAAAACCAAGAGTCACATGCTGTACCAACTGAGCCAGCCAGGCACCTCTTTTCTCTCATTTCTGATTAACTTGTAAGAATGGACAGGAAGTAGGTATGGAGAAGGACGGATTAAAGACTGGTGAAATTGAAGAAATTTTTAGGTCTATCTATTGGAAACAAAGGCTCTGGAGCTCTATGCTGAATTAAGAGAGTTACTTAATGCCCTAAGTTATCTCCTCACCATGGGAATTGGATATGTTCATGATAAGGTAAAGTGAATTTTGATACACCATAGTTTACAGTGTCCTAGGAGAGCAAAGCTTAGATTATTAGCGTAAAATTTCATACAAGTTTGTCTCAGCTCTAACTAATTCCAGAAGCACTCCCATACTCTCAAGCTACAGAAAAGTAGATGGAATACAAATTGCCCAGGCCAAAAATTTAGCTTTGAGGGGATGATGAACCAAATCAAGGGAAATGCATCCATATTATGTCAAAGCAAAGAGAATGTCTGGAAAGGTAATACCTAAAAATGTTAAACATAAGCCACATTTTAGAGAGAAAAATGGCATAGCAACTACAGATACTTCCCTATAGAAGTAAAACAGTGGACAATAGTAAGGGTATGCAAAATGGAATTCAATAGCCTGTTTTGAAACAAAAATGTAAATAATAGAAAAGTTCATTATGAATGGATTGTATAGAAGAGCATAAAAAATATTAAATTTAATAAAGTAAGCTCTTCATCAACCTAAAAATAAGGTTAAAAAAAAAGCTGTGAAAAAAAAATAATAAATAAAAAAATAAAAAAAAAGCTGTGAGATGAGATGAAATAGGAGATTGTGGCATAAGAAAAAAATAGTATTTTAAGAGACCTTTCAAAAACTAAAAATAAATTAGAAATAAAAATAAATAAAAGAATTTCTAAGTATGTTAGAGGAAGCAAGAAACAAAATAGATTTACTAATATAGAGGAAACACATGAAGGAATTATAGCAAGCCCAGAGAAAAAGCCAAAACAACAAAAGTCATTAGAGAAAAGATAATGGATATGAAGGACAAACTGTAACAACAATAAAGATAAAATGAGTGGTTTTGAGTTCTATAATGCCAGTAATAAAGAACAAAATAAACTCAAAGATATAATACAACTATCCACAGATAAAGGACAACCTAAATTTGTATATCAAAAAACATTCTGCTCCAGAAAATAAAGCAAATACAATAATCAGCAAAAATATATAACTGGTAGTTACTGAATTTTGAAAATAAAGAAAAAATTCTTCAGGAATTCCCTGTAGGGGGGAAAAAAAAGTCACACTGAATTCAGATTTCCCCAAAACAATGATTTCCAAAAACTGTTGGAGCAATGTCTGTGAAGTTCTAAGAGAAAAAAAGTATTATCTAAGAATAGTGTCCAGCTAAGATATCTTTCAAAAATTAAAAAGATAAATATTTCAAAAATGAAAAACTCAATACAGCAACCATGAAATATTTGTTTAAAAAACACAAAAAGCTTTTAGGTCTGGACTTAGGAAGCGCTGGTTTGGTGGAAGGAACCATAGCTCTCAGTGGCAGAATGAAGCTGCTATCTGAAGTTGTTGAGATGCAAAGGAAAATTCCAGAACACGTGAGAGTATTTGCTGGGAAATTACTTGGTCAAAACCTGACAATCTTAACTCAGCTTCCTGGAGAGTGATAATAATGGACCTAAAGATGTCACTGACTAGCAACCTCATTTTAAATGTGGAGTCGCTGTCTGCCCATGGAAAGAGGCTAGTTTGCTGGAACCTTCTTAAGGTGTAACCCATTTCTGGCTAATGCCAAGAGATTTGCTTGTATGAAAAACTGCTGAAGAACAGCTCATTTTACTGATTGAAAGAAAACCTACAAATCAAGACAATATATTGATTTTCTTATTTTTGTAAACAGATTATAAAGCAGCATCAGATCTGATGTATACATAAGAATTAAGCAATTCCTGGGTGGCTCAGTCGGTTGTCTGCCTTCAGTTCAGGTCATGATCCCAAGGCCCTGAGATCAAGTCACACATCAGGCTCCATGTCCAAGGGGAGTCTGCTTCTCCCTCTCCCCCCTCCCTCTGCTTGTTCTCTGTCAAATAAAATCTTTTTAAAGTAATAAATAAATAAATAAACAAATAAACCACAAAAAAACCTAGATCATTAGTAGATAGAAATATTAGAATAAATAAATAAATAAATAAATAAATAAATAAATAAATAAATAAACTAAATAAACTAAATAAACTAAATAAATAAATAGAAATATTTATTTGAAGTTGAAGGGCAACAACATACCGTTGTACAGAATTTTCATTGCCCAAATTCAGGGAGCAGCATTCATTTTATAAACTGAACAACTGAATGTGTGTAGTGATTCTAGAGTTCCAATTTAGAATTCTTTTATGAAAGTCAATAAGGCCAAATTAAATCACCCTATTTATTAAGACCTTGAAATTTATGACCATTATATTTATCAAATTATTTCTGCCTGTCTGTGTCTTTATCAATACATATGCATAGAGAGAGACCTTTATATTCACCTACTCTTAAAGACTATTAAAGAATAGTTGGATTTAACTATTCAACAACAATTAATCACACATAGACATGTAGCAATTTATAAGTAATACATGGTAGCAAAGAGAAATTATGTGATTGTTCTAGTCCTGGATTTCATAACATGAAATCCTTTTTATTTTATAACATATCCTGATTATTTATCATCCATTTTACCCATTTAACATTTTATTCTGTCCACGTATGTCTTAATCCTAGGGAATAACCCAGCCTAGGAAGGTGCTCTGAAGATATCAGGTCCCACACATTTTTTTTTTTTAAGATTTTATTTATTTATTCACAAGAAACACAGAGGGAGAGGCAGAGACACAGGCAGAGGGAGAAGCAGGCTCCATGCAGGGAGCCTGATGTGGGACTTAACCCCAGGACTCCAAGATCACACCCTGAGCCAAAGGCAGACTCGCTTAACCCCTGAGCCACCAGGCGTCCCTAGGTCCCACACATCTAATTCCTTTTTCTGCATTTAATTTCCTTCTCAGAGGGCCTAGAAGGAGCATCCCTACTTGCCATTTGACCCTACCACCACGGCCGCATCTTGTTAGAGAAGAATGGCCACCAGTTCCCAGACCAATTCTTTGCTTAGCCACAAATAAATGAAGAATAAATCGTGACTATAATAATTAGTGGTAGGATTTGAATTAGACACTCAGGGCCAGGACAGTTATATTGGACCTGCCAATAAGAGATAAACCTGGTTGCTACAGAGAGGAAACCATTAATTAGACATGTTTAGAGAAGTAAATAAAAGTATATGCCTTTGCTCTAGGAAGAAAAATTTCACCTTCAGTTTGGGGGAAAGGCAAAAGGAGTAGGTAAGGATTTGGGAAACAGGTAAGGATTTAAGAAAAGGCAGCAAGGGGCCTCATGTTGGCTTTAGCTGCAACCATGTGCCCTAGCTCAACCTGTATTTGGGGGTCCATAGTACGTAGAGAGAAATCAATATATTCATACTTTATTCCTCACTGAAGTGCTACTAACTCTGTATAATTCCTTTAAAGAGAAGAATAAATGAACAATAGGCTTCAGGTAACTGAATCCTTTTTTACTTTTTAAAAAGATTTTATTTATTCATGAGAGACACAGAGAGAGATGCAGAGACATAGGCAGAGGGAGAAGGAGACTCCCCATGGAGAGCCTGATGTGGGACTCAATCCTGGGACCCCGGGGAACACGACCTGAGCCAAAGGCAGATGCTCAACCACTGACCCACCCTGGTGCCCCAGGTAACTGAATCCTTAAATAAATAATAGCATGTCTCCTCCCTTTAATGGGCCTAAAAATTGAATGCAGAAAATTAAACCTGTCCTAAAAAAAAAAAAAAAAAAGTCTATAGTATAAGAAAGAGGAAAAGGGGAGCCCAAGTGGCTCAGCCAGTTAAGCCTCTGCCTTTGGCTCAGGTTGTGATCCTGGAATCCCCTGATTGAGCCCTGCATCGGGCTCGTGGCTGAGCAGGAAGTCTGCTTCTCCCTCTCTCCCTTCCCCTGCTTATGTGCTCATTCTCTCTCATAAATAAAAATATAAATAAATAAATAAATAAATAAATAAATAAATAAATAAATAAAATCTTTAAAGCATTAATCAGTACAGTTTACGGTGGTGTTTGGGTTCTAGAAAGGCCTGTGATGATTAGGATTACCACTAAAGACAGTGAGGAATAGGTAAAACAGAGATGTGAATCCATGCAAAAGATTTTAGAAAGTGTGAAGATTAAACCAGGAAAACCAAGATGAGTAGACATGTTTCAAGTGCAAGGATAGGCTTGAATATGGAAGTTAAAGAGTTGGACTGGGACTGGGCAAAACTGAGGTACACTTATGGCAATAGAGCTGACCAGGCTGCTTAGGTCAACCTTACTGACGAGAACAACTAGAAAAGAAGGAAATAATGTTTACTATCCGTTAGTGTGGAGACTTCCAGTGTCTAGTTCCAGATGTAAAGCATGTGGAACTTGCCACTCTGCCCTAACAATAAAAGGCTGAACAGATTGAAAAATCAACAACATCTCAGATCCACAGAGAGGGAAAACACAGAACAAACTGCTGTCCTAAGACCGAAGAGACAGGCAACTACAGGCAGTCACAGTTTACCAGGACAGAACTCACATGCAGCAACTGCCTCAGGAACCAGGGTCAGGGTTGGAAACCTGAACTGTAATTGATGAATTACTGGGGACTCACTGGGGACAACTCTGAGGGTTAAAAACTCAGGGGAACCCAGTCATGGGAGGGCCCCTGCAATATTGAGATTTACCTCCAAGAGCTCAACCAGATTCCCACAGTAAATATCAGAGAAAAATTCCCTCGGGTTTCTGGTGGGGGAAAGGGAAAAGAAACCATTTTGGAATACACTGGATCTTTGTTCTCGACGGGTCCTGCCCTCTGGAAACTAGTTAACCAGAGCCTAACCCGCTGGGGTATTACCAAACTTGATTGACCTGGGAGAAGGGAAATACCCAACTTTTGTCAGCTCCAGCCCTCCACATGGAAGAGGGGAAATGTCCAACTCCAGTCTACGGTAACCATCCTGTCCTACCTAACGGGGAAGAAAAAAGCAGAAACGTGTGATGTTCACAGTCCAGAAGCACAGAATCATTGAAAGATTGAGACTCAATCATAGGACTATAGAATGCTTCTTCCCACCCAGCCCCCACCCCCCGCCAACACACACCTCACCACTAAATTACTAAAGGCCTCTTTATGGAGGTTCCTTTTACCTGATACATAATGTCTGGCTATCCAGAAGAAATTACAAGGTCTATCAAAGGGCAAAAGACATAGTTGCAAGAGACAGGGCAAGCATCAGAAGCAGACATAGCAAGATGTTGGAATTAACAGAATTTAAGCAACTACGATTAATATGCTAAAGGCTCTAATGTATAAAGTACACAGCATGCAAAAACAGATGGGCAATATAAACAGAGAAATAGAAATGCTACGAAAGAACCAAAAAGAAATGCTAGAAAGAAAAAAAGACTATAACAGAAATGAAGAATGCCTCTGATGAGCTTATTAGTAAACTGGACATGTTATGAGGAAAGAATCTCTGAGCTTGAGGATATATAAACGGAAATCTCCAAAAACAAGAATCAAACAGAACAGAGGATAAATGTAAAAACAAAACAAACAAAAACTACACCTAAGAATAAAATTTTCAAACTATACAAAACCAAAGAAAAAGTCCTTAGATTAGCCAGAGGAAAATAAACAGTAAACAGCTTACCTATAGTAGAACAAAGATAAAAATAATATCCAATCTCTCAGAAACTAAACAAGCAAGAAGAAAATGGAGTGAAATATTTAAAGTGTGGAGAGGAAGAAACACCACTAGCTTAGAAACCTTTATTCTGCAAATTTATCCTTTAAAATTGAAGGAGAAATAAAGACTTTCTCAAACAGACAGAAATTGAGGAAATCTGTTGCCAGTAGACCTGCCTTTCAAGAAACGCTAAAGGAAGTTCTTTAGAGAGAAGGAAAATAATATAGATCAGACACTCCAATCTGTATAAAGGAAGAACATCAGAAAAGGAATGACGAATGAAAGTAAAAGAAAAATTTATTTCTCTTATTCTTAATAGATCTGACAAATAAGTTTGTTCAGAATAACAGCAACAGTGTATTTGATTATGTATGCATAGATGTGTGCGCAGATCCATGTGTATATACATACACACACACATCGATGTATGCATGTGAACATATCTACATCCTATAGATGGATACAGGGAGGGATATATGCAATGATACAATGGCAGGAGGGAGGAATTGGGATTATTTTGTTAATAAGGTATTACACTACCCACTAAATGGTATACTGTTATTCAAAAATGTCATTGGATTGGTTGTAAATATATATTTTAAATTCTATGGCAGGGGCACCTGGGGGGCTCAGCGGTTGAGGGGTTGAGTGTCTCCCTTCAGCCCAGGGCAAGATCCTGGAGTCCCGGGATGGAGTCCTGCATCAGGCTCCCTGCATGGAGCCTGCTTCTCCCTCTGCCTGTGTCTCTGCCTCTCTCCCTCTTTGTCTCTCATGAATAAGTAAATAAAATCTTTAAGAATAAATAAATAAATTCTAGGGCAACCACTAAAAAGGGTTTAAAAAAATAAAAGAAGTGATATGCTAAGAGATAGGATAACTGATATACTAAGAAGAGAAAATAGAATCACATTAAATTCTCAACTAAATATTAATTAGACAGTATTAAAAAATAAATATTAATTAGACAGTATTAAGGACCAAGACAGTAAGGATTTGTGGAACAATATCAAGAAGAAGAGGGAAGCCAAGTAAAGGGAGCACAAATATGAGAGCCACGTATTGCTTGAGGTGAATATTAATATCAAAAAGCAGCACAGTGGCTGAGAGGCTGAGAAGCTGAGCAAAGCCTACAGCAGTTTCATGATTCAGAGGGCCAAATAATAGTTTGGGGACTTTCAGAGAAGTAGAACACTGTTAAAACACCTCTAGCATTTGGTTGGGAATTTGAAGGGCCACCTGGTAAAGAGTAAGAAGTAGATCAGTCGTCAAAAAAAGTGAAACTCAGCTTTGAATCATTTCATTTTTTACTGGGTTATGTTGGTCTTCCCTGAATTTGATTGTCTGTCAGAAGCAAATTTAAATCCTTTCTGAAAGAAGATATAATCTAGAGCTTAAACTATGTTTGTAATTTTTCATGCACAAACAACAAACAGAAAATAGGAACATATCTACAGGATATCTAGATACTGATATTTTAGATACATGCTATAAAATCACTGTGATTAATATGGTCACATATTAATATGATTAATGATTAATATGGTCAAGTAATTGACTAACACAGGGGAGAATTCCATGAAATAGATGGAAATTATGAAAAAAATAATTAAAATTCTAGAATAAAAATTAAGTTATTGGAACACTTGGTGATGGGCTTCCACATAGATAAAGGGAGAATCAGTGAATGACATGACATAGCATAAGAAAAAAATCCAGTCTGAAACACTGAGGGAAAAAGAGAGACAAGAAACACAGTGTAAAAGTTTAATATATATGTGATTGAAACCTCAGAAGAAGAGAAAAGGAGAGAATGAGAGTAAGTGAGAGTGGAGACAGGGAAGAGATATAAGCAACATTTCTAGACATAATGTGCAGGAATTTTTTCAAAATTGATTAAAGATATCAAATTACAGATTCAAGAACCATCCAAACTCTATCCAGAATAAAGAGTAAATAAAAAATAACATCCAAAGCTATGTTACTAAAACTGCCAATAAAGAAGAAAATATTAAAGGCAGATAGGGGAAAAAAAAATGTTATTACTTTAAGCAGCAACCAAAAGACTTACAATAGAACTTTTAAGTCAAAATAATGTTCAGTTGTTTGTAATTTCTTGCAATTCACAGGATTTCTTTAAGTGGAATATTCTGGATTCTCTGGTAGACTATTCATATATCTCCATTTCTTTAGGGTCTGTCATTGAAATTTTATTAGTTTCCTTTGTTGATGTTACCTTTCTTCCGTAATTCATTATCCTTGTAGCCTAAGGCCACAGGAGCCAGCCTAAAGTCTAAGTCTGTAGGCCTGGGCTGGGGCTTGCCAGAAGACTGAGGCCACATCAACCAGCTGGGTGCTAGGGGGGTCAGGAGCCCACAATAGCTAGTTTGGAGTGTGGGTCCATAAGGGCCAGCTTAGTGCTAGAGGGGGCTGGAAGCCTGAGCCCTGAAAGCTGCCAAGGGCTGCAGGAGGTAGTCAAGCACTGGTATGGATCAATACTCTCAGGCACTTATTTTCCATGGAGAGGTCATTCCTCTCCATGCTGGGCTGCTCGTGCTTGGCCAAAGGGTGATGGGGTATTAGGAAACTGTCTTTCCGACCCTCTTCAAATATCTTATTTCTGTGTTCCACCAAGGTTTGGTTAACCCTCACCTGGAATCCTTAGCTCTTGTAAAGGTATTTTCATGCCTGAAGAGTTGTTCGAATGGATGTTTCTCAGAGGGGAAGAGCTCTAGAAACTCCTATGCCATCATGTTTCTGATGTCACTCTCAATGACTAAATAACTAGGACACAATTCTAGAGGAAGAGGTTCACTAAAATCCAATGCGGAAGTTAGAATCTCCAGCTTCCTGGCTAGGATCTAAGGGTAGACTTCATATTCCATGAAAGAAGCAAAGGGCAGGTTGGTGGAATATCCAAGTCCCAGAGCCTGAGCAAGGGTCAATTAAGCAGACTAGTCATACGTGACGGAGATTACAGAAGGTACTGAAATACAAGACAGTGACTTCTAATGCATTAATCACTCTCCAGGTCCTTATATAACTATAAAAAAAGGTGGAATAGTCTCTTTTGAGATCCTATTTGTAAGAGAGAGAAAGAGAGAGAGAGAGAGAGAGAGAGCAACTCTAAATCTCACTGGACTGTGAACAGTCTGCAAATGACACACGTAATTATAGACCATGGGTGGAAGTAGGGCAGGCAGGTCCTGACCAAAGTAGTATTTCTTCTGAGCTAAGTGCTACCTGGAAGACTTTCTCCTCAGAACTTGAAATTCTTTTTTCTAAGGTGGTTTCTTGCCTCTTATTTTCAAGTTTTTCTTAACCACCTCATCCCCAGCTGAGGTCCCTTCTTTTTAACCACTTCATTCCCACAATTTATAGGATACAGAATCTGTTTATGTTAAAGCAGAGAATGGAGGGGGAAAAGAGGGCTGAGCAGGCTGTAAGCATAAGAATACAGAGCCCAGAAGGAAATGCAGAGTAATCAGGCATAAGAATCAGATAGAAAGAAAAATAAGAAGTGACCACAAGGGGATCAGGTGGTGGAAAACTTGACCATGGAAAGGTGACAGATACCAGAGATATAAGTGCAAATCATAAGCTCTAAGAATTTAGCAACTGGTGGTTTATTTTGGAAGAATGATCAAGAAAAGGAAAAAATGTGAAAGTTGGCTGGACTTATACCAGTAAGTCTAATAAGAATCAAGAACTTTCACATGCTATTTAGACATCCATGGTTATGTGGTTAGAGAAATCTTAAAATGCTACATGTCAGTCATGTGAAATTTTGGATAAATTTTTCCTGTGGGTAGGGAATTTAAGTTCAAGCTGAACTTTTATGAGGAGAAATTGGCTGGAATTCTTTACCCTGCAGCCAAGAGAGGAACTTCGGATATGCTAGTCAGTGATGTATTTGTGAAAAATATGAATCTAAAGATAGAGCTTAGCCTGAGCAAAAAGGTGAGAGTTTGTGTTTTACAACCTCCCATTTTTTGTATGTCTGCACCTATCTCTCATTACCTTTCTTCTCTATCCTGGAGACCCAGGCTCTTCATATTTCAATTCAAAGCTGAATTCTGTAAAGGCCTAAATTCTTTCCAAGTGTCCTATATACTTAGCATCTTATCTCTGTTTTTCAGGTTAAAAAGAATGCTCAGAGTGGTTAGTGACTAACTCAAGAAATTATAGATTAAAGGTCAGAGAGCTAATTTCCAGATATTTCAGCTTCTTTCCATCTTTGGTGAATCCATTAATTCATTTATTCATTTCCTTAACAAATATTTACAGAGAGTACTCGATGCACAAAACACCTAACTTTTACACAGAATGTCCTAACTTTTTCTTTTTGCTTTTTTATTTTTTATTTATTTTTTCATTTTTTAACTTTTTCATATATATTTTTCACTTAATCTCTACCATAAATCTCTAAGAGAAGTTATTAGTACCATTTTATAGATGATGTGGTTAAGGTTCCAAAAGGTCAAGAAATATGTCTTAATTCACCAGGTTTATTAAGAGCCAGAGCTGTGACTTGAATTAGGGTCCTCTGATAGAAAGTTCAGTGAACTAATTCCCCTTAAACAGTGCTAATGACACAAAGATGATAAAAACATATTTTTTCCTACCTTCACACATTTTACCTAGTTGAAAATAAAAGACAGATTAAATAACAACATAAAGCAGTATAGTTACTACAAAACAGTGTTTAAAGTGCCAGCTAAACTATGTAGGCACTAGGTGCCAAAGACGCAGAGAAGGATTGCTGATAACTGAGGAATCCTGGAAAGGTTCACAGCAGGGGCAGATGCTGAGAGGGCCTTGAAAGTTTAAGAGGATTTCAGGCCTCTGCAGAAATTTTCTCAGGCCACTTCAGGTCCCTTCCTACAGGGAACCAGCAAGGACCTTGCTAGCATCACACGCCCCATCCCTGCACTCTCTTGTGGACGCACCCCTCTAATATGTCATTGGTGGAGGCCATCCAAAGCAGTGCCATAAGCCTAGCAATGTGCAACCAGGTATTACAGTGGCCAGCACAACTCCAAAGTCACTCCTGCCCTGAGGAGAAGGGAAGATAACCACAAGCACCAGCCCAACTGAAGCCCTTACAACATGCCAGGGGCAGACATAGGATCTGACTGCAGCCCCTGTCCACCAACAAAAGCTTCTCAGGAGACAACACAGGAAACATGCCC
Source organism: Canis aureus (assembly GCF_053574225.1). Classification (NCBI taxonomy): domain Eukaryota; kingdom Metazoa; phylum Chordata; class Mammalia; order Carnivora; family Canidae; genus Canis; species Canis aureus. The sequence continues at coordinate 6,125,496 of NC_135618.1, forward strand.
TGCAGTTCCATGGTGCTGTATTTCTGTCAAATGCATGGTCTGATTCAACTCAAGCCCAAGGTGGCACCAGACTGGCCTACTAACCAAACCCTGCCCACAATAGGCAAAGAGAGCCATTGCAGACAACTGGACAAAAGCCAAACATGGCTCAGCTACAACAGTAAGGCATATACAACACACACAGGAGACACCCCTGAAGCACCAGGTTCTGGTGAACAGGACATTGCAGTGCACGGCATGACAGGACCTCTTCTTCATGAAGTCATTACTTTCAAGAGCAAGAGACATAGCTGACTTTCCTAACACGTTGAAAGAGACACAGAGAGTTACACAAAATGAGGAGACAGAGGAAATTTGTCCCAAATAAAGGAATGGGAAAAAATTATAGTAAGAGAGCTAACTATAATGGAGATAAGAAATATATAATATATATAGAGATAGAGAATTTAAAGTAATGGTCATAAAAGTACTCACTGGATATGAAAAAAGTGAAGAACTTCAGTGAGCCCTCAACAAAGAGACAGAAAACATTAAGAAAAAAAAACAATCAGAGATGAAGAATAGTCAAAATTAAAAATACACTAGAGGAAATAAGTAGTAGGCTAGAGGAGGGACACCTGGATGGCTCAGTCAGTTAAGCGTCCAACTCTTGATTTCAGCACAGGTCATGATCTCAGGGTTGTGAGTTCAAGCCCCATGTCAGGCTCCATGCTTAGTGGGGAGTCTGCTTGAGATTCTCTCCCCCTGCCTCCACCTCCTCCCTCTCTCTCTCTGTCCCTCCATCTAAAAGACATAAATAAATCTTTTTAAAAATGACAGATAAGGAGAAGCAAAATAATGGATCAGTGAACTGGAGCCCAGAGTAAAAGAAAGCAATCAAGGTGAATAGAAGAGACAAAAAACAATAATGAAAACAGACTAAGAGAACTCAGTGACACCATCAAGCCTAATAATATTTGCATTATAGGGACCCCAGAAAAAGAAAAGAGAGGAACTGGGCAGAAATTTTATTTGAAGATATCACATTTGAAAACTTCCTGAATCTGGAGAAGAAAACAGAAATCTAAATATAGGAGACACAAAGAGCCCTTACTGAAATCAACCCAAGGAGATTACACCAACATATACAGTAATTAAAATGGCAAAAAGTGGTGATAAAGAATTTTAAAGGGCAGCCCCGGTGGTGCAGCAGTTTAGTGCCACCTGCAGCCTAGGGTGTGATCCTGGAGACCTGGGATCGATTCCCACGTTGGGCTCCCTGCATGGAGCCTGCTCCTCCCTCTGCCTGGGTCTCTGCCTCTCTCTCTCTGTGTCTCTCATGAATAAACAAATAGAATCTTTAAAAAAAAAAAGAATTTTAAAGTTTGCAAGAGAAAAGAAGGTACTTACATACAAGGGAAACCCAATAAGGTTATCACCTGATTTTTCAACAGAGCTTTTGCAGGACAAAAGAAAGTGACATGATATATTCAATAGGCTGAAAAACAACAACAACAAAAAACCCTGCAACCGAAAATACCTATCTAGCAAGGGTATCATTTAGAATAGGAGAGAAAAAGAGTTTGCCAGACAAACAAATGCTAAAGGACCACTACATCAGCCCTTCAAGAAATGTTAAAGAGGACTCTTTGAATGGAAAGGAAAGACCATAAGAGGAGTAAGAGAAGTAGGAAGCATAAAGCAGTAAAACTAAATATATCTATAAAAACCAGTCACAGCATCCACAAAATGAAAGGATGTAAATTTAAAAATACCTAAAATGTGAGGAGGAGAGGAGTAAAGCATGGTTTTAAACTTAAGTGATCAAGTTAATATACACTGCTATATGCATAAGACATTATAAACCTACTGGCATATACCTAATGGTAACCACAAAAAATGTTAAAGATATGAAAAAATAGGGAGTCCTGGGTGGCTCAGCGATTTAGCGCCTGCCTTTGGCCCAGGGCATGATCCTGGAGTCTGGGGATTGAGTCCCACATCAGGCTCTCTGCATGGAGCCTGCTTCTCCCTCTGCCTGTGTCTCTGCCTCTCTCTCTCTCTCTCTCTCTCTGTGTGTGTGTCTCTCATGAATAAATAAATAAAATCCTAAAAAAAAAAAAAAGAAAGAAATCAGAGTCTTTTTTCCAAAGAAAGCCAACACACCATAAAAGAAGAGTGCAAAAGAAGAAAGGGACCAAGAACCACAAAAATAACCATAAAACAAGTGATAAAATGGAAATTAGTACATACCTATCAATAATTACTTTGAATGTAAATGGACTAAATGCTCCAATCAAAAGACATAGGATGAAGGAATGGATTTAGAAAGCAAGACCCATCTATTTGCTGCCTACAAGGGACTCATTTCAGACCTAAAGACACATGCAGATTGAAAGGAAGGTATGGAAAAGCAGTCATCATGCAAATGTAAATGAAAAGAAAGCCAGGGTATCAATACTTATATCAAACAAAATAGACTTCCTAAAAGCCTATAGCAAGAGAGAAAGAAGGAGACTATATAATAATAAGACCAATAATCCAACAAGAAGATATAGCAATTGTAAATATTTATGCACCCAACTTGGGAGCACTCAAATCCAGAAAGCAGCTAATAACAAATGTAAAGGAAATAATCACTACTAATACTATAACAATAGGGAACTTTAACACCCCAGTTACAGCAATGGATAGATAATTCAAACAGAAAATCAGCAAGGAAACAGTGGCTGTGAATGACACATTAGACCAGATGGATCTAACAGATTTATTCAGAACATTCCATCCTAAAAGAGCAGAATACATATTCTTCCCAAGTTCACACGGAACATTCTCCAGAATAGATCACATATTCAGCCACAAAATAAGTCTCAACAACTTCAAAAAGATTGAAGTCATACCATGCATCTTTTCCAACCACAACACTATGAAACTGGAAATAAACCAAGAAAAAATCTGGAAAGAAAACAAATACATAGAACTTAGATAATACAATCCAGCAAGTGGGTCAACCAAGAAATCAAAGAGGAAATAACAAAATTCATGGAGACAAATGAAAATGAAAGCACAATGGCCCAGAATCTTTGGGATGCAGCAAAAGCTGTTTGAGGAGGCAAGTTTATAGCAATATAGGCCTACCTTCAGAAGTGAGAAAAATCTCAAATAAACAACCTAACTTTACACCTAAAAGAGCTAGAAAAAGAAAAAGCCCCAAAGTAAAGGAAGTAATAAAGATTATATCAGAAAAAAAAAACAGAATGAAAATTAAACAACAACAACAACAATAGAACAGATCAGTGAAACCAGGAGCTGGTTCTTTGAAAAGATCAGCAAAATGGATTCATTTTGGATTTAGCCAGACTTACCCCAAAAAGTGAAAAGACTTAAGCAAAATCACAAATGAAAGAGGAGAAATAACAACCGACATCACATAAATACAAAGAATTATAAGATAATATTATGAAAAATTATACTCCAACAATTTGGACAACCAAAAGAAATGGATAAATTCCTAGAAATATATAACTCCCAAAACTAAATTAGGAAGAAATAGAAATTTTGAACAGACCGATTATCAGCAATGAAAATGAACCAGTCATCAAAAAACTCTCAACAAATAAAAGTCCAGAACCAGAGAGCTTCACAGGTGAATTCTAGCAAACATTTAAAGCAAAGTTAATACCTATTCTTCTCAAACTATTCCAAAAAATAGAAGAGGAAGGAAAGCTTCCAAATTCATTCTATGAAGCCAACATTACCTATTACCAAAAACCAGAAAGAGAACTGTTGGCCAATATCTCTGAAGAACGTAGATGCAAAAATCCTTAGCAAAGTATTAACAAATCAAATCCAACAGTACATTTAAAAATTCATTCACCATGATCAAGTGGAATTTATTCCTGAGATGCAAGTCTGGTCCAATATTTGCAAATCAATCAACATGATACACCACATTAAGAGAAAAACATCAAAACCATATCATCATTTCAAATAGACACAGAAAGAGCATTTGACAACGTACAACATGCATTCATGATAAAAATCCTCAATAATGTAGGCTTAAAGGGAATATATCTCAACACAATAAATTCCTAGACTACGGAATTCATATAGGATATATGAAAAACCCACAGCTAACATTATACTCAATGGTGAAAAACTGAGAGCTTTTCCTCTAATATCAGGAACAAGACAGGGACATCCACCCTTAGAACTTTTATTGAACATAGTGTTGGAAGTCTAGCCAAAGCAATCAGACAAGAAAAAGAAATGAAAAGCATTCAAATTGGGAAATTTTCACTATATGCAGACGACATGATACTCTATATAGAATATCCTGAAGACTACCAAAAAATTAGTAGAACTAATAAATGGATTCAGTAAGGTGATAGGATACACAATCAATATACAGAAATCTGATATATTTTTATACACTAATAATGAAGTAGCAGAAATTAAGAAAACAATCCCATTTTAAATTACACCAAAAATAATAAAATGCCTAGGAATAAAATTAACCAAGGAAATGAAAGACCTGTAGTGAGAAAAAAAAAGAAAGAAAAGATTAAGAGGATTTGAATAGAAAAGGAGAAAGGACTCCTGGGATAGTGGATGATATGAATATTAGCAAGAAAGTAGAAATATGCATAATGTGTTTAGAGGCAATAAATAGATCATTAATATAATAGTTGCCATTTATTGAAAGGTTACATGGTTTAGTGATTAAAAGCATGGCCTCTGAAGACAGACTTCTCGTGTTTGAAATATACTACCACTTATTAGCTGTTAACATAGTAAGTTAATTAATTTCCCTAATCTCAGTGTTCTGTTCTCTAAAATTAAGATAATGATATTATCTATTTTAGAGGCTTGTTACAAGGACCACATGAGTTTACAAAATATTTAGAACAGTGTCCAAACACTATGTAAGTTGAGTTAGCTAAATGAAGTACTGAAAGTATTGTAAATATACTGTACTCCCGGCACTGTTCTAAGCATATAATGTTATTTCGCTTAATCTTCATCATCTTATAAGGTACACATTATTATCTCTGTGTTACTGGTGAGAAAACTAGAACTAAAAGAGTTAAGCTTCTTAATATCACACAGCTGGTAGTTTGTAAAGCTAGGATTCAAACACAAATACAAAGTCTGTGCTCTTAACCATTAAACTATACTTTCTGAGTTTAGGAAACAGTGGGAAAAGAAAGAAAAGCAGGGTGAGGCTAAATTATGGAGACCTTGAAATCATCAGGCTAAAACAATTAAATCATGTACTAGAGGCATAAGAAGCTACTGAAGGCTTCTGGGCAGTGATGTGTTTAAGAAAGATTTATCTGGCCACAGAATTCTGGATGGATTAGAAATCTCTGGGCTATAGGAGCATCAGGTAGACATAAATATACAGCAAGCGAACTTGCAGAAGGTAGGCCAATTTTTTTTTTTTTTTTTTTGTCATTCAAACTCACCCTTAGAGATTCATCCATCTATGTAACCCCATTTGATCTCTAAACCATAATCAAAAACAGCTTCAGCACCAAATAACCAAAGAAAAGTTGGGACCTCTATTGGCTGATTCCTAAATCCACCCAAACCCCAAAATGGTATTCCATTCTACCGCCTAAATGTAGGTGCAGACATTCATATATATTCATGGTCTCTTTGTAAACTACAACTGAAAGGTATTTAACGACTAGAAAATGAATCACATGTGTAATGCCTCTTGATTTAATAGCCCAACTCATCCCCCCACCCAGATGCTATCCCCAACTCTAAGGCATTGCTGGCGAAAATCGCACAGCCAGGGGTGCTGCTACTGCAAATTCATGATCTTCAACCTTAGCTGGGCCTGAAAGGCTGCCAGGCAGCTCTAGTCAGACATCTCTCCTATTCCCCTCAGTGGTTGTTCCAAGCTTTCACCACTCTTAAGCTTTTTACACCTCTCTGCTGTCCTACCGTCACCAACGCCTTCTATTCCACACACACATGCTCAACAGATGATTAATTCTGTATTTTGCTGAAAAAATAAATTTGAATGCAATAATGTAGGAATTCCTCAGCTCCTCACTTGCCACCATCATGAATTTGTCTGTGAATCTCCTTATTTCTATGTCTTTCCCTCCTCAATCAGTGAGAAGGTGTCCTTCTCTGTATCCAGAGAGAATTGTTTCACTTGTCCTCTGGGCTCCCTGCCAACTCATTGATATCACTCCACCAACCCAGTCCTCTCATTTCTAGATGTTCAATCTTCCTTCTCTACTAGTTTTTCCTTTTCTACTGGCTCTTTCCCTTACAATCCTGTAAGCAGCTCTATTATTATTTAAAATTCTCTTTTAACCTAAGTCCTCTCTGCCACATCCCCTTACTCTTTGTCCTTTCAAAGTCATACTACTTGAAAGAAGAGCTTTATGTGCCTTGAGTTCTTTCCTCTCTTCATCCATTCTTTTCATTTGTTTCTTGAACCACATGTTCATAGAATGGGATTAATCATAACCCTTGGTTCATGGCACAGTCATTACTGCTTCATGCATGGTCCATTTTTTAATAGGTTAGTAGGTCAGACTACCTGGTCTCTACCTGCTACACAATTTCCCTCACAGATTTTTCCCGAAAAAGAGCATTCCCTTAATGAATCTCATATCCTGAATCTCACCTAAGACTCAGCCTCTAGGAAACCTGGCCAAAGACACTAAGGATGATAGACCAGAAAGATAAAAAAAAAAAAAAAACAAAAAAAAAAAAAACCAAATCCCAGTAAAACCATGGAACTACCACACTAGTCCTGAACTACTTAACTCTGGGCTCTTATTACTTAAAAAAAAATCTATTTGGTTAAACTCTTGTAGCTGAGCTTGTTAGACTTGCACTTGAGAATGGTCCCTAAATGATCCACTCCTAAACTTAGCTTCTCCAGTCCAGATCACTCTTTCCAGATACACACATCTAAGAACTTTAATAACATCTCCATTTAGTACCTCAATCCTAACCTGTGCAAAACTGGACTTCTAAATTTTTTTCAAAATAGGCACTTCTTTCAAACGGAGAATGTCACCTCCAACTGTTCATTTATCCCAAACAAAATCCTGAATGACAAAAAGAGCCCTGCATCCTCTACCAATCTTTTCACACCTCTCCACTATCATGTTCCCCTGTACCACTGCCCCAGAGTGATTCAGTCACCGAGTCCGGTCTGACGGGTTCTCTCTCTTAAAAACAACTCAAATATATTCTTTTCTCATCATTCTTACTGGCAATGCCATTGCCTTACCTCAGGTCTTCAGCATTTTGCTCTTCGACAATAGCCTCCTACCGGGCCTATTTGCCTCCTATCTGGGTCTCCAATTTACTACATACCCACACTTCCACCAGATGGACTTCGTTTCTATTGGAGGCAAAAACTATTCTCCTGTCTTCCCACAAGTAGTCTTCCTGGTAGACTAGAATAAATTTGAAGTGGTTGTTCCTTGAAAGAGAAGAGAAACAAAAAGGAAAAAAGGAACTAAGGTCTACATCTGGTTTTACACAATATAGATTAAGGAAATGTGCAGGATAAGGAGAGAATCCATACACATTAAACTAGCTCAGCAGACGCAGATGCTTTGAACCAGAAGGGCCTACGAAATCCAACAACGCCCTTCTTTTCCCTGCTCTTCAACCAAATCTGTAGAGATTGGGAAAAACACTTGTGACTTGAACTTCAAGCAAAGTTCATTTTACTCTCAAACGTTCTTGTACTTTGCTGACTGCTGAGTTATTGCCGAAATCTGGTATCATTCCTCTTAGAATTTTTCAATGATTTTCTCCCACTATCAGGAAAAATGTGAACATCTAAGTCAAATCCTTTTATCTGGCTATAGTAAATTACCCAAAGTTTGCTACACCAAACTACTCGAGTAGCTATTTCGTGCTTCCATGCCTTTTTACAATACTGGTCCTCTTACCTGTCACATCATTTTGTTCTACCCTTTCTTCTTTACTGTTAGGTTCTACTTATCCTACATGATGCAGTTTAAGCCTTTCCTAACCTACTAAGTCTAAATACCCTTCAACTGGACTTCAATAATACTGTAGGTGAACTTTTGTTGAAGCATTTCTAAAACTAACTATATAATAATAGTCATCGATGAACTACTTAGGGGAGGAAGATATTACAAGTCTGCAACCCCAGAGTGAATCTGCGCCTCATACATCAAAGCATCTCCTCCTCAAAGTTTGTTTAACATGGTGTTTTGTTGTTCTGTTGTTGTTGTGGTTGCCACCATTAACTAAGAACCTTTTTTAGGTTCTGCAATAGGGCATATGTGTGCATATTTTAAATGCTCCTCAAACTCTATGAATTATGTCCTATTATTAATCTCTGTTTTATAGAAGAGGAATATGCACATGTTGAGCTTTAGTGATATATCCAAGTTCACGTAGCTAGTGACTAAGCACGTGTTGGTATTCTACATCTCTATTAATAATAAGCATTTATGAATGCTTTGAAGTAGAAATGGCTATACAAGGACACACACATGTAAGCTAAAACTATGCTCTTTCATTTATTCAATAAATACTTAATGAGGAAAGAGGTAGGAGTTGGAGAGTCATGCAACTATACTTCAGTTTCTCTAAGCAAATGTCTTATTCATTTAAAACCAATTCACAAAATAAGTAATATTATTAAGCTCCTATTCCCCCCTCTAACCCCATTTTTCCCTTCCCTTCCCATCCCTTCCCATTCCTTCCCTCCCTTTCCTTCTTTCTTCTTTTCTTCTTTGTAGAGTATGTTGCCGAATTTCCTTTGGGCTACATGATTTTTCTCAGTCTTTGGGCATACAGGTGAAAGACAATGCACATATATTAATTGAAGTTCTGCATGATTTTATTGGAAATCAGATAGTTTTATTTATTTAAGAAAATTAAGATACTTGGTCAAGAAAAGAGGAAAAACAGAAAAAGTTCATCATGCACGAAATATTTGGAAAAAATAAGTAACCATGTTAGTTTACTAACAAGGAAAACTTGAATAAATTAAAACTGAAAATAATTGTACCACAATAAAAACCATTTGTACCAAAAAAAAAAAAAAGTAAAGTGGAAGCTTCAGGACCCTAAATCCACTACTCAAAATAGCCCATCATGAACTGAAATGGATGTCCAGTCCAAATATACAGCAAGAAGTAGGTGTATTCAAATAGCATTTAGTCTAAAGCTGGGTGTTCATTTGCCAGGCAGACAGGCCATTAAAAACCTGTGGCTTTGGGTGTTTTCTACTGAACCTGAATGTTCAGATGTATAAATTAGTTTACCTCCTTGGAAAGAGACATGCTTTCCTGTTTCCAGGAGAAATGCAGGCTTCTAAAAGCTTATTTAAAAGGTTCAAAAGGCTACTTAGGCATCAAATAACTATTAAAAACAATATTTTGACTATTTAAGTGTAAACGAATCAGAAACATATGGATTAAATTTCCCTTAAATTGCACATGCTCCAAACTGAAGAGTATAGCATGGGTGAAACCTGTTTTGGATTTCAGTGAGCCCAAAACATTTGAAAAATCATCTGAGATGTTCAGTGAACTCAAGAGTACAGCTGGATTCACCCATCCCTAATTCATCCCTATCCTATGCTTCTGGTCTTAATATAAGAAAGGGTGTAAGTACACAAGTAGTGTGCAGGTAAAATGTCTAGATCTAAATTTAGAGGGGATTAAGAAATATCTTTTAAAACCTTTTAAAATCCTGTGTTTTAAAAGAAAGTCTGTGGGATCCCTGGGTGGCTCAGCGGTTTAGCACCTGCCTTTGGCCCAGGATGTGATCCTGGGAGTCCCGGGATCGAGTCCGGCATCGGGCTCCCTGCATGGAGCCTGCTTCTCCCTCTGCCTGTGTCTCTGCCTCTTTCTCTCTCTGTGTGTCTCTCATGAATAAATAAAATCTTTAAAAAAAAAAAAAGAAAAGAAAATCTTCCACTTTTAAAGAAAATCTGAACTACTCTTTAGACTCTTCCTATAATTTTCTCTTGAGTCTCTTCCTAATTAAAGACAATTTATATGACTCTAGGATTGAGAATAAAATAAACTAAAATTTTTTGAGCTCCCACTATGTGCCAGGCACTGTGCTTGGTATTTTTGCACATGCATTATTTCTTTATCCAATCCCTCAAACCAGTTTCAGGTGCCTATGCCCAGAGACAAGGCAGCTGTATTCACTCAGTTTTATTCTCTTCACCTTGATCAATCAGCCTGTTTACAATAAACAGTCTGAGTCTAATAAGTCAACTGAAAAAATATTATATTTTCTCATCAAATTAAACTGAAAATATTAAGAATTAAAGTCCTTAGCTATAAGATGAACTACATAAAAGTGGGAGACAGCAGAAAAAGTGATTAAGGGCACATGTTTTTGGATAAAAATTACTTTGTCTTTTTGTACCTTCTTTGTATAATTGGGGTAATAATACCTGCCTTATAAGATCATTGTGAATATAGAGTAGGAAGTTGTATGTAATATGCCAGATTTCATCATTCACCCAGTAGATAATGAAGAATCCCCATATATCCTGAAGAGGTTGCTCAGAACCACCTCTATCACAAGTTACAACTGTTCACAACATGGGTGGACCTGGAGCGTACTGTGCTAAGTGAAATAAACCAGACAGAAAAATATAAATACCATATGATTTCACTTATATGGGGAGTCCAAAAAAAAAAAAACCAACTAAATAAACAAGCAAACAGAAATAGACCCACAAATACAAAGAACAAACTGGTGGTTGCCAGAAGGGAGGGAGTTGGAAGGATGGGTGAAATAGGTGAAGGGGATAAAGAGGTACTAATGTCCAATTATAAAATAAATAAGTCGCAAGGGTGAAAAGCACAGTACAAGGAATATAGTCAATAATACCGTAAAAGCTCTGCATGGCGACAGAGCCACACTTAGTGAGGTACATAATTGTTAAATCACTACGTTACGCACCTGAAATGAATACAATATTGTATGTGAACTATACTTCAATAAAAAGTAAAACAAATAAACAAAACAAACAAGTTACAACTCTCCACCTCATGCGCCCCGTAAAATGCCATACTGGCTACTTGAGGATTGAGGCGATCCCCACACCTACCAGAAGTTAAATAGCATAGCAGAGCCTGCTATGACCCAGGCCCTGCTAACCGAGGCATATCACACTGTTACGGGAGCCTCTCTTTCTGCATGAAAATCCAGCTGGCTCCTCTACCATTAGTTCAGGGAGTTTACTGGGTTCCAAGAAATCATGGCTCTTTCTTTTGTATACGTCAGCTCCAGCCCTCTGGTCAACCTCTCTGCCACTGCTGGAGGAGCTAGCACAGTCCAGTATGCAGACATACTCAGTGTAGCAGCAGTGCTCACATACACTATCTTTTGACAGGCTCCTCCCTATCCACCCCTCCTGCTTTCTTATCCGGGGGTCATGCCTTTCCTCCCGATGACTTCAACTTTTGCTCAGAGGAATGGAAATGGAGTGGCTAGGAAAAGTTCCCAGAACCATACCACTGTTCCACATAGAAAAATGATCATAAGGCATTTTTATTTGACTGCTCCCCCCTCCTCTGACACCTTGTTGCATACTTTTTTTTTTTTTTTTTTTTTTTGGCCTTGGAAAATGGTCTGATTCCCCAGTATAGCAGCCTATGAGGTTTTTAAAAGGTCCCTGTGCAGATTTTAAACTTCTGAGTTATATCAAACCTTGTCAGATTTGCTGGTTAGTCAACTTCCCATTGTCTGTCAGCAGCAAAAACCTGACCAGAAGAGGTGTCCTGGCCAGCAGGGATCTTTGAGTCACTTATCTCCATGAGGTTTTAATGAGCTGCATTAAGTCAAGCACTCTGACAAATCTGTACATAAAGTAATCGGTTTTAAATGCTTTGTGAGAGGCTGCACATGGAGCAAAGGTGTTGAATGTTGTGTCCTCACCACGGGTAAGAATTTTAAGAGGCAATCTAATGGCTTAAGAGTCTTCTAATTCTCATTAGGTCTCTCCTTGGTTCGGTTGCTCTTTGTTTCAAATTTATAGGACCAAGAACCAGCTTCAGACCATAGCTAAGAAAGTGAAAGTGACCAGTACTTAATAGAAGGTTCGCCGTTCTCTAAGTGCTTTCTGGGAGAGGAAGAAAGGGAAATAATGAGAAACTACAGTAGCCTTTCCCTATCCGCAGTTTTGCTTTCCACAGTTTCAGTTACTCACGGCCAACTGCAGTCCAGAAGCAGATGACTCTCCTTCTGACAAATCAGAAGGTTAATAGTATCCCAATGCTCATCACAATGCCTACATCATGCACCCCATTTCATCTCATCCCATAGGCATTTCACCACCTCACATCATCATTATCATAAGAAGAAAGGTGAGTACAGAACAATAAGATATTTTGGAGAGAAACTACATTCATATAACTTTTATTACAATATATTATAACTACAATTTCTCTATTTGATTATTAGCCATTGTCATTAATCTCTTACTGTGCTGAATTTATAAATTAAACTTTGTCATAGTTAGGTGTGCATAGGAAAAAAACTTAGTATGTATAGAGTTCAGTGCTATCCATAGTTTCAAGCATCCACTGGGGGTCTTGGAATATATCACTTGGAGATACAGAGGACTTCCTTCTTGCAGCTCCAGTGATATTCCATTTTAGTTCATCTGTCAAAGGCAGGAACAGGGCTGGCAAAGTAGAATTTGGGGTGCTGCTTAGTTTCCATGCCCTTTTATCCACAGTGTTATCATAACTCAGGCCAGTTTGGGACAAGGCTGCAGGGTTGTTGGCAACATTAGATTACCAAGGAAGGAAAAAAATCATTATTAGAGCTGCTGGTCTGGTAATAGAAGGTGACTGAGTGAAGACCTAGGTCAAGGTCATGCAACATCAGGCATAAGACTGTCAGTACCAGGGGTACATTTGTCAGACTTAGTATTGCAGAAAGGGGTCTCAGCAGGAATTTGCAATGATGTCCTGGTGTATTGCAACTATGATTCAAGGAGTTCTGTCCATATTGGAGAAGTCTCCAGCCATTGGAGGTGGGGACTGTGGGCTTGTTTCTAGGGGCACAGTTCTAGCCCTCAAGGAGACAAATGAGATTGTCAGAACTCAGCAATAGTCAGAGTTCAGGAGGGATGCTAGATCTCGAGGAAGCCTGACTAGAATACTAGGAAGGATCACCACACAGTTCACCAAGTGGGAAATGAAGGCTCCCAGACACCTCTCTTTCCCATATTTCCTCCTCTTGGCACTAGCCCTAATATCTCACTCAAATGCCCAAGTCAGAAACCTAGGTACCATACATTATAGCTCCCTCTCCCACCCCTTCATATCCAAATCAAATACCAATCCGTTGTTCCACATCAAGGTCTTTTGTATTTGTCACTTCTCTATCCCCACTGTCATACCTTAGTTCAGGATACCATCATCTTTCATCTAGGTTATTATAGTAGCCCCCTAACTATTCTTGCTTCCTGCCAATCCCTATTTCCTACTACTACATCCTTTACAGTCATGCTCTGGCCCTCCCCAATTATTTGTAGCTCCTTACATGTGTCAAGCTCTCTCTTATTTCTAGGCTTTGTACATCTTCATTTGGCTAAGTCTTACTTTCACTTTGTCAAAGAGGGCTCCCAATTCCCCCTGGGTTCAGTGCCCCATCCCCATGCTAATACAGAACCCTGTAGGGACACCTGACGGCTCAGTGGTTGAGCGTCCACCTTTGGCTCAGGTTCTGTTCCCGGGGCCCTGGGATCAAGTCCTGCATCAGGCTCCACACAGGCAGCCTGCTTCTCCCTCTGCCTATGTCTCTGCCTCTCTCTCTGTCTCTCTCATAAATAAATAGATAAAATCTTAAAAAAAAAAAAAGAACCCTGTAGTAAGGGCTATGAATACCATATTGCAGTGTCTCATTTCTTGCTTTTGTTTTTTTGATCAACTTTGTACTCCCAGCTCTTAGCGCATTGCCTAAAACACAGTGTGCAATCAGTGAATCTTTAATTAGTGGATTGGATTCTGTAACTTGGGAGCTACACTCCTGACATACCTGATCATGAATCTAAATGATATTATAAAAAAGAATTAGACAAAAAATTAAAAATAGAACTACCATATGATCCAGTAATTATATATATATATGTATATATACATCTCCCCCAAGAAAATTAAATCACTATTTTGGAGCTACCTGCACTCCCATGTTCACTGCAGCATAGTCACTATAGCCAAGATGTGAAAACAACCTGTGTCCATTGTCATATTAATAGATAAGAAAGATGCAGTGTCTATGCAATAGAATATGATTTATCCATAAAAAAGAAGGGAATCTTACCATTTGCAACAACACAGATGGCCTTTGAAGGCCTTTCTTGGCCTTTGCCAAGAAAACTAAGTCACATCAAAAAAGATAAATACTGCATAATATCACTTATCTGTGAAATCCTAAAAGTCAAACTCATAGAAAAAAAATAGCAGGAGGTTGCCAAAGGTTAGGGGTTGGGGAAAATGAGAGGATGTTGGTCAAAGGGTATAAACTTCCATTTGAATGGGGGGGGTTTAAAAATTTTAAACAGACATCTAAGGGACCTACTAGATTCCAGGAATTGCAGCTGTGCCTCCAGATTCTGAATCTGAAGACTGTGACTATATCTAGTAAAGACATTAATTTTCTATTAAGTTTGGTAAAGGGGTTGGATGCCTGGGTGGCTCAGTAGTTAAGCATCTGCCTTTGGCTCAGGTTGTGATCCTGGGGTCCTGGGATCCCTGTGGGTAGTCTTCTCTCTCTGCCTGTATCTCTGCCTCAATCTGTGTCTCTCATGAATGAATGAATGAATGAATGAATGAATAAATAAATAAATAAATAAATAAATAATTTGATAGAGGGGCAACATGGGTATTTCACTGATCCTACGGTGAACAACTGAAAGCAAAGAAAAAAGCAAAATAAAACCAAACCACCAGGCAGAGGTAAGAATACCTCCTCATCTAAAAAGCGTTCCTTTAACTTCCTTTGGTGGCAAGACACAGGAATTTTTCAGGAAAATCCTCCGGTTAGTCACTCCAACACTGAGTCTAGACCAATATTTGCTCCAAGCTGATCATAAATTCTCTTTGCTTTCCCACTTCCATGTACAAACCCCACCTATCCCAAATTGAAGCTATCTCAGACACAAGAAACACCAATACCCAACCTTGATAACAAGTATTAAGGTCTTAGCTTGCTAAAATGAAACCAAACCTTTCTTGCACCTACCCTCTTTTATACAGAATAGTGAAGAAGTTGAAATGAAACAGCAATTTTACATGATGATGTGAAAAAGGATATTCAGGGTATAATAATGTTGCATCTAAGATTGGTCAGAGTAAAGCTTCCTGATTCTGTTTTCATTAGTTAGCTAATCAAAATGCTTTCTGTTGATGTACTTGATACTCTCACCCACTGAGATTTGCCAAAATCTGCTAATAATCATGGTCAACTTTGTGTACTTTCTGTAAAGCCTGGGCAACTATCCTGCATGGCTGTGGAGGTTGCTCACTAGGTAAAAATGACCACCTAAAACAACGAATGGTTTCTGAAATAAAGCTTGAACTCTGCTCAATGCGCTTTGTGCCCTCACTTGGGACTTGCATCACCAAGAGGACAGGATACCTTTTCCTAATCCACACAAAAGCACTATATGGGTAGTAGGGATCCTGCTTGAAAGGGTTAAGACTCCGCATTGTCACGGCTCTCAAGTAACCCTAGAAGATCAAACTTTTGAATTATATGTTCCAGAGATCCCAAAGGCCTTCATCAATCCCAGGATATATCATTCTGTCCTCTAATCATGACGACTTTGAGCCTGAACCATTAAATGAATCCACTCAACTTCTGCCCATCAGACCTTTGCTTATAGTAGAAACTGCCAGGCCTTTAAACCATGCAGAACAAACAGCAAAGGCTATAAAAGTCAGCTTGAGGCTAGGGAGTAAGCAAAATCTAGCCTTCTGTTTATATTTCAGACCTGCTTGATTCCAAGTTCTTTGAGCACACTTGCGTCTTTGGCTAGTAGTACCATATATCAACTTTCTGGAAACCCCATCTTTCCTGAGACTCAGCCCCTTAGACATCAGTCTTCCGACTGACTTCCTAGATAGGGTGTAGGCCCCTGCCTCAGCTTTTCTAATCCTACTCTCCTCTGAATCTGACCACCCTTTACACTAGTGATACATGTGATCCCAGGCCCAGGATTCAGCCTAAAATAGATAATGATATGGCCCATGATGGGGTTAACAATATAGTATATTCCATGGGCTCCAAAAATACCAAAATTCACAAAAGTGGGAGTTTCCCACGTATTATTTCATTGTCTTCCTTCATGCTCATCATAAGAATCTCATCCAGTGGGACCCAAAGGGTTAATCTTATCCTTATCTTTATCAACAATAAAAACAATAGCAAATATCCACTCTGGAGAAGACCACAGAGCTAAGTTCTAGAGAATAAGTTTATGAAATCCAGACCATATTCTTGAATGTTGCCCATCAATACCATAATGTGTCACAGAATAGCTCTCATTGGTGGAAAGTTCTGTCAATAACCAAGATGCCAGAGGAACTGCAGGAGGACAGCAAGATTGAGAAAGCAGGCATAGGCCTCCTGGTACCTGCTGAGAGCAGGATACCAGACCAATTCTTTCCTTAGCCCCCGGTTTTTCTGAAGGCTGGCTCTGTTGCTTAAATCCCTTCCTCTCATAGTAGATCCCACCTAAAATCAACCGAATCTCCTTCTGACTGTCTGTAGTCTTCCCTCACCCATATGTCTCCATATTCTTCTCTAAATGCCATATATTTGGTTTCTGTGTCTACCTTTAAACTCACCCTTTTTCACTATGACTCTCACTATGACTCTCTTCCTTTATTTAGGATCAGAATCTAAAATTTCTACAAGCTTTTTGGGGACCCCCTAACAAACTAAAAGTTTTCTAGAGATGATGACTGACACTCCCTGAATTCTTATTACAAGTACAGGCTCGTACTACTCTGGTGATGCCCAGGAAGACCTGAGTTTCCTGCACTATAGCCCTGCTGTCCTTCCAAACCTAGGCTAACATTGGCTGATGTGTTTCTGGAAACCAAAATTCATGCTGACCTGACTTACTTTTCTTGACATTGCTATTTTTGGCTGTGATCTGCACGTTCATATCATTCATCTCGCCCTCTATGTTTCTATTGGTCTCCTACCTCAGTGAGTTTTTGTTGTCTGAGGGAGGAGGATGAGGAAGGTAGAAATAGTTTTAGAACAGAGTTGATGCTGTGGACAACAAAGTGAAAAGAAGGAAAAAACCTGGGTCTTTGATGACTTTTTTTTTATTGTGGTAAAATACACATAAAACAAAACTGGCCGTTTTAACTATTCTTAAGTGTCCGATTCAGTGGCATTAACTATATTCACGATGTTGTGCCACCATCACCGCTATTTCCAAAACTTTCTCATCACCCCCCACACACAGAGACTTTGCAACCATTCAGCAACAGTTCCCGTTCTGCAGTCTCCCCTGCCCCTGTGACCTCTAATCTACTTACTGCCTTAATAAATTTGTCTATTCCAGAAATTTCAAATAAGTGGAATCACATAATATTTGTCCTCTTGTGTCTGGCTTATTTTGCTTGGCATAACGTTTTCAAGGTTGAAGGTTTGTGAAGTACAGTACCCATTATCAACAGTATATTCATGATTCAATTCATATTCTGTGTGTATAAGTTTTATACAGCATTTATCTTGATGCTTAATATAAATACACTTGATTTGACTATACGCGCACATCTCATTTTATTGCACTTGTCTTTATTGCACTTCACAGATATTACATTTTTTACAAATTGAAAGTTGGTGGCAACCCTGTGTCAAGCAAGTCTTTTGGCATCATTTTTTCTAACAGCATTTGATCACTTCATCTCTCTGTGTCACATTTTGATAATTCTCACAATATTTCGAATGTTGTCATTATTCTGATGCTTAAATTGCTGCAACCTCATGATAAAACTTTAATAAGTGGGGATGCTTCTCATGGATGAGCAAAGAAAGTGGTTTCTAGCTATGAAATCTACTGGTGAAGATGCTGTAAAGATTGTTGAAATGGCAAAGGATTAGAATATTAGTTGATAGAACAGTGGTGAGGTTTGGGAAGATTGACTCCATTTTTGAAATATGGTCTACTGGGCTATCAAATAGCATCACATGACACAGAGAAATAATCTGTGAAAAGATAGAGTCAATCAATGTGGCAAACTTCATTGTTATTTCATGAAATTGCTGCAGCCACTCCCAACCTTCAGCAACCACACCCTGGACAGTCAGCAGCCATCAACACTGAAGCAAGACCCCCCGACCAACAAAAAGGTTACAACTCACTGAAAATTCAGATGATAGTCAGCAATTTTTAGCAATAAAGTATTTTCTAATTCAGGTACATACATAGTTTTTTTAGAAATAATGCTATTGCATACTTACTGAACTATAATATATATTGTGAAAACATAATTTTTGTATGTGCTTGGAAACCAAAAATTCATTTGATTCACTCTATTGCAATATTCACTTTATTGTGGTGATCTGGTACTGAACCTGCATTATCACCAAGGTAAATCTGTAATGTATGTGGTATGTGTGTGTGGTGTGTGCACACTTTAGTTTCATGAACCTTGGGAAACTGATTCTACAAACTTTATTAGATAAATGTATAGGCCAAGTGATACACTCCTCTTATTTATTTAATCACTGGCATCCATGTTATGTAGAGCTATTTGTAGATGAATTTCAGAAAAGAATTAAAATATCAGCTCAATACTTATATAAAAAACTTCAGAATTACATTTATTTTTCATTATTGAATAGTATTCCATTGTACATATACACACATATACACAACATTCGTTTATCCATTCATCTGTTGATGAAAACTTGGGTTATTTGCACCTTTTGGCTCCTGTGAATAATGCTGCAATGAATATTGACATACAAAGTATCTGAGTCCCTGCTCTCTATTCTTCTGATTATATACTTAGGAGTAGAATTGCTGACTTTTGGTAATTCTATCAAGCTTTTGGAGGAACTGCCAAACTTTTCCACAGGGGCTGCATTTTACATCCCCCAGCAATGTAAGAAGATTCCAATTTCTCTACATCCTTGCCAATGTTAGCTATTTTCTTTAAGAAGTATATTATGGTCCTCCTGGTAAGCATAAGGTGATATTTCATTATAGTTTTGGTATACATGTCCCTAATTCCTAATGATGTTGGTATTTCCCTATGCTGAGCATTTTTTCATGTACTTTTTGGTCATTTGTACCTCTTCTTTGAAAAAAATGTCCATTCAAATCCTTGCTCGTGTTTTAATTAAGTTGTTTGTCTTTATGTTGTTGCATTCTAGTAGCTCTTTATATATTCTGGATATATATTCTAGACTTTTATCACAGATATGATTTACAAATATTTTTACGTTGTCTTTTCACTTTCCTAACAATGTCCTTTGATGCACAAAAGTTTTTAATTTTGGTGTGGTCCAGTTTATCCAACTTTTCCTCTTGTTATTCTTGCTTTTGGTGTCACATCTAAGAATCTATTGCCAAATCCACAGGTCCCTATGTTTTCTCCTAAAAGTTTTATAGCTTTAGCTCTGATATTTAGCTTGTTGATCCAGTTTGAGTTATTTTTGTATATGATGTGAGATAGAGATCCAACTCATTCCTCAGATGTGGAAATCCAGTTGCTCTAGCACTTCCATTGAAGAGAAAATTCTTTCTCCATTGAATGAACTTGGTACTCAAATAAAAAATCAACTGGCCATAAATATATGAGCTTGCTTATTAATTTCAGTTCCATTCTATTGGTGTATATGTCTTTCTTTACACCTTTCATGACTTTTTGAGTTGCTTAATTAATACACTGAAGGTTACATCATTTTCTATTGCTGCTATAACAAATTACTACAAATTTGGTAGCTTTAGCAAAAAAAAATATATATATATATATTATTATCTTATAGTTCTAGAGGACAGAGTTCTACAATGCATTCCAGCAGAGCTGCATTTTTTTTCTGGCAACTCTAGGGAAGAATCCATTTCCTTTTCCAGATTCTAGAAGCCATCCACATTCCTTAGCCCATGGCTGCCTTCCATCTTCAAAGACAGCAGTGGGCGGTTGAGTCCTTCTCACATTGAATCACCCTGACTTTTGCTTCATTATCATGTTTCTGTCTCTGACTCCTTTCGCCTCCCTCTTCTAGTCTTGCAATTATATCAGGCCCACCCCAACAACCCAAGATAATCACCCTATTTTAAGTTAAGCTGATTAGCGAATTAAATTTCCCTTTGTCATGTAATATATTCACCAGTTTCAGGAATTAGGACATGAATACCTTTACAGAGCTAAAACTGGAACAGCCATTCCAGTTCTGGACTTGTAGTCATTTGATACATTTCCCTATAGTTAAATCCTATATAATTTGAGGCTGGGCCTGACGCACTCACCAGATTCTCCCTATCACCACTCAACACAGTGCCTGGAATATAGTATAGAATTGATAAATACTATTGAAAAATATATTTATTGATTCCAAATATATTTATTGATATATTTAGTGCCCAGATCCTTTATGCCAATGATTTTCAAACTAAGTAAAATTCTAAAGTTTCATTCCTGTGCTTTAGGTATCACTTAAGGTGGGAAGGAGAAACTGCTGGGGAAGAAGCTGAGCCTACTCCAATCCAAGCAGTTTGCCTTTATCTATTTCATATTTTGAGATTCTGTGCAAAATTTTATTTATAAGATGTCTACTGATACAGGAAGTTAAAAAAGAAAACAGTGGGATTAGGTCATTGACAATATAGCACAATTCCAAAATGTTTGCTTCATGAAGATGTTGATTTTATAAGATAAACCGAACCAGCTGTCTAGGTGAGTTACACTCGTAGCCAGAGGATGTGCTTCATGTGGTACCCAGCTGAAACTGGGTTGAGTAGAACCGGAGCATGAGACTCTCTCTTTACAACTCAGCATTCTAAACATACTTTCCTGTTCAATCCCCCAAATATTTTCTTCCAATTAAGCAATTCCCTTGGCTCTATAATTTCAGAAAACTCCTTGGAACCCATTTGGAAATGAAGAACTGCCTTTACCAAGCTACCAAGAGAAGAAAAGCAATAGTGAGCATTATTAAGTGCTTACTCACTCTGTGTCGGGCACCATGCTAAACAATTTACACACATTATTCCTCGTGTGTATGCAACCTTTGCCATAATCCTACAAAGTACACAATATTTCCATTTTACTGATAAGAAAATTGGGACAAATAAATATTAATATGCCCAAGGCCACAAAACTTCATAGATTTTTTTTTTTTTTTTTTTTTATGATAGTCACAGAGAGAGAGAGAGGAGAGAGAGGCAGAGACACAGGCAGAGGGAGAAGCAGGCTCCATGCACCGGGAGCCTGACGTGGGATCCGATCCCGGGTCTCAGGATCGCGCCCTGGGCCAAAGGCAGGCGCCAAACCGCTGGGCCACCCAGGGATCCCAGATCTTTTAGTATTTTCTTCATACACGGGTCTCAAAGACATTCATAAGAAAAGGGGTCCTCCTCCTTGCTGTCCTTAAATGACCCTTTCATTTATACAACATCCAAGGCATTCACAGAGATTTCAGACCTAGAGTTATGTTTAAGTGAAAAGTAAGCTATGTGCAATGGGAAATCTGTGTTAAGACGATGCATGCCTTCACTAAGGTATAAAATTTCTGGTTGATTTAGGAATAACTAAGAAGTTATTTGTTAAAATCTCCACAAAAAGTCTAATATACTTCCTGAGTGAAGCACAGTAAGCAGATGAGTAGAGGTAGTTTAGCAGAGATTAATGCTTCTCTGAAGGCAGCCAAACTTGGGTTTGGTTTTGAATTCTGACTTCAACTGACCATGTGACTGTGGGCAATTCTTCACTCTACTAAGCTTATGTGTTCTCTTACATTAAATAAGGGTGATACTAGAAGCACAGAGAGGATTAAGCAGGATAATGATAATGGAAAGAGTTTGAAATCATCCCATGCATAGAGTGAACAGTAAATACTGGCTATTGGTACAACTGAGGGATTTATAAGCTTTTGGATATGAATTTTATATATCAGTTCTCATGTAATAGCAAAAATAATTAGCAGCAATGATAATGAATCAGTAAAACAGCAATAATAACTGTTGCCTCTCCTCCCTGATGGTCTATTTTCCCTCTAAGGAATGATCCCATCAACAACAAATCGGCTGTAATATGCCATCTTAAAAAACAACTTTCCTGTATATCACATTTTCCTCTAGCTATCACCCAACTTTTATACTCTCATGTAAACAAAAATTTTCAAAATCATGTTGATACTCATTGTCTGCACTTCCTTTTCTTCTACTCCTTGAAAATCACACTCATAAAGGTCTTCTTTCCAACACCTCTTTGAAACCGCTTTTGTCAAGATCACCAATGACCTCTCATTGCCAAATCCAATCCTCATCTTATTTGTCCTATAAGCAGTGTGTGACACAGATTATCACTTCTTCCTTTTTGAATCATTTTCTTCACTTGGCAACCATATCAACACTGTGTTCCTTCTATTCTCTCAGTTATTCTCTTCAGTCTTCTCTTCTGGTATCTTCCAGAACCTCTTTTACTAGAATACCCTTGGCCTCAGATTTCTCCATCCTTTAGCTAACCTCACTTTCCAGTAATCTTACCCAGTTCTATGCTTTAAATACCAATATAGGCTAACAGCTCTTAAATGTATTTCTCTAACAGCAGCCTCCTCTTTGATTTCCAGATTCATATTCCAATTGCCCACTGGACATTTCCATTTGGATGCTTAGTAGGTATCTCATATATAACATTTCCAATCTGAATTCCTATTTTCCTATTTCTACCTACTGCCCCCATCCTTCCTTAACTCTATAAATGGCAACTCCATTTTTTTCCAGTTACTTAGGTCAAAAGCTTTTTTGACAACCTCCCCACCACTCCCAGCCACATCCAATCGAGGCAAGTTTGATTTCTTCTAACCTTCAATCTGACTTCAGTCTAATAATTTACCCTAAAATCTAATAAACAACCAGAGTGTAACTTATTTTAAAATTTATACCAGGTAGTGTCACTCCTTTGCTTAAACATCCTATAATGGCTTCCCATCTCATCCAGGATAAAATCTGAAGTTCTTACTATGGTCTACAAGGCCTTTCATGATGTTACTCCTATTCCTCTGATTTTATCCTGCAGTATTTTCCTTCTGGCTCACTCTTCTCTAGCCAAACAGAATGCCTTCATGTTCCTGAATATCTCAAGGCTTTGCACTAACTTTTCTCTCTGCTTGAAACATTCTTCCCACTTATTTCTATGTATCTTGCTTCTTCATTTACCCAAGTGTCTGTTCAAATGTCACTTTATCAGAGAAACTTTGAAATAGTCATCCCATCTCTATCACTATCTATTCCTTACCTTGCTTCATTTTTCTTCTTAGCAGTCATAACTACTTAGAATACTAAATTCTTAAAATGTGTTTTCCTCATTGTAATATGGTTTTCATAAGTCCATGGACTTTGTCTTTATTATTCATTGTTATATCTTAAATGAATAGAACAGTACACAGCACATTGCAGAAGCATTCCTAAATATTTGTTGAATCTTATCTTAAACAATCCTTACAACCAATCACGTGATGCTAAATGCTTGGGTGTTATATTAGAATGTCACAAGTCTGATGTTCGACTAGTTGTATCAATTTGGACACATTACTTTGCCTCCCTAAACCTGTTTCCTCATTTGCATAATAGGAAATAATATCTATTTCAAGGTATATTGTGAAGATTTAAAGGAATAATATGTGATGAGCTTTGCACAATGTCTAAAAGTTATCTAATATTAATATAGATAAGAAAAGTAAGAATCTGAAAGGTTAAAATCTACATAGGTTATAAAATCCACAGATAGGTTATAAAAATAGAAGAAGAGGGTTGGATACGGAATCTAGAGCGCCAATGCTGGAAAATTTGCTTATTTGTGTTTGTTTTACTGTTCTTGAAACTAAATCTAGACAAACAGCTTTTCCCCCTCCATTTGTTCCTAAATCTAAAGAGCAAAGTGAAGCCTTTGTTTTCAAGTGTTATGAGATCCTGATGAGGTGTCCTATTTTCTGTAATAAGTACTAACATTTTTCTTTTTTTATTTATTCACACAACAAACATGAATCAGAATTTATAATCTACTTGAGAACATAAGCCACATGTTTTGATGACAAGGAAGTTAGGAGAACTGAGAGAGTGCTAAAAAAATTCAGGAGTAAGAGGCATACCTCTCATTTCTTTGTAGGTTAGGACACTGTCCTATTCCTTCCCCCACTCCCAATCCATAGAGTACTTTCTTCGTAAACTCCCTGCTATGGAAACACAATTCATGAGAATGACTGACATACATACCTACTTTCTCCTAAGTGTTAAGGATTCCTGTTTACATTCCTAATACCAATTTCTTGAAACAAAAATGCACAGATAAATTTGGGGGGAAGTTAACCTAAGTGTTTTCCATTCATTTCATCTGGTTTGCACACATTAGTGGTGCCTCTGGGTACACCATAAAAAGAGCTTTAATTAAGAGCAAACACACTTGGATTTTACTTATCTTGGGTCCACGAATCAGATTCAAGATAAAGAATTCCTTGCAGGGAGAGGGTTGTGAAGCAGATACGTGTTTTTCCTAAAACTTTCTGTCTACTCCTGCAGTTTTATATATATATTTTTTAAAAGCCACATATATTGTGCAGGATTATTTACAACCTCTAGAGAAAATGAACATGAATCATTAGTGTGCATGGATACTGTCATGTGTTAAAAGAAACACACTTGTAGTGGGCCTGTCACTACAGAATTCTGAGGTTGAATTTCAGGGTTTATTGGGGTATGGGAGTGATTCATAGAGATGTTGATATTTTAGCATTTTCTATTCAACGTGGGAATTTAGAGATTATCCTAGGAGAAATGAAGGGGAAAGTTATATGTCTCAACTCTTACTTTTAATGAGGGTGAATTTGCAGGGATGTTAAAAATTGGATAGTCCATCTGCCAAATGTCTGTTTTACATATGCACTTTTTTTTTTTTGCCATCTTATTCCTGTCAAAAGGTGTTGCCAAGAATCATTCCTGTCATGGTGTTTAGTGCCAGCACCGTCCAAATAAGAAGCTGTTCAATGTGAGAAATAACTGGCTTCAGAGACACAGATGCTGTATTAGTGTTGGAAGTATTTCTGTGTGGAAGCTTCTCTGCTTAACACTGAATAAAACTGATATTTACCACTGTTTAATCCAGAGACCCCCCTCCCTCCTTCTACTTATAGTAACTGCACTGTGTTGTTATTGTTTTTTTTTAACTACATCTGGACTGCAAATATAAAAAATGTATCATCTATGAGTAGAGTTGTGACAATAAGACAAAATTTTTCCCGTTACTGCTTTCACTCAAAGCCCTGAAACTCTTGCTTGTGATTCTATCTCCCAAAGTGAAACTCCTAACCAAACCTCTCTAAGCCTCAGCATCCACATTAGAAAATTAGGAATTATAATACCTACCACACACACAAAAAAGTTGCCAAGATTGAAAATTATAACCTTCATATGCCATTCAGCAGATACAGCACAGAAGACATAAACAATAAATGCTATTGGAAGAGAAGTAGAGTGCAGAGGTTTGTCAGCAAACATCTAATTTCTACTCTGCTTTACTACTTATAAACTGTGTAACCTTAACCATAAACTGGCCAATGTAATTTCTCTGAATGAATCAGAATGAATCAGAATGATCTATTACCTATCTCATGGATGTGGGATGATGAAATGTGATAATACATCTAAAGTGCTCACCACAGTGCCTGATATATTCCAAATTCTCTGAACATAACTGATTATTATTAATTCATTATTTCTTGAATGCTTGTATAAATAACATATTTTAGCATACTTTCAGAAAAATCTTTGTAAAATAAGTTCATTCATGAAGGCTGACATGGGACCCTCTCTCTATATAAGTAGAGAATTATACAGCCCTAAAAAATACTCAATTACATAGTACTCCTAAATTGATTAGATCATTTAAAAATCTCCATCTAGATATATCCATCCTCCCGTAGAGGTATACATACATTCCTGGTCCAAGTCCTACTGAGAATCACAAGCTCTCTGAGCTTTCAGCCATGTCTCCTGGAACAAGCTAGATATCCAAAGAAGTAGCTCTTATCTGGCCTCCTGGGCTCCTGGACTCAGCTAAACTGATCTCCTAAATCAGGTCTTTTGGCTCCTTGTTCAACAGCTCTCTGGACCCCAAATTTCATGAACTGACATCTCCTGCTGGAGCTAGGCTTTTGATTTCTAGTTCTCCTGGAATCTAGAGTCATTTTGTCTTATATACATGCTTGTTTTCCTATTTCCAGTTAACTCTGAATAAACAATTGCAAACACACAAAAAGTATCCATCATTCAATACAAATACACAAAGACACTCCCACCAAAGATACCCATTACATGCGGTCAAAGAAATGAGAAGGAAGTCAATAAAAATGCAGTTGGAATGCCAAATCTTCTAGCACCAAGGGGGTTTTATGGTTGTTTCTATGTTCACTGAAGGATGTGACACTCTAAAATTAAAAATATGTGTGTGTGTGTGTGTGTGAATACATTAGCACGTGAAAATCAATTCAGAAATATTTAAGTTCTAAAAAAGGAAATATTTAACTTCTAAAAAGTTGTTAAAAGACATGCGGTTCATTAATTCACTTTTTCAACAAATGTATGGAAAAGTAAGAACAATGGCTAACATTTATTGAACACTTTCTATGTCCGATACTTTTCTAGGCACTAAAAAATGATAATCATAATAGGAAGTTGATAATCATAAGATCTCCACCTTACTAAGTAAACTGAGGCACAGAGGAGTTAAATAATTTGCCCAAAGTTACAATGGCTAGTAAGTGATAAAACCAGGTACTTACCATGTGCAAGGCACTTTACTAGAGGCAGAGCATACAAAAGTAATAGTATCTAGTCTCTGCTTCCACAAAGTATATGTTCAAGTGAAAAAGTCAGACATGAAGAGTAAACAAAATAATTTCAAATAAGTACTATAAAAGGATTTATAGAAAATAGAAAATAGGATTTATGCTATGTTATGAACTGAATTGTGTTTCCTTCTAACCAAGACCATTCCAATTTCGTATAAAAGGCTCTCGTAATCATAAGGCCACATCTCACAGGGAAAGGCAGACTAAGAGCTGAGAAATTATAAACCAGGTGGCGTTCCTCTTCACCTCTTCATGTTTCACATCCCAACCCCCACACCCTCCTCTGATTGTCCTCAATAATTATGGTGTTATATTATGAGTTTTATTGGTTTTTAAAATGTTTTCGTGAATAAGATATTTTAATTGCTTTAATTCCCCCCTTCACTTAGACTGGGTAGACCCATGAATTCTCTTCAAAATGGCTTTGAGTTTAACTGTAGCCTTTGCAAAATGGAACCTCAACAACTACCTACAGTGCTTGCCAGCAGGACATGGGGAAGTAGTGCAGGCAAGGGAGATTTCCATATAACACATGTGTTCTAAGTACAAAATTACAATAATTAGAGATGGCAAAGACTGAGAAGTCTATCTCCAGGAAGGTCAATGAAAGATTATAAAAATGTTTAGTCTAGGCTGGTCCCATTCTCCTAATGGTACATAAAGTGAGCAAATCATACATGCTTTCTCTAGCAGACGATTACATGATCTAATCAAATATAGTTTTAGCATATTTGTATAATGTCATGACCCGTAACTCTATCATATTTCACAATCAGTTTTTCCCACTGAATCCTGTGGGAATCTGAAAGTATAAGCAAAACACACTGATTGTCTATTAAAAGCTATTCAATAGATATTTTTGAGGATCCGTTTTGGAGAAGGCACTCCCTGAGTACTGCAAAAGTCATAAAAATAGTTAAGATAAGGCTAGCTTATGAAACAAATGTAAATTAACAGAAAGGTGTCATCCTTACTTATACCTATATTTCAAAAGTGGAATTTGTAAATGGTGCAGAAAGGATTGAGAAGGGGAAAGAGGAATTCACATCTACTATGAACATTAGGGAGCTCTTCATGGAAGACAAAGTACTCAAACTGGGATTTCAACTGGTATAGATGATAAAGGGTCAACGATAAAGGGTCAGCTTTCAGGTAAAGGAAGAAAAACGTAAGCAGAAATAAGAAAATGCAAAGCCAGGGGCACCTGGATGACTCAGTTGGTTAAGTATCCATCTCTTGATTTCAGCTCAGGTCATGATCTCAGGATGGTGGAGCCTTCTTAATATTCTCTCTCTCCCTCTCTCTCTACCCCCTCCCCAACTTCTAAAAAAAAAAAAAAAAAAGGAAAGCCATTTCAGGGGACAATTTGATGAGAGCTGGCATATCAGGCTGATTTTTTGTAAACAATATAGAGCCAGCACAGACATTTAAATAAGGGGAAGTCTAACAGCAAATGCCTACCATGTACCAGGCACCATGTCTGGCCTATGAGTTTAAACTTTAGTCTCCACAATCCAAACACAACACACTAAGGAGGAGAAACTGAGGCTTAGGAGGTTTAAACACAGAATCAGCAATGGGAATGACATGAACAGAACTATGCTTCAGATGATGAGTCTTGCAACCATTTAGGAAGAACACCTACTTATTATCAGAAACCAGGAAGTGAGGAAAAGGTGATTTAGGATCAAGATAGTGCCAAGCTGACTTTGAAGTGAGGAAAAGACAGGTAAGTGGAGATTTCCAAATAGTAATTTTAAACATAAGGATGGAATTGATTTGAGAGGTCGGATCTAGATAGATTTGAAAATCATTCCTACAAAGATGATAATTTAAGTCATGGAAGGCATGAGATAGCAAAAGGAAAAATACAGAGATGATGAAAGACAGAACCTGGGGAAACACCACTATTTAGGGGGCAAGAAGAAGAAGGCATGTGAGTGAAGCAGAGAAAAATGGAAAAGTGAAAGAAATATTAAGATGGAGAAGGCAAAGCTCAAACTCTTACTATATTATAATCATAAATCTATTCACAAAAGTTGGAGATGAAGATGGAGGGGATGAAAGAAGAGGAGAGTGGAGTAAGGACCTTGAAAAGAACACAGAAGATTTGGAAAAGGTGTGGCAAATGCAACAGGGAGTCAATCTGACAGGAATGAACATAATGTAAAAGCAGCAATAAAGTCTAGCTAATGTTAAAGCAAGGATTTGTGGTGGAGTCAGAAAAAGGGATGCTGGGACTTTGTCTAGGAATACTGATAACCTATGAACAAAAACAAGTTGTAAAATAACCAGAAGTCAAAAAGAAAAGAGAATAGATGGTTGTAGAACTCATCATGGAGCCCAGAGTGAGAAGAGAGACAAGCAAATGTTTTTTTCCTTTGTCTCTAACATTCCCTATTGTGGCTGAGATGATTCTTTTAAATGCAAGGATCAATGACACTCAAACTTTAAATATTCAAAATGATCATCTAAACCAACTTTTTTTCCTTTGGGAACACAGGTACATCAGCCATACTAAAGGAAATAAAAGGGGATCCCTGGGTGGCTCAGCGGTTTGGTGCCTGCCTTCGGCCCAGGGTGTGATCCTGGGGTCCCAGGATCGAGTCCTGTGTTGGGTTCCTTGTGTGTAGCCTGCTTCTCCATCTGCCTGTGTCTCTGCCTCTCTTTCTCTCTCTCATGAATAAATGAATAAAAAATCTTTTAAAAAATAAATAAAGTAAAGGAAATAAAATAGGTACATTGTTTAACAATGTTGGATTTGACTAAATTTCCCCCCATGATTACCAAGCTATAAACCAAATTCTGACTTTCTATAAGGCCTAGATGCCTTCACATTTTTCTGTGTGGAAGGTGGTGTGGTCAGGTAGGAAGAACTCAAGATTGGGATGCCTGGGTGGTTCAGTCAGTTAAGCATCTTGCCTTGGGCTCAGGTCATGATTTAGAGGTCCTGGGATGGAGCCCTGCACTGGGCTCTCTGCTCTGCAGGGAGTGGGCTTCTCCCTCTCCCTTCGTGCTCTCACTGTCTCACTCTTTCATTCTTGCTCTCACTCAAGTAAATAAATAAAATCTTAAAAAAAAAAAAAAAAGAAAGAAGAAGAAAGAACTCAAGTTTGGAGTCAGAGACCCATAGGAGAATCTTTGCATCATCATTTACTAGTAGTATGAGGAAGTTACGTTTCCACTGTGAGTTCATTTACGTAGAGATAGGATTATTATGTGCACTCACTGAGATATGATATGTATACCAAATATTTATTCTAATGATACTGATTAAGTGCTTTTAATATGCCAGGTTGACGTGAGATACTGGGATTTAAAAAGATGAATAAGACACCAAAGAACAGTTCTATATACAAGTAACCAGCAGTTTAGAGGAGAGAACAGGCATTTAAATAAACACAACGCAAAACAATAAAAGTATGCAAAAGATGCAGATGAAATATAGAGGCAGGAATGAATATCTACTTCCAAAGGTTTGCAGGAGGACAGGTGTTTAGGAAAAACTTCCCGGAGAAAGTGACAGCTAATATTTCCAAGTGCTCCACAGATAAATGTTCCCTCCGCCTTATATATGTATTTATAGATACACCTTGGAAACTCTAAAGACCACTACTTCCAAAAGATTATTTTCAGTTGCTTAAAAACTGATCACAATCTCCATGTGTTTTTCTCCTCTTTAATCTCCTCTAGACTCCTAGAATTTTAAAGGTGGAAAGATCCATAGAGATCTCAATCCAAGTCTCTAATTTCATAGGCAAGGAAATCAAAGCCCAGAGAGCTCCAGTGACATATCTGTCCATAATCACGCAGCCGGTGGAACTGAGCCCAAACTAAGATCTTTCTTGTTTCCATTTCATAAACCCAGAATCAAGTGCCAAAAAAATCCCTTTAGAAATATTTTGACACTGAATGACAATGATCTTTGGAGTAGCGATAGTCCTGCTCCTCCCTCTCCTAAGGGTTAGCCAGGCCTTTCTTTTACTAAAATTTTGTTATTGTCCACTCCCAATGACATCTCATCTACTCTGAACTCCTTTCCTTTGTCACTTATCCCTCAATTTCCTGAGAAATTAAGTTAATACCAATAGGAAATGACACATTATCAATCTTTGTTAATACTAATGATAACTACTGTCTTCAGATTACTTTACTTTTTTATATATATATAAATTCTAAACATGTTCTAGGCAGTTCAGCAAATGGCACAAATAATACTTTGACCTATAACCGACAGACATAAGGAGCAATGAAAGCATTTTCCATGCAACATTCATACATTGTTAAAACACAGGAAAGTGTTGAAACCACTTGGATTTATTATTATTATTATTATTATTATTATTATTATTAATTATTCATGATAGACATAGAGAAAGAGAGAGAGAGAGAGGCAGAGACACAGGAGGGAGAAGCAGGCTCCATGACGGGAGCCCAATGCGGGACTCGATCCTGGGTCGCCAGGCCCTGGGCCAAAGGCAGGCACCAAACCGCTGAGCCACCTAGGGATCCCCAGCCACTTGGATTTTGAAGGCTGACACATGAGGAAATGATTCTGTCAATCGTTTGATATCTCAGATACCTATCTCATTAAAATCCAGGCTTCTTTGATGTTCCTACTGACTGAGTGAAAACACACTCATGGTACTCTGAGGGAATTATTAAGTACCAAGAATGTTTTATATTTTGTCTTTAAACTTCTCTTTTTGGATATGCAAAATATCTTTCTTAAAAATCTTCTTACTTTTGTCATCTTCTTTAAGCACAGTCTTTAATGAAAATAGAAAAAGGCTTATTCTGATTCTGCAAAGAGACCTGAGGAAATCAGGTAAAAGAACTCTAGAATTTGAATTAGAGTTAAATCAAGTGTGTGTTTTTTGGCTTGTTTGAATGGCTAAGGTTTTTGGTTTTGTTTTTTAACTTGGCCAACACTGGTTTTGATTGTCTGCCAAGCCCAATTTTTCTAGATATTTGCTAACTCCACAATTCACTTGATGTAATAAATATTTAGCTAAAAACACACATGTAAGTATTCTGATATTTGCATGATAAATGTATTTTTGAACAGTGTAGATTCATGATTGGAAAAAAAGAAGAGAGATGCCTAGGTGGCTCAGTGGTTGAGTGTCTGTCTTTGGCTCAGGTTGTGATCCCGGGGTCCTGGGATCGAGTCCCCATGGGGAGCCTGCTTCTCCCTCTGCCTGTATCTCTGTCTCTCTCTGTGTCTCTCATGAATAAATAAATAAAATCTTTAAAAAAGAAAAAGAAAAAAAGAAGAAACGACTTGTGCTCACATTGGTTAACTGGTTAACAGCTCTCCATTTTTCTATAAGAAAGGTCTGAAAACTTGAATATCCACCTTTTACTTACCTCAAAAGTTATTTTAGAATAGCTATTTATAAATTCCCTAGTACAAAGAATAAACAAATTCATATATTTCCAAAAGGGATGGAAAGGATCATAAAATGGTTTTGCATGTTTGTAAATACTTTTTCATAATTGCATATGTCAAACAGTAGTAGAAGCATTATAATAAAGCACTTCTTTGTCTATCTTATAGGGGATGATAGCTGTTTACCATAACCCATGTTTCCAAACATTCCACCAGTTTGCCATCCAGTAATTCACTAAAAAGAATTAATGGAGAAGAAAAAATCTGGTACTCGGTTACTCAAAACACAAGCTACATTATCAAGAATGATGAAAGATGGTTAGGATAAAGTAAGACATTCAAATGTCCTCTATTAGTACAAAGGAAAAGGAATGCATATTTCCTCAATAAGAGGGGCAGTCAGCTATACCCAGTACTGTCTAATTCAGGCTATCTGAACTTTTTTGGTCCTTTTTCTTACTCTCATCCCACTTCTGGAAAAGAATCTATTCATGGTGAGGATAAAGGTTACTGAATAAGACTATTATAGAAGGTATATAATTTAGAGTCATTATATCCTACATCTATGTAATTTCGATAACTGTTTAGTATAAATAATAGAAAACACTTCAGTATGTTGGCTCTGTGTGTTTCCCCATTATACCATTTGTAAGTTACAATCACTCATTTTTAGCCTAAACTTTTCTTTGTACGTGGTATTAAAAGCCACAGTCAAGTTAGATCGTTGGGATATATTTTATGCAAGGGTCATCTAGAAGATTAAGTACGCAAATACAACCAACCCTCAGAAGCTTATTCATGTAATTATGACTTCTCTAGCTTCCATAACTTTTACTGACATGCTATTTCTTATCTCAAAATTCGTGCTAGAATTACTTGTTTAGCAACAAGAAAATCTAACAGATGTTTTATGTTCTGCTATTGTACTGTTCACATTCCCTTTCCTCAAAGAGAGATCTACAGCCAATGAAGTTTAAATATACTGTGAAAAGCCTAGCAGTGTGGAATGTGATTCGTCACTGTTACATTCCACATGACAGGCAAGCTGACTCCATGGTGAATTTTGCATCAGCCATGCAAGAGACTAATTGAGGGAATACTTCGAGGTTTAAAAGTCTACTACAAATGCATATGTTTATCAGTCATATCCTAAATGGAGCTTAACTTAAAGAGAATGACATGGCTATTAGACTCTATTGGGCTGGATTACATAATGCAAAGAGAGCTGGAACTGCAGCCTAAATAATTAAGTTTGGTCCCTTTCCATCGATGTGCTGTGTGGCCTAAAGTAAGACTTAACTCTGAACCTCTCTGTATCCTAATTTCTCATCTCTTCTTTTTTATTATCGAATGAAACTAACTTACAAATAAGGTAGGTGGAGAGCATTTGGAAAATTTTGAAGCACCATATATACACAGATAATTGGTATTGTTATTATCCAGACATTTCAAGAAAAGGTTTCTTGGCTTGTGCTGTAGCTATTAGCTGCATATGTATTTATAGACAATTCAATAATTTGCTCATTAGGGGTTTGGAGTTTGAATCATCTGGATAAATGGCAGACCTTGACTCTTCTAAGACCAGTCTGTGCAACACAAAACAGGATGGAGCATTTAGAGGTGGAATATGTAGATGGTCGAACTCAAGCCAACCTAGAAAATCTCACTGTCAATTAATAATGTCTCTGAAATCTTAACTTTCTGGATCATTGCTTTAAATATCCCATTAGTTTAAGAAACCTGGCCATAATTGTTCTGGTAATTCTCATCCTGATTCATTTATTTTTTATTTTTTTATTTTTTTAAAGATTTATTTATTTATTTTTATTTATGATAGACACACAGAGAGAGAGAGAGAAAAGAGGCAGAGACACAGGAGGAGGGAGAAGCAGGCTCCATGCTGGGAGCCCGACGTGGGACCGGATCCGGGACTCCAGGATCGTGCCCTGGGCCAAAGGCAGGCGCCAAACCGCTGAGCCACCCAGGGATCCCTCTGATTCATTTATTAATGAAAAACTTGCTATTGTCTTAGTCCATTCAGGTTTCTATAACTAAATTCCACAGACCAAGTGATTTATGAACAGTAAAAGCTTATTTCTCGTAGTTCTGGAGACTGGAAGTCCAAGATCGGGGTGCTAGTGTGGTCAGGTTATGGCAAAAGAACTCTTCTGGGCTGCAGATCACTGATTTCTCTCTGTATCCTCATGTGGTAGAAGAGGCTAGAGGGCTCTGTGGAGTTTCTCCTATATGAACACAAATCCCATTCATGAGGGCTCCACCCTCAAGACCTAATCACTTCCCAAAGTCCCCACCTCCTAAACCATCACAGTGGGCATAAGTATTTCAATATATGATTTTTGGGGGGCGGGGGGGGGGAGACACAAACATTTAGGCCACAGCACCTTCCAAATAAACCATAGTCATAACCCAAAGAAAAAAACCGAAGGTCAGAATTTATAAAAATTAAGTAACTTAGAACAAGAGACTCATCTAAAGATGCTGTCCCCTCTTCTTCCTATTCCTAATGTCACTCACTAGCCAATTATTTCAAAAATTCAACGTCTGCTCATATTCCATCATCCAACCTACCCAGCAGAGAAAACATCTGCTATGGTTTTAGAAATACAATACAAAGGAAAATTAAGAGATTGTAACTAGCCAAAATATCTTATTAGAAACAGAAAACATTTTGATATCCCAAGAGGTACTTCTTCACTATAGAATAAA
Source organism: Canis aureus (assembly GCF_053574225.1). NCBI lineage: Eukaryota > Metazoa > Chordata > Mammalia > Carnivora > Canidae > Canis > Canis aureus. Next base: position 6,160,693 of record NC_135618.1, read on the forward strand.
CCACAATGATAGCCCCATATTGCTAGGTATGTATATAAAATTACTGGTAGGTCATCAGTGGAAGCTCTATATATGATGAAAACCCCAAGAGAATTATGATGCCTCAGGCCCAGTATAATATCAAAGCACTTCTTCAAAATCTAAGACCAAAAGAATGTTAGAAGTAAGCTAATTGGCTTCTCACACAAGCCTAAAAAAAAAAAAAAAAAAAAAAAAATGGTTACAAACTCTTGTAGAACAGCAACAGCATGCTGCTGCTTCCGCCTGTCACTTTATACCTAACCTGGAGATATATTACAAATATATCAAAAGGCTATTGGTATGATCTGAATGCTTGTGTCCCCCAAAATTCACACAGTAGAATCCTAATGCCCAATGTGATGTTAGGAGGTGGGGCCTTTGGGAGGTGATAAGGTAACTAAGGTATCGTCCTTATAAATGGGATTAGTGTTCTTATAAAAAAGACCCCAGAGAGCTCTTCAATCCCTCCCACCATGTGAAGCTATATGAGAAGCCTGCAACCCAGACTGGAGCCCCCCACTTGACACCCACATCTCAAACTTCCAGCCTCCAGAACACAGGATCCATTTGGGTTTTTTTTAATAAGCTATCTAGGCTGTGACGTTCATTACAGCAGCCCAAATAGACTAAGATGGCTATTGTTCCAATAAAGGATACCATAGCAAGATTTCAGAAACTAGAATTTATATATACTAGAATTAATGTCATCTGGAATGGAATATTCTGATTAATCAACAGCTTGGATAAAAAGTCAGGGGCGTCCCATACAATGAATACCATTTGTTAAATCTTTAGAATATGTTAGAACTTCCCAGAACAAACTGGATTTTTATTTGCCAGATACTATGTTAAGCCCTTTGTATTCATTAACTAGCTCAAACCTTTTTACAACCTGTGAAGGAGATACTACTATCCCTGTTTACATATGAGAAAACTAGTCATAGCGCTTATAGGTGTTAAAAGAAGGATTCACATCCAGACTGGTCTAACTCCACAGCTGATAATTTCTAACTATTACACTATAACCTCCTGCCTTTATGAACCAATGTCTCCAAATACCAATTACTATTTCAATGTCTTGAAATGCACAGCAGAAAAACACCTGCAGTTGACGGAATGCTGAGGGAGTAAGCTTTACTGTTCCAAAGTCCGTGTCCCCAGAATTCAAAGGCTGGTGCAACACCCAGAGGAAAAATCTCTGGTGAAATCTGGCTAAATGAGGCAAAGCCTGAAGCACCTGACAGGGCTGCAATCCAGAAAAATGTTGATCCAGTAACCTGCCTGTCTGTAGCAGCTCATCTTCCAGCAGGATTAGACTGCTCTGATGTGAAGCAGCTGTATTAAGGTTGCTTCTGGGTAGCCAGATTTCTATTATCTCCCTTTTGTGGAGGGAGGCAGTAAACTGCCCCATGCCCTAAGGTCAGCAGCAGTTCTCAAAGACCTATCCAGCCACTTCCAGGCCAACTGGCTGGGGACACATGAGTAAGAGTGCAAACTAAGCAACTCGAACACAGGTGTAAGAGCTAGAGTGTGTTGCTTAAAAGAATGCACGTCCACCCGACTTCCAAAACAGATGTGCGAGCACGAGACCGTAACACAAGGATTGTTTCCCTCTGTTCTGCGTGGTGGTGGCCAGTCAGAAAAGCATGATCGCCAACAACAAACCAGCTCCCATAGGTGAGTGTCCAGTGACTCTAATCTCAAGAAATACTTGAGAACATTTTTCTCACTGTTTGGTTCTTTTCCATCAGTTATTTAGAAGCTTCTTGGCTAAATTTTCATCGGTGCCTTAAAGAAAATGTTATGAATATCTTCAGCCATAGCAAGCTGAACATGACCTTAAAATCTCTATAAAATGAATGTAAGCTTTACTTCCACTGGAAGGAAAAATAAGGACATCAATAGAATAAAAAGATTCAATTCAGAATACCACTCTTTCAAATGTTAAATACAGCTACAAGACATCAATACTCTCACTAATGAAGAAAATTTAAGTTTGTATGTCTCAATAATGTCAATGTATACATATTATATAATAAGAAATAAAATTTGCAATTTTTTTTTTACTTTCTTAAGCTTGGCAACTATGTTTCAATTCATGTTTTCTCCAAATTATATAACTTTATATCTTTATCTTTTTAACTTTATGTTTTTAAATAAAAAGAATATCATATGACATAAATATTTTTATATGATTCCCACAGTATAGCATTTTTACCTCCAATATTATGATTGCATTTAACACTATAATTCCGAATTGAGAAATTAATAATATCACTAAGAAAATCATAATTTTCTTAGGGAAAATAAACTACTCTGTTATAATAATTACAACAAAAATCAAGAAAAACACATTTACCTCGATTTTTTAAAATTATTTAAAATAATCCTTATAAATTCCCTATAAAATATTTTTCTTTCACCCAGATACTATTATGTAAAAGGCATATACTTGGCATTTTAATTCTCTTTATCCAAAAGTCACTATAATTATTCTATCCAACAGAAATACTCTCAGTCTACAAATTCCTCTCACTTTCATCTTTACATTTAAACTAAAAAATAATCTAATACAACATTCTGTGTCTCCAAAATGTCTGATTTCCCTCTAACTGGTCAGCTTAACAAAGCAGCTTCCAAGATTTCTTACAGCAGTACTGAATAAAGGATCAGCAAAGGTGAAGAAGGATATACACTCATAGTACCAAAAATGTCTCCATCAAGAGAGTCCCTCAAGATTAATCAGTCTGCCTCCACATTCTAAACTCTCCTAAATCCTCATATCTCTGTGAAATAGAGATCAGCAGAATGTAGTCATCACACATGTCTCCACAAGGAGACTTTCTGGACACCAGGTTTACTACTTACTAGCTAGGTGACCTTTGACAAATTGCTTGACCTTTCCAATTTCAGTTTCCTCTGCCGTAAAATGGGGCTAACAAAAGTATGAACAACATAAAATTTTTGTGAACATCAAATAAAATAATGCATGTAAAGCACTAATAAAATTGCTGACAAGTAGTAAATAGTGACTACACTTAGATTTTATTATTTCTGTAAGATAACGCAGGTGGGTTGAGGAAGGCATATTTACATTAGTAGAAGTAAAGCAGATGGGAGGGCTAGGATTTAGTCACAAGTTTTAATGTTGTTTCTAATTACAGAGAGTAAGTACTCTTGAATAATGCCATACACATATGAATTCAAAATAAAATTCTCTGCTCACAAGAAGACAATCTGATGTTCAGATCCACAGATTTTAACAGCATTTCTGGAAAAAAAGTGATGTGAGGAAAATGGGGCTAGGAATCCTCAGGGGAGTGTATTTTTCCATTAGTCTTGGTAAAACTTAGTAGGAAATAATACAAAAGAAGCACTTCTGGAATGGTGAGGAAAGGACCTCATAAAATCCACTGCCCTGTAAAAGTAATGCAAACACTGGCAACAATTGCCAAAATCAACTTTTTCAGAACTCTGAATGTTAACCAAAGTCTTGTAACAATTCAAGGAGAGTTAATTTTTGAAAAAGACAAAACTGGATTTCCTTGAGTGTTAACCCAACTAAACAGAGATGCCAGTGGCCACTTATAATAAATAAAACAAATTTTAGAGAATTAATTTCAGAAAGTCACTTTGCAAATAGAGATAATAACAACCAACAGCAACAACAGTCCTGGAGAGGAGAGACTCTGATCTCTAGAATTGTCACATTATATTATTTTAAATATCTAGTTCTGGGGCAGCCCAGTGGCTCAGTGGTTTAGTGCCACCTTCATCCCAGGGCGTGACCCTGGAAACCCCGGATCGAGTCCCACGTCGGGCTCCCTGCATGGAGCCTACTTCTCCCTCCACCTGTGTCTGTGCCTCTGCCTCTCTCTCTGTCTCCTCTCTGTGTATTCTTATGAATAAATAATAAAATATTTAAAAAAATAATAAAAAAATAAATATCTAGTTCTGAGGAAAAAAATGGAGTATGCAAAGAAACAGGAAAGTTTGGACCATACAAAATCTATCAATAGGACTATGTCTGAGGAAGTACAGATGTTGGACTTACTGAAAAAAGACTTTTAAAAAACAGCCATAAATATATTCAAGGATCTAAAGGAATGTTGCTAAAAGAATTAAAGAACAACCCCTTACAAATAGGGAATATCAGCAAAGAGATATAAATTGTTTACAAGAAGAAAATAGAAATTCTGGAGTTTAAAAGTATAACTGAAATTTAAAAATCCATTAGAGAGTCTCAATAAAAGACCAAGCATACTAGTAACAGAAAGAATCAGCAAACTTGAAGACATATCAGTTGAGATTATCCAGTCTGAAGAACAAAATGAAAAAGAATGATGAAAATGAACAGAACCTCAGAGACACACCAAAATATGTATAATGGGAGGAGAGACAGACAGCAATAGAAAGAATATTTGAAGGAAAAGTGCCCAAAATTCCCAATTTTGATTTAAAAAAAAATTATCTACACAACCAAGAAGCTCAATGAAGTCCAATAAAATAAACTCAAAGAGATTTGTGCCTAAATTCATCACAGTCGAAATATTGAAAACTGAAAGAAAAAAAAAAAAGGAGAGAGAGACTATTCAAAGCAACAAGAGAAAAACAATTCATCATATTCAAGGGATTCCCAACAAAATTAACAGCTGACTTCTCATCAGTAGTTATGTCACTCAGTAAGCCAAGATGGACATATTCAAAGTGTTGAATGAAAAGGAATGCCAATCCAAAATTCTATAAACACCAAAGCTATCATTCAAAATGCAGAAGAAATTAAGATACTCCAGATTAAGAGAAAAAATATATTTTGTCACCAGCCCTACAAGAAATAGTAAAAAGAGTGTTTGGGGCTAAAATAAATGGATGCTAGACAGTAACTCAGATGCACACAAAGAAATAAAGTACATCAGTAAAGGTTAACTACATAGGTAAACATAAAAGACCATAAAAATGTACAGTTATAACTCTCTCCTTCTCTTACTCAAAAGACAACTGTATTAAGCAATAGTTATGTACCGACTAGCTTACATATAAAAATGTAATTTGTATGAGAAATAGCACAAAGGAGCATGAGAGAATGGAGCACTATTAGAAGTTTTTGTATTTTATGAAAATTAAGTTTGTATTTGTCTGAACTAGATTGTCTTAAGTTAAAATGAGAATTATAATCTCCAGGGCAACAACTACAGTAATAACTTAAAAATACATAAATAAAAGAAATGGGTAAATTAAACTGGAATACTAAAAAAAAAAAATCTATTTAACACAAAAGAAGGCACAAATAGAAAAATAGAAAAATTAAAGAGGACACAAAACATAGAATACAAATAGCAAAATGTCAGGCATAAATACTACCTTAGCATAAATTACATTAAGCATATGTAATTGGATTAAACACTCTATAATCAAAAGGCAGAGATCGGCATATGGTTTTTAAAAATCCAAATACATCCTGCTCAGAAGAGACATTCTTTAAATTTATAGACACAAATAAATTGCTTCTAAAATGATTGAAAATCATATAACACTCAACAATAACCAAAAGAGAGCTAGAGTGACTAAGCCAAGATCAGACAAAACAGAGTTTTAGATAAAAATGGAATTTAAACTATCTCTACTTGCAGATTTTTAACAACAACAAAAAAATATCCTTATAGATGCATTAAAAAAAAACCAATTAGAACTAATAAGAGATTTTAGTAAGGTACTAGATATACAATCAATAAATAAAAATCCTAAATTTCAAAACAATAGCAATAAAAAGTCCAAACATGAAATTCAGAAAACAATTCCATTTACAATAGCAACAAAAGGAATTAAATACTTAAGAACAGATTTAATAATGAAGTGTAAGATTTGTATACTAAAAACCATTGAAAAAAATTAAAGAAAATCTAAAGAAATGGGAAGTCAGCTATGTTCATGGATCTGAGGATTTATTTTTTAATATTTTGCTTATTTATTCATGACAGAGAGAGTCAGAGACATAGGCAGAGGGAGAAGCAGGCTCCCTGAGAGAAGCCCAATGAGGAACTTGATCCCAGGGTCCTGGGATCATGCCCTGAGCCCAAGGCAGATGCTCAACCGCTGAGCCACCCAAGCATCCCAGATCTGAGGATTTAATATTATAATGGCAATATTCAGTGAATTGATCTATAAATTGATCTGTCAAAATCTCAGCTAATTTTTTTTGCACAAATTAGCAAAAAAAATCCTAAAATTTATATGGAAATTCAAGAGACCCCAAATAGCCAAAACAATCTTAAATAGGAACCAAGTTAGAGAATTTATACTTCTCAGTTTCAAAACTTACTACAAAGCTACAGAAACTGAGACATCATGGTACTGACAAAGGCACAGATATTAGACTAACAAAATGGAATTGAGAGTTAAGAAATAAACCCAGACATTATGGTCAACGGATATTTGACAAGGGTGCCAACCTATTCAATGAGGGGAAAGAACAGTCTTTTCAACAAATGACGCTGGGGCAACTGCTTTCCAGATTCAAAAGAATAAAGTTGAACTCCTACCACATACCATATGTAAAAATTAACTGAAGATGGATTATAGACCTAAATGCATGAGATAAACCTATAAAATCCTTAGAAGAAAACTTAGAAGTGTATCTTCATGACTTCATGTTAGGCAATGGTTTCTTAAAAAGAAAAAATAAACACTTTTCTCTGAAGACACTACCAAGAAAACAAAATTACATATATTAGATATATAACAAAATTATATATTTAATAAGGAATTTATATCAAGAATGTATAAAGAACTCCTACAAATCAATATAAACAACCCAAGTTAAAAAAAATAGACAAAAGATTTAAACACTTCTCTCAAGAAGACATGTAAATGGCCAAAAAAGCACATGACAGGATACTCAACATCATTCGTCATTTGGGAAATGAATGCCGAAACCATGATGAGAAAGTTCTACACATCAACTAGAATGGCTAAAATAAAAACTGAAAAAGACATACAGGTGCTTAAAATGACTATAGAAAAAATTGAAACCTTTGTGCATTGCTGGTGGGATTATAAAACAATCCAGCCTCTCTGGAGAACAGTTTGACAGTAGCTCAAAATGTTAAACATGGAGTTACCATAAGACCCAACAATTCCAGTCCTAGGCATATATCCAAGAGAAGTAAAAATATATGTCCACACAAAAACTTGCACATAAATGTTCATAGTAACAATATTCATAAAAACCAAAAAAACAGATTAGCCAAATGGCCATCAGTTGATAAAAGGATAAACAAAATTTGATATATCCATACAAAGTAATAATATTCAGCAATAAAAACAAATGAGTACATGTTATGATGCATGCTACCACTTACATGCTACAATATGAAATATGCATGCTGCAACATGGATGAACTTTGAAAACATTATGCCAAGTGAAAAAAGTCAATCATAAAAGACCATATATCGTATAATCTATGTATATGAAATATCCAGAATAGATAAATCCATAAAGACAGAAGTAGATCACTGGTTGCCTGGGGCTGGAGGGAGAATATGAGAAGTGACTGCTAATGGATGCTGGTTTCTTTTCAGACTGACGAAAATATTCTAAAGTTTGATGGTGGCAATGGTTGTACAACTTTGGGAATATACTAAAAACAATAGATTATACAATTTAAGAGTGTGAATTTTATAGGATATACATTATTTAAGGCTTAATAAAACTATTATAAAAAATAATACAAAAAGGGGCAGCCCCGGTGGCTCAATGGTTAACACCTGCCTTTGGCCCAGGGAGTGATCCTGGAGTCCCAGGATCTAGTCCAACGTCAGGCTCCCTGCGTGGAGCCTGCTGCTCCTTCTGCCTATGTCTCTGCCTCTGTGTGTGTGTGTGTGTGTGTGTGTGTGTGTGTGTGTCTCATGAATAAATAAATAAAATCTTTAAAAATAAATAAAAATAATTAAAAAATAAAAATAATACAAAAAAGAAATGCAGCTGTCATAATAATTGCTTTAAAAAGCAAATAGGCACAATAAGATATCACCTCACACCTATTAGAATGGTTGTTATCAAAAATATAAGAAATAACAAGTGTTGGCAAGGATGTGGAGAAAAGGGAATCTTTGTGCACTATCAGTGGGAATGATAAATTGGTGCAACCACTACTGAAAATAATTGGAAGCTTCTCTATTAAAAATAGAACCATCATATAATCTAGCAATTCCACTTCTCAGTTATCTGAAGTAAAAAAACTAACTCAAAAGGATACCTGCACCCCTATGTTCACGGCAGCATTATTTATAATAGCCAAGACATGAAAACAACTTGTGTCCAGTGATGGATGAATGAAGAAAGAAAATTTGGTGTACATAGATATCTATATATACCTATCTACTAAAAAGTGTGTGTGTATATGTGTATGTTGTGCAATTGTTTTTTTTAGAAGAAATAAATAGATAAATTAGTCATCACTTTTCTTCAAAGGACAATACTAGAAAAAATAATGCAGCCTATATCATATATACAATGGGATATTATCCAACCATAAAAAAGAATGAAATTTTGCCATTTGCACCAACATGAATGGACCTGGAGGTCATCATGCTAAGTGAAATAAGTCAGAGAAAGACAGATACCATATGACCTTACTTACATGCAGTATTTAAAAATACATCAAGCTCATAGATACAGAGAACAGATTGGTGGTTGCCGGAGATGGGAGGTGGGGGTGGGAAAAATGGGTGAAGAGGGTCGAAAGATACAAACTTCTTGTTATAAAATAAGTAAGTCGTGGGTATATAATGTATAGCATGGTGACTATAGTTAATAATATGCTGTATATATGAAAGTTGCTAAGATCTTTTTTTTAAACATTTTTTTATTTTTTATTTATTTATGATAGTCACAGAGAGAGAGAGGCAGAGACATAGGCAGAGGGAGAAGCAGGCTCCATTCACCGAGAGCCCGATGTGGGATTCGATCCCGGGTCTCCAGGATCGCGCCCTGGGCCAAAGGCAGGCGCTAAACCTCTGTGCCACCCAGGGATCCCAGTTGCTAAGATCTTAAAAGTTCTCAAAAAATTGTCTTAAAAGTCTCAAAAACAAGAAAAAAAAATTCGTGATATGTTAACTAGAATTATTGTGGTGATAATCTTAGCATGTACACAACTATGGAACTATTATGTTGTGCACTTGAAATTATTATAATACTATATATCCATTATACCCCAGTTTAAAAAAAAAAGTGAATAGAGTGTGGTTTACCGGTGGAAGTGTGAATAGATGCCACCGTTTGTTTTCATTCTTGGCGCTCTCGGACAAATAGTCAGACCTATGTAAGTCAGATCCCAACTTGACAAAAACAAGCGGGGGAAAGGAAAGTCGGAAGGTTGCACTTGAGTGAACTGCCAAAAGCATCTCTAGCCAAAATCTCAATCACTGGGAGCACTCAACAGATTCAGAAAACAATCTCTGGATCCATCCAAAAACCTGGAACTGTCACGAGAACAATTTATACCCTTTACCTTTTCGTTTTGAACACAAGAAAACCAGATTGTTCCATACCAGAATAGGTAAACAGACTGTCCTAAAAAAACAGGATTGAAGGCAGCTCTAAGAACAGATCCAAGTTGTCGTGAAAGGTTTAAGTGCTGCCGCTAACTACAAGTACACTTAGCATCCACTTTCCAATTTGTACTTATTGAATTCTCTTGTCTCAGCTCTGTTGGTGGAAAGAGATAGAAAAGCTGGTGGGCTTGCAACCCTGAATCTACCACACATAGCTGTGTGACTGAGGGAAGTCTTTCAACCTCTCTGAACCTCAATTTCTTCATTCCTAAAAAACAAAACAACAACAAAAAAAAATACACAGGTCTGGTCTGCCTATGAAAGCAGTGGTTTAAAATCAAAAGCCAATGTATAAGCAAGAACTCGGTAAATTGTACAATTCCACATAAAGTAATTAATATGCATCGTGAAATTAGACTGTAGCTAAGGTATCTTGTGAAACTCTGCACTTTGCTTTAGTAAACAAAGGGAAGAAGAAGAAGAAGAAGGAACGTTTGCTAATTCTGAAAGAAAGAGAAATAGAAGAGAGAGAAGAAGGCAGCAGGGAAGCTCCTCATGGAATTCTTTGTTACCACTGACCTCTGGCGTAAAAATTTCCCCCCAAGATTCAAAAGTCATACTCTTCCCTTCCAAGAGTCTGGATGTTTAACTGTACATCTTTGAATTCCTTTATATTAGTAGGGAGCCTATGAATCTAAAATATTAATGATTGATTTAGAGTTTCTAAGTCTATGTTTTCATAGACTATCTGGCCAGCCAAAATGGACTGCATCGTCCTTTAGACTCCTGCATGTATCTGTACCTGTGACCGTGTCGTGTCTCATTTTACAGTGAGATGTTCTGAGAAGCAGAAGATCATGGTTGAAAGAACCTGGACTAGATGTTGAAACGAGACATGGAACTCTGCTCATAATTTGCTCTCCAACCTTGGGTGAATCAATCAGCCCTTTGAGAGGGGTTACTTATAAAACAGTCATAATTCTCTCTGCCTTATCTGCCTCACAAAGTAAGGGTAAAATCTATGTGAGATTTTACATGAAAACAAGTTCTCTAGAAGAGATAAATCATTACACAAATGCAATGGACTAGTATTGTGGGTCCATAAGTGAATGAATGAGTGAATGAATGAATGAATGAATGAAATAGCAAATAAACATCACTCTGTATAAGTTCTACCCACGCATTCCTTCCAGACCAATACAAAATATGATATTCTCCACGTGGTAGTTTTTTATTTACTTACTGTTCAGACATTTATTAAGACATGTAAGATATGTTCCTTTATAGAAAATGGAGACAATGAGCTTTGAGGGAGAAGCACCCCCAGTGAGTTGGAATTCCAGATGTGCCACTGTGTGACTTGGAACAAATAACAGAATGTCTTTAACCATTACTTCTACTGAAAAGTGGAAGGAACACCACCCATTTTGCAAGACTGTTGTTGCATCTTAAAGGAGACACTATACAAAATTGTCTAGTAGAGCACGGGCCCATAGAACAGTTCACTAAAAGTGGTTCTTTCTATTATTATTTAAGGCATATTTTCACATATCCTCCAAGTCAAAAAGTCTTCATCTAGATTCCATGAACCATAGATCTTTTGCAATTCCATACAAAAGTTTACATACATATGCAATGTGCATTCTTTCAGGAGAAAGTTCATAACTCTCATCAAATTCTCAAAATAGTAAAAACAGTTGGTACAATGTAACCCTTAAATGGTGATGTCCAGCATAAAACACAATATTGCAGAAGGTGGCCTATCAGTGGGCAAGGTTGATGTCATTATCTCTCTTTGTACTTCTCCTTCCCACATTCATATATATAATGCTAATCAATTACTAAATCATTTTCCACTAGCCCCAAAGCAGATTTACAATTCTCAAAATAATAGCTCTAGGCAGATACTATCATTTTACCAGAAGAATCTCTAAAGGTGAAATTAACCTGACATCTGGATCTGGAATCCACCTAGACTTTCCCCCTCTTTTCTTTCATTTGACTCATTTTGAACTTATAAGTCATCTAAAACCCTTGTGACTTTATAAGGAATTGCCATGCCTTATAGCCCCCCTATACTCATCCTTCATCCTATTACTTGGAATTAACTTTTTAAACACTTATTAAAATGTCTTTTGAGTCTTTTGAGATCTTCTTCAATGATAAATATAGTTATCCATTCACTTAACTATTCACGCAACAAATATTTACAAGAATACCTACTGGGTGCCAATACTCACTGTGTCACTGTTAGCCAGCTCTTCCAGCTTTGAGTCATACATAAATTTGATTTATATGCCCCCAAATCATTGATAAAAATAATATTAAAATGAAAATACTTCTTGTAATCAGTAGATGGGTGTGAAGCAAGACATCCCCAAAATTTCTCATTCAGGTTACTTCCTCAATGTAGAAATAACAGAAATAAATACGTTATGGTTGGTGTTCCAGTTACCAATTTATTTATTATCTCTCAGGTCCAAATCCACCCTTCACTATCTACTCTGCAACCTGTAAATATTTCTCTTTTGCTAGCCGGCACAGTGTGAAACTGTCAGCAGGAGACATTAACGTAGTTTCTGTATCTAGTTCCTTCTTTTGGAAGGCTCTGCAGTGTGCAGTATGAGCAGCCACTGTAGCTCATAACTGCACCAGACACTAGAACTATATGACACATCCCTGTGAATAGCTTCCTTCAGGGCCCTGTAGGGTGATTTCCACAAGGCTTAGCTCCCAAAGGACATAGGCTCAACAAATATTTGAAGCCAACAGCACCTGGTACCACCCATAATGGCTACTACCCCCAGGTGCCTCCTCGGATGGTTTTATAATGATTTCTAAAGTATGACACATTTCTTTGGAAGTCTTCTTTGATATCTTTTGGGAAGCTCTGCAGTAGGTTCTGAGGTGCACCACCCCTCCACAGATAGCTTTTTCCAACACCTAGAAAGCATATCCTCGGTGTGAACTGCTGGCACAGGACCTCAGCAAAATCCTCCACCATCCAGTGAACCGCATCCTTTCTAATAAGATCTGGAGTGGTGGTGGGCGGGGGGGCTCTTTACTGATGTTTCTACCTCAGTTTTAGAGGTAGTAGCTAGTCCCTAGGCCTGCTCTTCTATTATTTTTTAGAGTTCTCTTTACTGAATTCTAGTCATTACTCTAATTACCTGTTAGAGTTAATAATTCTTTACATGAAATGTCACCTGTTCAAATTACCATGTGGTTTTGGTCTCCTGACTAGACACTGCCTGATAGAGAACTGAAATCACAATTGATCCAAGAGATAAACTTACAAAGATGAGTCTTTTTTTTTTTTTTAATCTCCTATAGCTCGTAATGAATAGACACAATACTTGGCAGGTTACCTTCAGTTTTGGAGGTAATATGTCCCACATTTGGTTGTGATTTTCTAACCCAGTTACCAAATAACCCATAAGGTTGCCAAGTTTGAGTAGGTGCCTTAGCCCATCCAGGCTGAGTGCAAATATCTCAACCATTTTTATTTATTTCTATTAATTCTATATTGAGGAAATAACCTGAATTAAAAATTTAAGCCACTTGGACTTTTTGGCTCCACAGATCCAATGGTATCTGAAGTAACTATGTAAGATACATATACATATATTTTATTCTAAGTCAGAAATTTAAACAGGGCATAACAGGAATGGCTGATTTCTGCTCCACTTTATGTCTTTTGGGGCAACATGTCCAAGATGACTTCTAGACACATATTATCTGGTGTCTCAGCTGGAATGATTCATACAGACTGGGAGTAGATAGAATGACTCAAGTGAGATTATTTGACTGGGGCCATGGTTCTCACAATCATCTAAGGTAATCTGTTTTTTTCTTATAGTCTCAGGACCTCTTCTTCCCCATGAGATCTCACCGATGGGGCATCTAAAATCTCTTACTCGAGGCTCCCAAAAAATTAGAAAATGGGGACTGCCAAATCTTAATGACTAAACTCAGAAGTCCTAGACTTTAAGCAAGTCCATAGACAAAAGTGTGAATACCAGATGGCCTGGTCCATCGCTGACCAACAATGCAACACACTACTAACTCAACGTCCATCCGCTAATGATTCCAATTCCTCCCACAAGTAAAATACACTGACTCACTTCTATTACCTCAAAAATCTCATGCCCTTACAGAATTGAGCTCTGATTTGAAGTCCATGATCTTATTATTTAAATCAGGTCCAGGTATGAACAAGGATCCTCACATACAATTCTTCTTTCAATCTGAAGACCTAGAAACTTAAAAAAAAAATATATTATCTTTCTTTGCATACCTGTATATCCTCCTTTATATATATGTATATACCCATATATGAGAGAGAGAGAGTGAAACATAGGATGAACACCACAGACAGTCCTATTCAAAAAAAGAGGATAAAAATGAGAGGTATAGGACTTTCGGTTTCCAATTCCACATGTAAAGTGATTAGAAGTAGCCACTCCATCCTAACAAGAAGTAAAAGCTTTTTGAATGCCTAGGAGAGTGAAGACACAGGGAAAACTGCTGCCCTGAGATCAGAGAGACAGGCAGATACAGGCAGGCACAGCTCACCAGAACAAAGACTCATAGGCAGAAACCACCACAGGAACCAGCTCCAGGGTAGGAAAACCTGAACATCCATTGATTAATTTCTGGATGCTCACTGTACACAACCCTGAGAAGTAAAAACTCGAGAGGAACCCATTCATATAGAGGCGGCCCCACAATATTATAAAATTTTCCTCCAGGAAATATCAGAAAAAAATTCCCTTAGGTATTCGGCAGGGGAGAGGGGAAAAGGAGCCATTCTGAAATGTCCCAGATTACTCTTTTCTTAACAAAGCCTGGCCTCAGTGGAAACTAGTAACCAGAGCCTAACCTGCTTGGGTATTATCAGAGCCTAACTGGCCTGGGAGAAAGGAAATACCCAACTTTTCTCAGCTCTAACCTCCCTGCATAGATGAAGGGAAATACCTAACTGAAATCCATTCTACCATCCTGTCCTTCTTAAGTGGGGGGAGAACAAAAACAGAAGCATGTGTAAGGTTCACAGTCCAGAAGCACAGAACCACTAAAAGACTGAGACCTAATCCTAGGACTATAGAACATTTCTCTCCCCCCACATCGTACCACTACATTACTAAAGGCCTATTTACAGCAGTTCCTTTTACCCATCTATCATATCTGGCTATCCAGAAGAAATTACAAGGCCTATCAAAAGGCAAAAGACATAGTTGCAAGAGACAGAGCAAGCATCAGAACCAGACATGGCAGGATGTTGGAATTATCAGGCTGAGGATTTGATCAATTATGATTAATATGCTAAAAGTTGTCATGTATAAAGTAGACAGCATGCAAAAACAGATGGGTAGTATAAGTAGAGAGATGGAAATCCTAAGAACCAAAAAGAAATGCTAGAGATAAAAAATACTATGACAGAAATGAAGAATGACTCTGATAGACTTATTAGTAAACTGGACACAGCTGAGGAAAGAATCTCTGACCTTGAGGGAGGTATCACAGAAACCTCCAAAACCAAAAATCAAAGAGAACAAAGACTAAAAAAAAAAAAAAAAAACAGAACAGAATATCCAGGGACCATAAGGACAACTACAAAAAAGGTGTAACATACACATAATGGAAAATACCAGGAGAAGAAAGAGAGAAAGGAACAGAAGAAATATTTGAAATAATAATGACTGAGAATTTCCCCTTAATTAATCTCTGACACCAACCTATAGTTCCAGAAAGCTCAGAGAAAACCAAGCAGGATAAATGCCAACAAAAACCAAACCTAGACATATCACTTGCAAATTACAGAAATTCGAAGATAAAAAAATCCTGAAAGGAGCCAGAGGAAAAATAATACCTTACCTATAGAGGAACAAAGATAAAAATTACATACAACTTCTCAGAAACCATGCAAGCAAGTAAAGAACAGCATGAAATACTTAACATGTTGAAAGAGAAAAACCCACCAACCTAGAATTATGTCTCCTGTGAAAGTATCCTTCAAAAGGAGAGAAGGAAAGATAAAGGTTTTCTTACACAAAAATTGAAGGAAAGGTCCCCGGGTGGTCAGTGGTTTAACGCCTGCCTTCAGCCCAGGGCATGATCCTGGAGTCCCGGAATCGAGTCCCACATAGGGTTTCCTGCATGGAGCCTGCTTCTCCCTCTCTCTCTCTCTCTCTCTCTAATAAAATCTTAAAACAAATTTAAAAAAAAAATTGAAGGAGTCTGTTGCTAGTAGTCCTGCCTTTCGAGAAATATTAAAAGTTCTTCAGAGAAAAAGAAAATAATATAGATCAGAAAATCAGATCTACATAAAGAGCATCAAAGACGGAATAAGTAAAGGTAAACACTTTTATAAAAGTAAAAACTTTTATTTATCTTTATATAATTGGTCTAACAGATAACAGTTTGTTCAAAATAATAATAGCAATAATGTATTTGGTTAGATATGTTTATATATGTACATATATATCTTATGTATGTATGTGTTTATGTGTATATGCTTTTGTATGCTTCTATATAAGTGAAATGAATGACAGCAGTGATACAAATGATGGAAGGAAGGAATTAAGATTATTTTGTAGATAAAATACCCTACCAATTAAGTGGTATAATGTTATTTCAAAATGGACTTAGATTTGTTGTAAATGTGTACCAAAAACTATAGGGTAACCTCCAAAAAGAATTTTAAAAAGAAGTATAACCAGTGTGCTAAGAAAGGAGAGAAAATGGAATCATATGAAATATTACATTAAAGCCACAAAAAGCAGAAAATGAGTAGAAGACATAAATAGGAAAAAACAAGAGCAACAAATAGAGAACAGTAATGAATATGATAGATACTAACACAATCCAAATATATTAATCATCACTTTGAATGCTAAGTAAAATAAATCAGAGAAAGACAAATACCATATGATTTCATTCATATGTGGCACTTAAGAAACGAAACAAATGAACAAAGGAAAAAAAAAGGCATACCAAAAAAAAAAAACAAAAAACAAAAAAAACAAAACCAGACCGTTAACTCTAGAGAACACACTGATGGTTGCCAGAGGGGAGGTGGGTAGGGTGGAGGGATGGGTGAAATAGATGAAGGGGATGAAGAGTACAGTTATCATGATGAGCACTGAGTAATGTACAGAATTGCTGAGTCACTCTATCATACACCTGAGACAAATATAACACTCTATGTCAACTATATTGGAATTAAAAACAATTTTTATACATATGGATAATTAATTTATGATAGAGGTGACATTATGAGTCAGCGAGAAAGGGATGGACAAATAGCTATCCACGTGAAAAAAAAAAAGATAAATCTTCGTGTATGCAATTTGCCCCAAAATAAGGTAAATTTTGGATGGACAAATATCTATATATTAAAAATAGAACTATTATAAAAGCCTACAGAAGACGTTCTTCATGGCAGAAAGATACTGTATTAGTCAGGGTCTCAATCAGAGAAGCATTAGAAGATACACACACACACATACACACACACAGAGCAATCTTTGCTACAAAAATTTGACCTTAGGTAATCGTGGAAGATGGGTTAGCCAGTTTGGGTAAGCCTGCTATCTTCCCATGTGACGTTGGAGCTTCAAGCTGGAAGGCAACGTAAATGTGATGGGGAACAGCAAGATCAACCTGGAACTCAAAAACATGAGCTGGAACCAACATAGATGGGTTAAAATCTCTTTCGGTTCTTGCTGCCCCTGACCTTGTTGGAAAGAAACCAGGGCTCTTCTTCATGGACCTAAAACACACACACCTCTGGCCAAGGTGTTAGAGAAGCTAAAGAAGGATCCAGGGAAAAGTAAAGCAATTGTAGCCTGACAGCTGCTTCTGGCCAATGAAGTGATCTATCAGATAAATGATAAAAATGTATGAGCTACAAAATGCCTATTGCTTAACTTCAGCCTGTAAATCTCACGTGGGAATCTCTCTCTTGGCCTACCTAGCCAGGAGCCTGCAGAAGGAAATTCTGTTAAGTGTAGTTCAGCCTAGCCGAACTGAGGCATCAGAAAGCCACAACTGGGAAAGAATTTCCTATGACCACCAAAGAAGGGCATAACTCACGTGAGAAAAGACAGATCAGCATGAAAATCATAAGCTCCATACGTCAATAGGTATAATCAACAAAACGAAAAGACAATCCTCATCCTGGTAAAAGGAACCTTAAATCTTTTCAATGACAAAAATATTCATATCCGGAATATTTTAAAAGTTCCTTCAAATCAGTAAGAAAAACTCAAGCCACCCAATAGATAGACAATTCAGAAAAGGAAAATCTATGATGGACAGTGTAAAGATGACCAACCTCACTAATATACCAGAAAATAAAAATTAAATAATAATACTCTCCCCATGTGCAAAATGTGGTAAATCTGAAAACACCACATATTAGTGATGACTCAGGGAAAGTATAGTTCTTATAGGTTGCTGTTAAAGTATATATACTAGTAGAAGCAGTTTGAAGAGGTTGTAATTTAATAATATAGTATATGGGAAGGTACATATGCCACAGAGTGGAGCAATTTCATGTCCATTTTTCTAAAAAAGAAGCTTGCACACAAACGCAACAAGACATGAAAAGGGATGTTTCTTGGGATATTTTATACAACAAAAAAGTGAGATCAATCTAATTAGTCTCTCAGTGAGGGACAGAAAATAAATTGTATTTATTCATACAACGAGATACTACCGTTAAATTAATGAAGCAAGGAGACCATTAGGCTGAAGTGGCTTTAGCAACCTACTAAAAGCAAATCAAAACCTGAGCCTAAAATGCTTCAAGGTTAAGAAATTTAAAAAGGACAACGAATCACAGTCAAGTCAACCCTCCCAAGTAAGGCAACCACTCAAGCTATAGCCAATCAAGTAATTTCCTTGCTTTGCCACTGCCTCTTCTCTGTAAAAGTCTTTCCCCTCGCACCTGCTGGTGGAGAGCTCCTGACCTCCTCTGGCTTGGGGTCGCCTGAGTAAAATCAATTTTTGCCTTAATAAACTCGTAACAATTTTAATGTGCCTCAGTTTATCTTTTTACGCTATAGAGCAATCAAAATAAGCTAACTATCTAGTGTATCACTATAGATCATCTTTTAAATAATATGAATAAAGTTTCTTTTTTTATGAATAAAGTTTCAAAAGTATATAGAGAACAGAATGCTATAAAATTCTGGGTATGTATCGTTAGCATATATATGCATGATATCTGCAATGTAGGCATATATATTCTGGATATATACGTACATGGTAAAAAAAAAAAAAGTATGCATAGAAATGATAAATCCCAACCTCAGAATAGTACAGTGGTTTCCTTTGGGGCAAGAGAGAAAAAGAAAGTGCTAGAGGAGGAGAACTTTCTGCCTGGTTCCCTCACTGAATGAGTTAGATATTTAATACATGTTCATTTTTATATCTATAGGAACCATAATTTTATTTTTGTTAATTATCTTTTAGGAGAGTAAAAGGATGACAGGGGTATGTCAAAAGAGCAGCAGAGATCATTCCTTTAGGGCAAACTTCACGTACTGTAATATTTTACTTTATAGGAAGATTTCTTACCCTCCTATTCCAAGGAACATTCTAACAGTGTAGAAAGCTCAGGTGTCAAGTCCAAGGGCTCCTTTTTCTGTTTCGTTTTTTTTTTTTTTTTTTTTTTAATATAACAACATGAATGAAGGGGAGATATCTGAGCAGCAATCTGGAGAATAATCACAATTAAAATTCAAAATCTTTTCTCTTGGCCACAGGGGCATTGCCTAGGTGACCCAAACACTAGTTATATAATATTCACAGGCACGACCTAAAAGCATGTTTTCTTTCTGAATTCTGAAATCTTAACAGCATTTGTTTTCTTTTAAGATTTTTGAAACCTTGGCTCATTTCTAGGAAGTTCCTTCCAGATCAGCTTTGGCTGCACAGCTTAACATCCATTCAAAGGATCTGGGGGGCAGGTTGTGAATAGCCGACTTTCCAACAGGGAAATTTTATGTATGCCACCAAATACCCTCGGCCTACACTTCCCACCCAAGCCACCACCCCCACCACCACCGCTAAATTCAAGAATCTTGTTTCTATACCAAGGGAATAACAAAGCCACGTGGTGTTTCTTTGGATTCATACTACTATGGCAGCGTGACAAAGAAACCCATTTCCATAAACATCATTAACTAAGCCACAATTTTATTCAACACTCACCTAGCTGCTTAAGAGAGCAAAAGATACCTCATCATAATTCTTAAAGAATATATATAAACAATGCTAGTACCTAGTTTTCCCAAAGCAAGTATCTAATTAAAGCTTTTTGAGTCTCTGTTCTACATTCCCACCCCAAACCTGCTTTCTAGTTACTTTTAACCACAGAGCTTTCACAGCGAATAGAAAAGAGAAAAGAAGAGAGAATTTGTAAATAGCCACAGAACTCTGAGCTCATCCTCAATGACTCCTGGACACACTCCTGGAGAGGGGCTGGGCCTAATTAAGGTGATTGTGGAGGTCATAATCACTAAGAGCTTGTTGGGAAGTTCATGTGAATATTTGAATATCAATGCATATAATGTATGCAGAATGAATTTTCAGGAGCCAGACTACATTGTTTACATAGCACTAGAAATCTCCTCACTGCCTAGCTTGTGTGCACGCAGTTCTGAATTCAGAAACAAAGGGAACAGTTAAGATCATATGTAATAGGGTCCAAAAAGCAAATTTTTAATGTGAAGTAGCCATGATTTTTTTTAAAAAGTAGCAATTTTGCTTTTGGCAAAAATAATATTTTTCTCTTCTAGATTCTCTTTTTCTCCCCTTTTAGCTACTCACTCTCAAAGATCATTTGGTTTTTTTTAAGTTATATTTATTTATTTATTTATTTATTTATTTATTTATGAATGAGATCTGGGTTTTTTTTTAATATTTATTTATTCATGAAATACACACACACACACACACACACACACACAGGCAGAGACACAGGCAGAGGAAGAAGCAGGCTCCATGGAGGGAGCCCGACGACGTGGGACTCCAGGATCAGGCCCTGGGCTGAAGGCGGCGCTAAACCGCTGAACCCCCCGGGCTGCCCCTAGTTGTTGTTCTTTTTAAAGCTAAACAAAATTAAGCTGATACCAGGAGTATCAGATGCTTTCACATTTTACTCACTTCATGTTTCAGACGGGAAAACTGACCCAGAGAAGGTAGATCAATGGTTGGTCCAAAGTCACAAATAACAAGGGTAAGGTGTGAATCCACATATCCTGTCTTCGTTTTGTCTGTCAGTTCTCGAAAGTAATTTTGCTGAAATATCTTAATATCTTTAGTATTCTCCTTTTAAAGGTACTTGTATTTAGAGACTCTAGCCCATTGTAGTTTGACATCTTTCCATGCCTACACACAGGCAGCTACATATTGCTCCAAAATACTTCTCAAATTACCCTAGTTCAAGATAAAATCATCTCACCTGAACTACTGCAACAGATTTCCAACTAGTCTCTCTGTTTTACTCTCCCCTTCATGGTTTTTTCCTTTTACCGTAAATTGGATTCTATAGTGTTATTGATAAATTCCTTCATTGATTTCCCATGGCACTGAAAATAAAATTCAAATTCATGGCCATGACTTACGTGACTTGACTCTTGGCCCATTTCTCCCATATTACACCCTACTTTGTATTACTCCCACCAGCTATTTATACTGTAGTCATGCTGGCCTTCCTTCTACTCGTCAAATACATTAAATCAATTCTGTCTTTGCACCGGCTGTTTCAATTTCTTGCCAATTCAAGTTTTAGGTCAAATGTCACCTCGTGTAAGCCTTTCTACCAGAGTCCCTTATTTTAGCTTCTTCATAGTGCTTATTACTAGGAAATCTCATTCATTTGTCCCTAACTGATTTTCTGTCCTCCTCTTTCAGAAATATATCTTCACTGTATCCCTTGCTTATGAAAAATTCAATAAATATTTATTGAATATATAAATGTGTGAATGAATGAAATGAAGTTGCCATGGCCCAACTGGTGAACATTGCACAAATAGTCACGTCTGTTGGTGGGGGATGGACATCACAGAAGATATTTTTATTCTTAACAAGGAGAGTGGCTTGTCAGAACCTTCCGGGAATCTGCTTATACACAAAATTTTCACAAGCAATTCCCTGAATTCCCTCATCCTGACTCCCTACAAGGCCGTGGAACCCAAGTTTATACATCCCGTTTCAGTGTACAGTTCAAATACAATATCTTGGCTTATATGATGCTGAAAATTTTGACTTTTGTTTAATTCCCCTCTTCCTTCAAGCCATACTGGATTAGTTTTAGTTCTAGACTCTTACTAGGATTGCACTTGCTCTCTATCTGGAATCATCTCCAAACTCACAACTCTCACTTTCATCTAACTTTCACTCATTTTCTAGATCACTACGTAGATGTCATTTTCTGGGAAGTCCTCCCTACATTCAGTAGGAGTTGAGAGCCTTAGGGAGCTCCCACAGCTTATTCTGTACTTCTCTTATGGAAACACTTCTACAAACTACTATGATTATTGGTTTATATTATGCATACCTGTAAGTTCAGGATATATGTCTATTTTATTCACCACGGTATCAATAGTGCCCAGTAGAATACCTCACATGATGAAAAGCCCAATTAATATCAGGGTAAAATAAACTCATTTTTCTTGACCTCCTATTTAGTTCTTATAAATGGTGGTTGTGTAATATCAGAAAAATAGATGTTACTGTTATCAATCACATTTTCTAGGACCTTCAAATTAGAGGTTCTAAATTTACTCACAAATTTTCCTTCTGACTTCAAGGAAAATCTTTTCAGAGACTAATATAGGCTGTGTCAAGGTTTAAATTGTGTCTTTCGAATGTTTTGAAATAGGAAAATATAAGGTAGTAAAACAAGTACTATGCGTAGTTGCAATAGAACCTAAGTTTCTCCCCTATCACATTCATATTAATATCAAATTTGCCTGCCTGTGGGATACTTATTGCCATTTAACAAACACCTGAGAGGCTTTATAAGTTATTCAGTCTGCTTCTAAACTCAACTAGCTTACAGATTTTTGTGGGAAAGGTAACATAAAGCAATAATATAGCATGAATGTGTACTGGGGGAGACCAGTGAACCTGATGAATTAACAGTGCACTCAGAAGGTGGAACTAGCAAGGAATTTAGGGTAATAGTAAATTTCAATACTAATCTTCTCTACATGGCTTCCTCTGTATTTTCATAGCAGCAAAAACACTTTTAAAGGCAAAGGATTTTTTAATACTCTACTAAGAAAAACTCCTAATAATTCTACTCTCTTCTAGCCCCATTCATCTCCAGAGGGGTGTAAATATACTTCCCTTCTCTCGTTTCATATATATATGGGGACCTCAACCAAAGAGTGGTTCTGTACTCACAATTCCCAACGCAACAGTGCTAGTATTATGGAGGAGAACCATCATTTTGGAAAACATGTGTGATTCCTAAAACAACTCATTTTTTAGTTTATATGAGAACCAGAGTTGAAATATGAATATGCGCAAAATAAGCAGAATCACAATTCAGAGATATGGCTTGGAAAAACAAAATAAAAGGACATGTTTACATAAATTATAAGCACTCCAGGGCTGGGATATTATTCTTTCTCCAGCACTGTCAACCATGTATATAGCATTGTGTACACTTGTGGCAATATAGAATGAATAATAATAATTAATACAGTATGTTTATCCTGAATCCCACAGACTTTTTCTTATCGGATTCTTGCAGCCTACTTTTTAAAAGTCAATTCATAATTGACCATATGTATTTCCCAATCCTTGCCTGTTAGGCTTCTTTCTCTCTTATAAACCCACTAGTGATTATTTTGGACGAATATCTGCTATATCATTACTAGCAAGGCATGGACTTCAAAGAGTTCAACTTGGATAGTGTTGAAATGATTGGAATGTTGGCCAAGAGCTTTAACCTCAAAGGGGTGTGATTTCAGTGATTTCTGGTTTCAGATGGCTCAGAAAGAGAGAAAAGAAAATGGAGAATGGGGTAGGGGAGTCAGGAGAAAGAGAGGTTTAGAGAAATTAATCATGAAGCCATACCAAATACCAAGAGATCAAAATTCAAAGGTATCTGTTTTGACCTTAGGCATGTATCTGTTGAAGGAATCAACAAATGGATGTGGAGAGTCCCTAATGAAATAGCTTTCTAGCGGGTTTCCTGACCAAAACCTTTTTTCCCCCTCTTCAATCTATCCCACACGCTTCTGCCAGAATAATCTTCCAAAAGTACAGTTCTAGCAATAATCTTCCTTTAATTTTTGAAGAAAATCAAGCTAATCACTGCCTGTACAGTAACTCCTTGGCATGACCCTCAGACTCATCCAGCCCGATCTCCTTCCACTGTCCTCCACACATCCTATGTGCCCACAATCTTAATCCTCCCAAGTTCCCTCAGACATCCTGGGCTCCTCAATATCCAGCGCCTCTGTCTCTATTACTTTATGACACTCTTCCTAACTTTGCAAACCTGGAAAACACAGCCCTTAAGATGCAGAATAAATGTCACTACCTCTGTGTCACTATCTTTCCTGACTCTCCTCTTCCTAAAATAGTGGCTTCCTCCTTATCAAGGAGGTATCATGTTCTAAGCCCCGAAGTACATTTGCATGTTATTTGCTTCATGTGGAGTCTCCTTCAGTAGACCAAGTTCAGGGGCGGAGATCCTCTTTTTGAGCCCTGAGTAGAGACGATCTTATTCAGCCGTGGGTCACGCATAGTGTCCACACATGGTAAGTACTCAGTAAATATCTGTTTATTAAAAACACTGAAATAAAACATAAAAATTATATTTTCTTAGCAGGTCGCACAATGAAATTTCTGGCAATGCAAAGCCCCCACTGCCCTTAGCCTTTCCCTCTAATCAGAATAATAAACAAGAAATGTCTGGTAGAAACAATTAGCCTATAAGGCAGGTGCCGGCTCAACCCCTCCACATGTTCTCTACAGAGGTTTCATTCTGGGTTTCAATTATTTTGGGAAGCCCAGAAATGGGCCGCCACCCCCACTGCAGCGGTAAGCATAAACAATACCAAGAGCTAAATCCAGCAGCCTCTAAGTGCACTTAAGTCTCATTCAAAGTCAAGGGAAATTATGCATACATGAGAAGTGGAAGGGGAGGGGAGGTAAGAAAGATGGCTTGCTGCTTCTTGGAAAACAGTCAGGAAAAAGCCCACAAAGGTTCAGTTCCCGAGAAAATTGTCACCTATTTGCTGTTGCTTTTTCATCTTCATAGGAATTTATTGGATTAGGAAAGACCTTTGCTACTCCACATTATCCCAAGCTCCCAGTTGCCTTTGCATTAGTTAATGTCTGAGCTTCCTGGTTAATTGTGGCAGGCGAGCAGCAGGCTGCACAGATGTCAGATGTCATACTCTATCAGATGAAGAGGTTCCTGCCTCAGGCTGTTTATATATGACCTACCAGGATTTCCTGCTGCATGATGAAATAATTAGGGGGCCGCCATGCAGGGAATAATGTTGCAGCTAAGTTGTAACAGCGTTACATTAAAAAATGAAAATGAAACATTTGTCCTTTATCTGCATCAGAATCTTCCTAAGGTTTGTTGTGAACATGTTGTTCCTTATTTTTATAATATTCACATGGGTGCTAATTGTAATGTTCATTGGGGGAACTCAAGGACTCTAGCGAGGCTTTCTTTAATGCTTGTGCTGCAATTTGAGTCAAGGATAAACAGAGTTGGGAGATGTCTTTTTTTGTGTGTTTTTCTAAATAAAGTTTGTCTTTTGCCTCTTATAACAAGCCAGTTTTACAGACTTAACAAAGTCTGGATGGTCTTTAAAAGAAATAAGTAATATTTTCTAAATTAATTCTTAAGTCTCACTGAATTCTAACTTCTGACTTTCTGACACAGAAAATACGTATATATCTTGTTTATAATGTAATATTTTTAAATATTTTTATCCATAAAAGCAAACTACGTAACTCTAAGCTCTTATCCACACCCAGCTTCCATGAGTCAAAGAAATTATCGCCTATACGAAGATGATTCAGGATTAAGAGCAAAAATTCTAGGGGCGCCTGGATGGCTCAGTCAATTCAGCCTCTGACTCTTGATTTCAGCTCAGATCATGATCTCAGGGTTGTGAGATCGAGCCCACATTGGGCTATGTGCTCAGCAAGGTGTCTGCTTGAGATTCTCTCTCCCTCGCCTTTTACCCCTCACTCCTACAACCCCCCCACTCTCTTTCTCTAAAATAATAAATAAATACATCTTTTTTTTAAAAAAAGAAAAAAATTCTAAGCAACACTGACTGTTAAAAGGTTATTAGCGCTCTCCTAGCAACATCTAGGTCCATTCAGACCAAGCTACATTAGCATGTTCTTCACTATCATCCTATGTATCCCTCTGCCTTAGTTCTTAACACCTTCCCTAATAAGATTGTTAATTCCTTGAGGGCTGTTTTTCTCATGCATTTTTATATCTCCTGTTCCTAATACAGTACTTAACACAAGTAAGAACCCCGTAAATTTTTGTTACCCTGAATTATATTGTAGTGAGAAAGGGAGAACAAGGAATTAAGAAAAAGAGAATCATCATGATGATTCCTCACTTCTTCCTAGTTTTTCCTGTGTAGGTATAATATCATCATTCTGCTCCACAACATTCCCCTTCTGCAATGTTTCTAAAGATGTTAATGATTTTGAGCTCCTTCATCTGAGCAATGGAATTCCTACTCTCTGCTTATATGCAGAGGCATAATTCATATCATAAATTACTAAAGAAAATGGAAATCCAACTGAACCTCATTGCTTAAAGATCATATACACCTAAGGGTGGCATATGGCCCAGGGAGATTCCTGGGGAACCCATGGAACACAGTTTTAGAGCTGAAGACAGTTTCAGCTCTAAAAGAAAAGATTTAAGAAAAATAAGAGGCTTCTGTGCAATGTATAAGAACAGCAAATAGTTTTTGTCCCAAGTGTCAACTCTGATCCATTAATAATAGCTACCGTGTAAAGAGGTAGCATCCAGGTTGTGTTAGAAAGTGTAATTGTTGATTAATTGTGTCTGCCTTGGTCTTGGAACAAGTGACAATATAAGTACTCTCTTTCATACCAGCACCTCTTCTTAATGACCCAGAAGGCTGTAGTTATTTTTAGGGACAACTGGGGAACAAAAAGACATTCAAACAAGGATCTTTGAAGCAAAGCAAATGTTCATTTAGGTACCACCATACCCAAGTGTTGCCCTCCTTGTCTTGTTTAATAAACACTTTTCAGGCATTTATCTGTTGAGTAATGTTCTCTAGACTCAAGGAATTAAGGGCCACTTGTAGGTGGCAGAAAAATAAATAGGAAATGTTAATACCATATGATTAATGACATAGAAATCTACAAATAACATTAAAGGAGTTCAACTCTAAGTGGCTAACCCTGGCTGAGGTGTGTGCAAGGGGAGGGATGTCAGGAAATGTTTCCCAGAGAAAGAGATGATCTGAACAAATCTTTAAGAGTAAGTAAAAATCAACCAGGCCAAAAAAGAAGGAAGAAGGAAGAAGTGGGGGAGGAGGTGGTGATGGTAATGGAAAGGCATTTTGGGCAACATATACGATGACATGCAAGTAAATGTCCTTAGTTCAGTTGCACAGCATAGTTCAAGTGCATGTAGAGGATGATTATAGATAAAGCTAGAGAGGTAAAGGTCAGAACTCAAAAGATTCTGTATGTCAACCCAAAGAGACTGGAGAATTTTGGTCAGGGCAGCAGCTTGCATCTCTTTCTTGGCCTTTATCTGCTATTCCTTCTCTACCATCTCTGTTCTCTCAATATATATCAAGATCTTTCCTCCTTAAAGAAGAAAAACGCTCTTGATCCTACATTTCTGTATCTTATCCTCTTATCTCTCCCTCTCTTCCAAACCAAGTAGCCACGCTTGTGAAAATAAGAATCTATACTTTTGGTCTCCATTACACATTTACTGCTAAAACCTACTGCAGTATATCTCGTGCACCTGACTTCATGAGAAGTCTTCGATTAACTCTGTTGTCTCTTCAAACAGACATGAGCTTTGAGTCCTTAGTGACATCTGACATGGCTTATGAGCACTCCATTGGAACTATCTTTCTTGGCTTCCAGGACTCCAGACTCTCATTTTCCCCCTTACCTCTCAGATCTCATTAAGACTCCATCATGAGCTCTGCTTCCTCTACACAGGCCAGATGTTGACAACCCCCAGGGCTCCAACCTCTCCCCTCTCTCAATACAGACTGTTCTTCATTGAATTTCTTCCCATTCTTTAAGATCGAAATGCCACCTCATCTATAAAGTCTGCTCCTGGAGTTCTTTGTCTACATTTATCACAACATTTTTGCATACATTGTATGTCAGCCCCTCCCAGTAAACATTAAGGCTTTTGACGGCAAAAGCTGTACATTACCCAGTTTGTATTGATAGTACCTGACATTTGATAAGTCTACAATCTTTCCTTGTTGCAGGAAGGAAAGGAGGGTTAGTCAGTGATACCTTTTGCATAGAATTTTCATCTCTTAGACCTCTAAAGGGGAGTAACCCCTCATGTTACAAATGAGGAAACTGAGATTCAGGATGGCAAAGTAGTTGACCTAAAATTGCAGAGCTCATCAAAGACAGAATTTCAAAAATCTAGTTTCCATCTCTTTAGGGACTTATCTCCTTAAGTTTTTAAAGACTGATTGATTTGAGGGAGAGGGGCAGATGGAGAGAGAGAACCCCAAGCAGATTCCCTGCTGAGAACCCCATGCAGACTGACTGATGCCAGTTCCATCCCAGGACCCTGAGATCATGACCTGAGCCAAAATCAAGAGTCAGTTACTTAACTGCCTGAGCTACTCAGGTGTCCCTTGTCTGCTCCCTTTTAAGTAAAACATGCAAATGAGCAGTTTGAAAATTTGGAAAGAGTGTAGACTCAATCGTTCTGAATGACAGGATCACGGAGGAAATGAACACAATTATTTTGTGCAGATTGAGGTGCCTTCTGTTTCTCAGGAGTGTGAAAGCCTAGCAACATCCCACCCTGCTACAGACAACGTAAGTTTCTAGAAGGAACACTCCCAGGAGCTGCAGAAGCCTCTGAGAAATGTGTTTAATGCAGTCAGGAGATCCTCAGAAATGCAAATTGCCCACTTGAATTAAGAAGGCACCTATCGTTTAGCCTTGATTGCCTCTGCAGGCCTCCAGGCGAGGGGGGGAAATCCTCGAAGGAAGAGGCAGTCTAAGTAAATGGCACACATAGAGGAAAAATAAAAATGAAGCCAAATCCAACAGGGCTTCCATTTATCATCTGCTAGGCAAGCAAGGATTATAGAGCAAAAACCATTTAGGGCTCTGAATTCTTTACAACCTCACTATCTGTGTTCCTTTTTGTTTTCCCCTATTTTCTCATAGATGTTGATAAATCCGGAATATTTAATTTGTCCTGTAGAGCCCTACCTCGCCATCAATAAATGCATACAGTGAGAACAATTAGAGATATCCTTTAGGGATATAAAATACTTTATACCAAGAGCATATACTTATAGCAATGGGAGAAATCATAGCATTCACTTTTTTCCCTTCATTTAGACATGTCCTTTGTTTAGATTTTTTTGTTGTTGTTGTTCCCAATTTGTTCCTGCAAGTTCTGTTCATTTGCTGTGTAGGAAAATATGCTGATTTTTAAATTTTATTCCTAACTCAATTTCTTTTTGTAGGAAAAGGCTTAGTCACACACACACAAAAAGCATTAAAACTTTCAAAGTCTAAGTTTAAAACATAATGAATCTTTCAGAAGAAAATAAACAAGGTGCCACTTTTTTAAAAATAATCTTCATCTAACCTGTTTACCAGCTGAGAAATAAAAGACGTGGTATTTAAATTTGGAACTTTCTTCATCCCTTTATCCCATCTCCTTTTCATCTTTATAAACAGAAGAAAGTCTATAATTACTATACTAACAAAGAATACAGCTGAACTGTACACAGGTTAAACCATTCTAAATAAAGTCGAGAATAATAAATAATAGAATAGTCAAAGGAACTAGCATAATAAACACATGAGGAGTAACACCACATCCTACAATGTAAGATGTCTCCCATTTCTATGTATTTCAGACTTCCGGAGTGGAAAGAGACCTTAAAAAGCCTAAGCCAACAGTCTATTTTCATAGAAACTAGAGAGATCCTGAAGTCCAGCTTCTTAGCTAAGTTTAAAATTCCCATTAATAATCATAATGACAGTAGTAGTGATGGAGAAGAGGGTGGCTGTGGTAGTATCAACAACTACCACTCATCATCCAGGCCCTAGGCTGACTGCCACACCCACATTATCTCATTTAATCCTTATAACAATCCAGCCGAAGGATTATTATCTTCACTTCACATGTGGGTATACAGGGACATATCTGAGTAGCGATGGGCTAGCTTCTGCTGGGGTATTTTTAGTGTTAGGAAGTTGATTAGCCGATAAGACACCCCTTTCTATTTAATCACCTTTGTGGTTGAAAAGTTTGCCGTCGTCAAGCCTCCAGTCATTCATCTTGGTACTTTCTTACAGAAATAAATGAGTTCTGTATTTGTTCCAGCTGACAACTCTTTGGATCTTTCAAAATTGCCATCACGATGTCATTTCTAAGGAGCCCGTTTGGTGTCCCTGCAGCGGGACCCTGTCCAGAGACAAAACTAGCTAAAGAGGAGAGGTGTAGAGAAGGCCACGGCCCTTCCCCTTTATGGCAGCCTGTTAACCCTAACACTGCCCTTTCTCCAGCTTATGGCTCTGGGACCTCGGACAGATCCCCTGCCTTCATTTCATTCTGCTCTGAATCCTGGAATGATTTCTAATAGGTAATGTAAGGCGTTATTAGTCAACTCTACAGGGGAAATAATTTGAGGTATCACTCTTCAACTCTTTAAGTGGTTTCTTGCAGGGGATGCTCATAGTATCTTAAAAGAACTGCAAAATGCTCACTATTCTAAGCATTATACATCTATTAACTCATTTAATCCTAGCAACAACCCTATGAGACGGGTACTGTTATTATCACCATCTTCATCATGAAGAAACTGAAGCACAGAGAGAAGTTGACTACCTTGCCCAAAGCCCTATAGTCCTGCAGGAGTGGGAACACAAATCCAGAACACTGAATTTCAGCACATTTAATCGCCATGTTACGCTGCCTCGCAGTAGATGCTGAACTCTTCCCAGGCTGGGATCTGGGAATTGTCGCCTGTAGTTTCCCATGTCTCCTATGCTTTAGCAATTTTCCAGAGAGAAGAGAAAGAGCAGCAAAGCACTTTTCCTGGGCCTTACCACTTCCTCTTTTGTGAACTGATGCAACTTTCTACTAATAAGGGTGGTGTTGAGTGGGCTGGGAGCAAGGAGACTGACTCAGCATTCAGGAATCAGGAATGCAGGCTGACCAACAAAGGACTCCGCAGGAACTAGGCCTTCCTGAGAAGCAGAGGAGGAGGGATGCCACAGCTTCTTGTGGTACTGAAGATAGGGTTTATAATTTATACTACTGTGGCCACCACGGCCACAAACAGCTAGTCTCCGGAGTGAAAACCCATTGGTCAACTATATCTGTATTTGGTTCGGCCTGTAACGTTTCAGATCGGTCTCCTGTCAGTTCTAGGCAGCAGACTGGGTCTGCTTTGCAAACTCATCATCCTAGGTCTGAACCTATAGAAAGCCAGTTTTGCTTGGAATGGTGCCCACTTGAGTTCTACAGCTTTGTTCCAAGCCCCAAACCAGAGCTAGCATAGTTGTATAAACTGGAGATCTCAAAAAAAAAAAAAAAAAAAAAAAACTGGAGATCTCTAATCTTATGGCCTTTCTTATCTCCGCTGTGAGGATACAGTATAAGAAGATAAACTGCCTTTCAGATTCAACACAGAAACTGAAGAAAAGAGAAAGGACGCTTTACAGGGATGTGTCTGTTCCCTGTAGGCAAAAGAAAAAAAAGTAAGTGAAAAATAAGACCATTTTTAAGATATCTCACCTTCTGTGTAAGTGTAATTCTGTATCACGCTCAAAAGTTCACACAATTGTAATAACACAGTGTAATCACAATCGATCTGTACGGTTAAAACTCAAAGAAAAAAAAAACATCTGCTTTGATCAACCTAATTATAACTGAATGAGTGAATCAGCTATCTCAAGAGAAAGTTTATAGTGAGCTATCCCACATACAGGCAATTTTAACATAAACCTTCTCTCAACTAAACAGTGGAGATACTTATTTTAGAATGGAATGAATCTTCCAGATCTTGGCTCTGTCTTTCCTTCTTGGCTCCCTCCTAACTATCTGCAGCCTGTTGTTGGTTACTTTTCCCCCCTCACATCCTTTCCTCCACTCCCACTCAACTCCAACTCCTAAAATACAAATATTTCTTATACAACAGTCTCCATTTGGCAAGCTAGATTACTGATTCAGGGTTGGGTTTGTTTTGTTTTTTTCCTGACTTAAAAAAAAAATCACTTATCAGATGTTATTTTTCTGTCCCTAGATCCCTATGCTGTGAAAGGAGACTTTATTCTCCTATTATCTTTTTAAAGAAAACCATGCCTAATTACCCTGCATGTGTATGTGCGCACACGTACACACACACACACACACACACACACACCCTATATCCCACAATCTGCTCAAGTTTCAGGTAAATAAAAATTTATTTCTTGAAACAAAACAAATATATCTTCACTTTAGGAAGAGAAATGGACAATGTATCCACATGTATCTTTCAAGAACATGAACTTGAAAGAATTCAAGAACTTTCTCCGTTTTTGTCACGTAATAATTCTGAGTAGTCAGGAAAGAGTGGCCTTTTCTCCATACACATCTGTATACTAGCTCTGGCTACATGTGTTCTTATAATATTTTTTTTCACTCAACATATCATCCTCCCAAATAGTTTCTCAT
The DNA here is from genome assembly GCF_053574225.1 of Canis aureus. NCBI lineage: Eukaryota > Metazoa > Chordata > Mammalia > Carnivora > Canidae > Canis > Canis aureus. Next base: position 6,193,220 of record NC_135618.1, read on the forward strand.
AACCTATTAGCATCTCTCCACAAATCTTAGTAGCCTACAGCCCACAAAATATTCCTAACCATATCAGTAATTGGGTTTTCTTTTTTTTTTTCTTTTTATCTTTTTTTTTTTTTTTTTTTTTTTAACCCAGTGTACACAAGGCTTACTCATCAGCATTTCGCCTTCTGGGAAACAGAAAATAGAACAATTTCTCTGACCTGTGGGATGGAATTAGGTTTATGAAGACCTGTCAAGATAAATCCACCAGCTTTATGAGGAAAGGCTCTTAGTAGGAGGAAGTATCAATATTCACCTTCCCAGCTTCTCCATTCTCTGGCATATGCAATGTAATTTGGAGATGGAGTCTGCTCTATTCAATAATCCAGAAAAAGGTTTTGTCCCTTTTTCAAAGTAGAGAGACGTGCTAGAGGGACTAACTGACAAAATCATTATTATGGCTACAAAATAATCTTGAGACAAAGCAGGGCTTCTGCCTGTAGCTGTTCACTTTGTGCATAAAAGTGCCCAGCTAAAGGAGAAGTGGGGCTAAAATCCATCTGTATTCAGCTGGACAAGCCCTGTGCCCTCAGACTATGCCAGCTGAAAGGAGGCACTTTTTACCAATTTCTGCAAAGGTACTAATGGGCTAGTCACTACTCTAGAGAAAAGACTGTATCTGCATCATCTATCCATATCCTCAGCATTTCGAATAATGCATACCAGATAAAAGCAACTTAATAAACGTCTAAGGAATGAGGGAGGGAAAAGAAAGAATCGTCTATGTGAAGTGCCAGTAAGTGCAAAACTCAAGCAAAGAATCCGAAATAAGTGCTCCTTTCTTTGTCTCTAAAAGGTGCAGTGCTAGACCTGGGAAGTCAAAGAGAAAAGAAAAACGAGCATCATACGTCGCCACTGTGCCTTATTCATAGATCCAAAGAATCATGACAAACATAAATTGTATTGAGGTAAATTAAAACCTAATTTTTATCATCCTGACACATTTGCTAATCTAGCCAAATGTATTTTTTAATGCCAAGAGTATTTAAAAAATTTAGAACATTTTAATGTAACGAAATATCATATAACGAGACTACAGGGCATGTCATCAAAGGCACAACTGTATACTTTCCACCTGTAACCCAATACTGAAAGTAGTAGTATGACTTTTAAGTCAGGGAAGAAAATAATAATGGTGATGCTAATATCTACTCACTATATTGACAACTATAGTATAATGCTTTCAAATGTTTAGAATAAAGTTAATGAGAGATTAGGGATGAAAGGACAGGTGTTAGCTGTCCACATATATTTTAAATGGGCTAATCATGGAGCACCTGGGTGGCTCAGGCACTTAAGCATCTGACCCTTGGTTTCAGCTCAGGTCATCATCTCAGGACCCTGGAATCGAGCCCCATGCGGGCTCTGCACTCAGCAGGGAGTATGCTTGAGATTCTCTCCCTCTGCCCTCCCCCCATCCCTTACTCATGTTCGCTCTAAATCAATCAATCAATCAATCAATCAATCAATCAATCAATGGGCTAGCTAAACTCACCAGAGGCCAATTCATGAAGCAACCCATTCATTTACAATAAGGAATATGTGTTTTTCCAGTGACCATGGAAACAGGTGTCTCTTATTCAGGGAAATAGATCTTGCTGATCAAAATACCCGGAAGACTGACTTACTAGTCAGAAAGTAGCTTTGTAAGCAACAAATCTGAGCAAATTGAATTTGGAAGGATATTTTATCTAAACTATGGACTTCAAATGCATAGTAACAGTTTCTACAGATCGCTATCTCTTGATAATTCTTACTTGCCTTACATTTAGAAAGTCTTATTTTCAAGTTATAGGGGAATCCTCATTTTGCTCCAAATCCTGACTATATCTTAATTAGGTGCATTGCAATCAAATAATGGAGCTGAGGCTTTCTTATGCAAGTGTTTGGCATTAACAATACTTCTTCAATGACCAGAACAAGTAGGTAGATTCCACTGAAGGTTAACATGAAGGCTAAAATCATCTCAACTAATCACCTCACCTAATCAATAGTTTCAATGTAAAGTTAATCTTTTATCTTTAACATTGATTCTATCAGTCACTATAAGCTTAATAAAATGAGACTAAATCTACATGTACAATAAACAGTTTTAGTAAATTCCAGAAAGTATGCAGGTGATGTAGTATGGAGTCCTCATTCTGAACCAAACCTAAATCTAATGATTCCCATATGGAAGAAAGAGGTATTGTTTCATTTTGTTTTCAAAAGGAATTATAAAATTCTATGGTTGACTTTTATAAGAATAAGAATAAAGAGACTATCCTTGTCATGTGGTCTTTTTTTAGTTTATAGAATTGTTCTTGCTCCACTCTCCTTCCCACTGGACATAACATACTTTTCCTTTTCATTATTTAAAAAGATGCCTAAGGGCACTAGGGTAGCATTAGTTCAACGAATGACAGACATTGTGAAACAGTATGGAGATGGTTCACTACTTTGTTCATGAGATTTTTTTTTTCAAATTTCTATTTGAATCCTAGTTAGTTAACATACAGTGTAATATTAGTTTCAGGGGTAGAATTTAGTAATTCATCAGTTACGTAGAACATCCAGTGCTCAACACAAGTATCCTCCTTAATCCCCATCACCTATTTAGCCCATCTTCCCACCCACCTCCCCTCCAACAACCCTCAGTTGGTCCTCTATAGTTAAGAGTCTCTTATGGTTCACTTCTCTCTCTCTCTTTTCCCTTCTACTATGTTCATCTGCTTTCACAAAATATTTTGAAGTGTTGAGATAAACTTTAAAAAATAAAAAGTATTGGGTTACCTCGGTGGCTCAGTCGGTTAAGCACTTACTCTTCATTTCAGTTCAGGTCATGGTCTCAGGGTCGTGGGATCAAGCCCCACGTCTGGCTCTGTACTCAGTGCAGAATCTGCTTGAGAGTCTTCCCCTCCCCCTGCCCCCTCTTCCCTCTGCTCCTCTTGAGCCCTCTCTCTCTAAAAATAAATAAATAAAATCTTTAAAAATAAATAAATAAAATAAAAAATACTATTTTCCACTGGTAATGTAAACTTGCAATTTTAATAAAGGAACGAATCCAGAAGCTAGCAAAAAAAAAAAAAAAGTCATATATGCTGAATTGAGCCATATTTATTTATTCATTCATTCATTCTTCATTCAACAATTATTTATTATGTGCCATGCAATTTGCCAGGTGTTAGGGATATAATGTGCGAAAAAATATATAGCCCCTGCCTTCATGAAGTTTATAGTCTAGTAAAGTATTAAATTCAAATTCTATCAGCTTGAGGTATATCTCTATTTCCAGGTCATATTTTGGGGCTGCTTTTATGATAATAGCACAGTAAGGCAAAGTGAAGTCCTAAAGAAATAGAAAGTGGCAACGAATACTACCTGTGAGTAGCATGGATTTCAGCATATACGACATAGAGAAGGCGAGATGAAGGTAGATATTTAAGGACTGCCATGTAGAAGCAAAAGTAGATTGACTATTTGGTACTCTAACGGAGGAAATAGATGGATCACAAAATGCTACATTTTGACTCAACATAAAAAAAAAAAAAGAAAATTAAAAAACTAGGATTGCCCAACAACAGAAATATTCAAGTAAAAGGTACACAGTTACCAAAAAACTACAGAATTATTATATAGGATAGAAGACTTCTTAACTGCCAAAGTATCTTCAAGTTTTAATGTGCTGGGGTTCCATGGATCCGCTTTGGTTTTGTGGATAAATCAACAAAGGAAAATAGTTACTCGAAAATAATAACTTTTTGTAATATGTGTATATTCCAGATTGACTACATTATAAACCCATTTCATCTATCAGAAAATATCTTAATTCTACCTCACTTTTGTGCAAATTCATACCATGTGCATTAATTCCCTTGCTAAGGCTTTTTAAAATGACTTCAAATTCCTTTTCATGCTCAGTTTTCTGCCTGAGTTAATCTTCAACGAAGAATTTTTTTAACCCAAAGGTGAATTTTTCTTAAAATACTATTTCACTAAAATACTATAATCCAACTTAATTTCTTCACATATCATTAAGCTATTCTTCATCATTCGTGATTTAAAAAAAAAAATAGAAAGTTTACTTCCAAAAAGAATATAAACCTTGTTTTCCAAGCTACCTTACTCTTAGGTCTCAAGTCCTAAGGCCATATTTCAATGAAACTATTTTCATTCTATAGCAGTTTCGGTTCAATATCTGTCAGATTCAATTATTGTCAACATATTTCTTATGATCATTTCTATTATTCTATTAGAATTTCAGCAAAGGTGATTTATATCACTAACTAGAGTTGACCTGGGTGACTAATATGAAATTGAAGAAGTAATAGTACGTAACTTCTGATGTGAGGTCATAAAAGGCATTACAGCTTCCACGTTAGGTTTTGGCTCACTAGTTCTGGGGAAAGCCAGTCATCATGCCCTGAGAACAGTCGACCAGCCTTGTTAAAAGGACAGGAGGGGAGGAATTGAGGCCTCCCACCAATAACTAGGACTAACTTGTCAGCCTTTTTTGAGTAAGTCACCTGGGAAGTGAATACGCCCTAGTAAAAGCTTCAGACATCCTCATCAGAGCCCAAGCCAGAACCACCAAACTAAGCTGCTCATGAATTCTTGTCTGGGAGAAATCATGAGGATAATAAATGTTTATTGTTATTTTAAGCCACTGAGTTTTGGGGTAATTCATTTCATGGCAATAGATAGCTAAAATACAGTATAGTCCATATCCCACATGTATTTGTGCCCACATTGATACAGAGGATCATCACTTTTTAAAGTCTATCTTGTGGTGCTTTTTTAAGGTTTTTTTGTTGTTGTTGTTGTTGTTGTTGTTGTTGTTGTTATCTTTGAGTTCTTATAAAATTCAAATATTCTAAAGATTGCAAAAAAAAAAAAGCAAATGACAAACACTACACACTATGAATTACTCCAAAATGTTTGCTTATGCAAAGTGGCAGGAGTACACATACTTTTCTTATATATAACAGTTAATTGTTGCTACACAACAAACTATCCCCCAATTCAGGACTTAAAACAGCCATTTATTTGCTAACAATTCTGCAATATGGACTGGGTCCATTAGGCAGCTGATATCTGTTCCATGTGGTATTAACTGGGCTCACTCATGCACCTGCAGTCACCTTGCAGTTTGACAGGAGCTGAAAGATCCAAGATGGTTTTATCCACATGTCAAGGTCCTAGGTTAATATGGCTGGAAGGGCTAGGGTATCACTGAATCTCTCTTATCTTTCTGCAATAGGACCTCTCTTTCCATAAGACCTCTCATCCTCAAATAAACTAATTCAGGCTTCTTTATATGGTATCTCAGGGCAGCAAGAAAATGTTGCAAGGTTTCCTAGGACCTAAACCCAGAACTTGCACAGCCCACTTTTCACTATATTCTACTAGACCAACAAATCAGAAAGCCAGCCCAGATTCAATGTGAGAGAAGACCACACAGGGCTTGAACTCATGTAAGTGTGGTTCACTAGGATCCATTCTGTAACAAATTACCACATATAACATTTTTATTTTCCAAGTATTCTAAAATAAAAATACATATTATTTCAATAAAACAATAGTTTTTAAAATTTAGTTTCCATAAAGCTAACATCTTGGAAGAGGGTAACTACTGAACCTGGCTTTTAGGGGAAATAAATCTCTGATCTTCACTGCCTCACCTGGGAATAGAGTTCCTTTGGTTGATAAAGACTTTGAGTTTTTGCATACTGGTTTGATATGACATATTTAATTTGTGTTCTTACACCAATTTCATGTTTAAAATGTGTATGCCTACTTTAGGAATTTCTAGTGGTACCTTCAACTCCATTAGTATTCATTCTATAAGCTTTTTTTTTTTTGCCTGCAATATTTATGGATGGGTACAAACACAACAAAAGTAGGAAAACTTTGGAGTAATCTATATTGTTATAATTCTCAAAGAAAAAAAAATGCTCTCATGAAAAGGTAGAGTCTTCAGGGTAAACAGAGATTTTTAAATCAATTAACTTTTATGGTAAAACTTATACATTCAAGACCCTAGCTTAGGCACCATGGGGAATGCAAAGCAATAAAAGGCAAATTCTTGCTTAAATTAACATTAAAAAAATGATAATCAGAGAAATCTGATGAGTCTTAAAAGATTGCCACTTAATAACTTTACAAAGCATTTTGTTGATTGAAAAATAATAAATATAACAATCAAATTTTCCGACTTATCTTTCTTAAATAATAGGAGTAATGGACTTATGACAGATGGCCTTTGCAACAAAAAGTATGCTGGCCCCATAGGTTGTGGTGGCTGTAATAATAGTGCTAACTCTTGGAACAGCAGAGGGATTCCTTGTGTGTGTGTGTGTGTGTGTGTGTTTAAGAGGGAGTGAGAGCGAGAACAAGTGGGGGGTGAGGGAGAGGGAGAAGCGGGCTCCCCACTGAGCAGGAGGCCCAATGCACAGGTGGATCCCAGGACCCCAGGATCATGACCTGAGCCTTAGGCAGATGCTTAACCGACTGAGCCACCCAGGTGTCCCTGAGCAGAGGGATTCTTGAGCTGCCCTTTCTTCTTCAGCAATCCTGAGCTATAGATTTGGCTTCAATAGAATAATGGCCCAGAATTCCAGCCTGATAAACTTAAGCACACCAACTTTCAGCTTCGAGTCTCTTCATTTGCCCCAAATCATGTCCCACCTTAGCTCAAAATAACTAAAGTCAATATATGGTCAAGAAACAATCACAGAAGAATTTCACATCAGAATGAAGGGGAAAAATTAGAGAGGGACAAACCATGAGAGTCTCCTAACTCTGGGAAACGAACAAAGGGTTGCAGAAGGGGAGGTGGGCGGGGGGTTGGGGTAACTGGGTGACGGACACTGAGGAGGACACTTGATGGGATGAGCACTGGGTGTTATACTATATGTTGGCAAATTGAACTACAATAAAACAAAAACAAAACAAAAAAAGAGAGAGAATGAAGCATAAAGAGGTGCCTGTGTGGCTTAGTCAGTTAAGTCCCTGACTCAACTTCGGCTCAGGTCACAATCTCGGGATTGTGAAATCAAGCCCCTCATCAGGCCCTGTGCTGGGCATGGAGCCTGCTTGGGATTCTCTCTCTCCCCTTTTCCTCTGCTCCTCCCCATGCCATCCCAATCTCTCTCTCCCTTTCAAAAAAAAAAAAAAAGTAAATATAAAGAAATAAAGCTTATCCTTTTTTTTTTTAAATTATGCAACATTATGAATTTAAAAGCTTAGAATAATCATTAGAAATATAACAATATAGAAATATAACAGTGGCCACCATTTATTGAACTTCTGCATGTATCATTTATCAGTCTAGGCCCTGTAACTACATATCTATGAATTCTATGAGGAAGATATTACTATAACCCGTGTCCCCTTTACATGTAAGGAAACTGTTTAAATGACTTGCTCAAAGTCATCCAGGTTGTTTGTGGTACAGCTTGGATTCCAGCTTAATCAGGGCTCTTCCCACTTATGCTATATAATACCTTCTTAATTTAAATAAACAAGTCACTCAGAAAGCAACCTATTTGATACCAACTACTATTTTAGACATATAAATCAACCTGACATTCTAAATTATTCTATTGGTTTCTCGGGCATATGTAAATTGTCTTCATCATCCTGAGAAGTTCTCTACATTTCAGATAGACTATGAAATAAACAAGTCAGCTAAGTATCTTGTATCTGCTATTTCTTGACCATCGTCAATATAGTTTGTTTTACAACTATTCCCGTAAGACAAAAGGTATCAACTGAAATGTATTGACTGAATGCATAAATTCTATCTTCAGCTTTTTAATACATAGTATCAACTTAGAGTATCCCACAAATATTAATGATTATTATGATTAATTTAAAAATGCCAAAAGAACTAATGAGGCTTGGGGAGCTTTTTCAAGTCTAAAGGTTTTTTTTTTGTTGTTGTTTTTTTTGTTTTTTTTTTTTAAGTCTAAAGGTTTTTGAACCTTAATTTCAAGCCTGTTACAAATATTTTTGAGTTGCTTATTGTTGAAATTTATCTATATGTTATCTTTCTATCTTTCTATTCAGAATCCCTTTTACGAAAGCTATAGGAGTCCTAAATACATTTATTTGTCCCCCAAGTCCACTTGAAATTCTTAGTCCATATTTTCTTAGTAGATTTAAATTCTTTTTCTTAAACTTCTTTACATTATGGATTTACATATTTTATTGACTGAATCTGAAGAATAATGAGTTCAAGAGATAAATTTGCTAGAAATTACCTTTAACTACTAAAAAAGTGGTGAAAGAGTCGATTCAAGAGCAAATTTCCAGGTCATAGAATTGATTTGACCAAAATGTTAGAGGAAATCTATTCCTAGTTGTCCAATTAATAAAATAAATTTAAAGACTAATACTTGATATGTCAAGGGCAGGCAGAGGGGAAAAAAAAAAAACTAGCCTAGAGGGATTGAGTCCTCTTCTTTTTGTAGCCCCCTTTAAGTTATTTCTGGGAGCTCATTACATCCTAGATTTTGTTTGAGTTTGTCTCAGCTTGCTTCATTCAGTATATTTCCAAGTCTTTCCTTGATAATAATTTTATTCCCCTGCCTGCCTTCTCTTGGCAACAGCTGACCTGGCTATAAGCCCAAAACATGGTAAATGACAAATCACTACCAGATGAATCTGCAAGTTTTACATAGAGTGTTTCCTCCAGGCTCAGAACACTTTGAGGCCCAATAAAATTACTGGATGATTCAGAATCACAGTGAGATCCATTTTTTTTTTAATTCTCTAGTTCTGCTAGATAGTAAAGCACTAATGAAGAGTCCCATTAATTTTCAAAATCATAATATAGAAGATAAGTTATAACAGACCAAGAAAAATTGTAATGATAACTAGAAAGTCACTAAATAAATTATATCATGACAAATTCTTACTTTTAATATTTTTCTAAGCAGTTTGTTTTTGTTTTAAAAAAATTACTGTAAAAAATTATGCATGATAACTTTTTACTGAAACAGTAGAAAATAACTTCTTAAAAATAAAAAAAAACAAACAAAAAAATAAATAAATAAAATAAAAAATAAAAAATAAAAAAACCACACAATCTGACCATTAAAATGTTTGACTATATACATTACATGTATACATTTTAAATATTTTGATGATGCAGCATTGGTATATGATTTTTATTTTTAATCTGTTTTTTCATGATATTACTTTTTAAAGTTTTACTTTTTAAGACTTTATTATTAGGTTTATGGATGAGTATTTAAGTATAATTTTTCTAAGATGTTATGAATTAAGAATAAACTAAAATAGAAAATTTAGTCTATAACTGAATCCACAATAAAACCTCCCCATTTGAATCACAAAGTAACTTCTGGATATTTATAACATATATAATGTTTCACTTCTTAGGAATCCTAAGAATCTACCTTTCTCCGTCTCGAACCATAAATTTTAGACTTAAAAATCTTACTTTATCCCACATGCCACAAAACTTGTTCTGAAAAATAGCTGGAAACCACCTCCTAAATTTACATGGTATAATTTGGGGAGAATGTTTAAACATATTGACGGTCATGTATACAAGTAAAAAGGCAAGATCTATCAAAACTGAACACCTAAAATACTTTGTAAAAGAATGTAAAAAAGAAGTTATAAATCAATTTGTGGGTATTTAGAACAATGCATAGGCATTGTGCCTCACAGATTTATTCTCAGGCCTAATGATGCTTACAACAGGCTTAGCCTTTGGCAAATCTCAAGAAACCAGATTTCTCTATAATTCCCTTTTCACTGAGGTACTGAGGTATCCTAATCAAATTTTGATCTACTGGCAAGATCCTGCAATCAGAAGGCCTAGGTTCTAATTCTTTGCCTTTTATTAATTATGCACATTTAAGAATGTTATTAAGCAGGGGCCTCAGCTTCTATATCTTGGAAAATGGAAATTTGGTAATGGCTACTTATGATAGCCTATTTAAGAAGGATTATTTTTAGGATCAAAATTGAAGCAAGATGATAGATAGCCAAAATGCTGTTTTAAACTATGCAATAGGGGGATCCCTGGGTGGCTCAGCAGTTTGGCACCTGCCTTCAGCCCACGGTGTGATCCTGGAGTCCTGGGATTGGGTCCCACATCGGGCACCCTGCAGGGAGCCTGCTTCTCCCTCTGCCTGTGTCTCTGCCTCTCTGTGTGTGTCTCTCATGAATAAATAAATAAAATCTTTTAAAAAGGTAAATAAACTATGCAATACTTTGTATGGTAAGTAGTATTATTCCTTGCACTGTCCTCTCTGGCCTTACAATATTTATGCTACACCCTCTCTTCCATTTTCACTCCCTTTTGATAGGAGTCAATCCAAAATACCCTCCTCCTAAATCTTGGGACTGAAATCAGTTATGTGATCTTAAGAGACCTAGAGCACTATCTGAAAAATATAAGTGCATTTCTTGGGACTTTCTAAAGACCCTGTTCCCACCATGTTGGCTAAATTATTAGAAAGTTTCCCCATTGGAATTAAGGTCTTGGCAGAAGAAGTGTAAAGCCCTACTTATAAAAGACTTCTGCAAACTGACCACTTCCATATTTCCACTTCCAACTATAACTCAGATAAAGCGGATATGAATTCAAAGTGAAGAGACCTTTCTCCTACAGCCAGAGAAACAAATGCAGGGGATTTACTGATATTAAAGCCACAAAATGGGCATGTAAAGTGAGACACTGAAGTTTATCCTATTATCAGTAAAAGAAAAAATCTAGAATTACAACGCCACTCCAACTCTACCCCCAGCTCCCCACCCCTCTCAAAAAATAGTGTGGTGGTGAGACTAACTCTTGAAAGTTGTCATTTTTTTCTAGGTGAAAGTCTAAAGGAGTTTCTGGGTTTGTTAAGATCATCATTTCTTTAATGTTGTACTCACAATAAATAAGGCAAAGATTATTCTTAACAGAGAAATATCAACCCCTTATCCACGATCTACTGTATCCATTGGAAGGAGTGGGGGTACTTTATGGGGGATGAGCATTTTTCCTAAAGTGACGATTTGTTTTGAAACTTTGCCCGATGTACTCATATCAGGGGACTTTAACTATATTGCTTTATGGGGGCAATGTAAAAAGAATAAAACCAAAACAATGCACGCTTTTTAAGTTAGTTAAGAAACTGGCTAAGCACCCTTCTTTTCTGTCATTATTGATTATTACCAGTTTTAAACTGCAAATTTGCAATGAATGCTCTGTTCCTCAGAAAAACAAAACAAAAAATTACTATTGCATGACTGAGATAAACTCCCTTGGACCTTCCCAATTTGCAAAGCTCTCTTCCTAGCTTCTCCCTGTCCTCTTCCGTGGCCTGAAGCCATTGCCTGGGTAAGGGCCACCCAAGGCTGACACTGAATGAATTCCAGGCAAATTTCACAGGCCAGCCTGACTTTTCCTCCAGTATAGAGTACTAGGGGGAATGGTTATAATAACTAAAGCAGCATTGTCCACAGGCTCTGAGTGTTTAAGGTTGATGACCCTCCAAAATGAAATTTCAGTGAGCTGAAGATGGAAGTAGGAGAAACTTCAAAGGGTCACGCTAGACGACACCTTCCTGTCTCAGGGAATTGCCTGCAACCTCCACTCAGATGCAGATGAGAGAGAAGGAAAGCCTGTCAAACCTCATTGACCATAGGTAATGGTACAGGGTAATTTCTTCTGATAATGTCACCCAAAAAGGAAATCCTACAGACTAAACCGATTAAGACCTCAAGGGAAATATCATATGAACAAAATTGTTTTTTTTTGTTTTTTGCTTTTGGGGGATTGTGGGGAAGCAGAAAAGAGTCATGGATGAGATTTTTTTTTTTTAATTGACCCGGGGCTTTTGTGTAGACAGAAAGAAAATGGAATTAAATTTGAGGAAAAAAAATCATTGCGATATGTAACAACAAATATGTCTTTTACCTTTTACAAGCTCCCCCATTAGATATTTATGAACTCTTAAATCTCTGGTTCCCTACAATCAGAAACCATGTGCCCTTTCTAAGACTGTTATCACTTTTAAAAGAAATGAAGTTGATTTTGGTAAAGTGAGTAATTTAAATCTTAACTATGTGTTTCTGAGATGAAACAGGAAGATATGACTGGTGATTGAACTTATTTTATGTTAATATATATTTAATATGAATACATGTTTATAGTAAACATGTATAAATCTATAAACAGAGTGACTAAAGAAATAAGTAGGAGTATTTAATTCTACTATTTTCAAATTAAGATGTCTTATGTGAGTAAATGTCTTATGGTACTGCATACTTTTATTTGAAATTGATTTTTAAAAGAAGACAAAGATCTTATGTTCTAAGTCATTTTATATTCTCCTTTCATCCACATTTCCCTTTTAAGTCACTGTTTTCAAAGAAAAAGTGTTTTAGCTCTTTATTATGATCGCTGATATATGTCGAAATGCATGTGTCTATTGATGGAATATTCTTGACATTCCAAGAAAATACCTGTAGTGATTCTATAGTTATAAGAGTGTGAATGGACTATGATAGGTTGATCTTGGGGCACCTGGGTGGCTCAGTCAGTTAGCCTCGGCCTTTGGCTCAGGTCAGGATCCCAGGGCCCTGGGATGGAGCTTTCTGCCAAGCAGGAAGCCTGCTTCTCCCTCTGCCTCCGGCTCCTCCTGCTTGTTCTCTCTCTCTGTCAAATAAATAAATAAAATATTTAAAAAGAGAGAAAGAAATGTTGATCTTGCCAGTCATCCCTGACTGGTTATATGGGTGGAAATAACTATTTTTGTTAAGAACATTTACATTTTTCAGACTCTACAACCTACGGTAGCTAGTCAAGGGGCGGGGGTCTATCTTCCTAACTGTTCCCCAGGGTGGGCCCCACATTATCCTGTTGTTTGGAAACAGGCTTTGGTGTACAATCCTTCTCACTCAGTTTGACACTGAAGTAGGTACCACCCATGTGTTATCCTAGGACAGGGAAAGAGCCACCTCTGCACCTTCTCCCAGGAGACGGCACTTTTCTGCACAGTAAGACTCAGATATATCTGACAGTCACAACTATTTTTAAAAGTTATCCATGATACTCTGGAACTGTGATGTAGTGAGAAGCATGAAACCACACTGTCAGGCACACGTGCTCGCTAGCCTTTTTGATTTGGTTTTCTGCTCTTCATTGAGTATATTTTAGAACAGAGTGACCCATTCTAAGAGACCATCAGTTATTAGTCACTAATGAAATTACATGCTTAACCTCTCTAATTCAGGTTAAAAGAACAGTTATAACCGCTGGTAAAAGTCTGACTGTAAACTTCAAAGCTGTTATTATTTTTTAGGTTACTACTTTTTTTTTATTTCTTAGGCTATAAAGTAATATATGTTATTAAGTAATTACTTTAAGGTCAACAAATTTTACCCAGGAGAAATCTTTTAAAAACTTGCTCATTAAAAATTCCTGTTTTCCTGATGGTAAAAGTAATTGGGGATACATTTCGAAAAACATTTGAAGAAGAAAGTAAAAATCACCAACATTTGACACTTTTTGTTCTACTGTTATTTTCTCTCCATAAGTTATTTTGCGTATGGTTAGATCATGTGTTATATACGACATTTTTAAACTTAATTATATCACAAAATTTTCTCATTTGAAAATCTCTTCAGAAAAAATAACTTTAATAATGGTAGTCTATTCTAGAAATCTACTACATCTTAATGATTCACCTATTTTGAATATCTTGTTTGCTCCAAATAGCATGTTCTTAAAAACAACAAAAAATGTTGCACTCCTTTTGCACAAATCTGAGTATTTAGGATTATTTCCTCAGGATATATTTCTAGACAGACAGCTGAGGCAAAGGGCACAGACATTTTTTTTTAACCTCCTTCCTCCCTAATTTAAAAATAGGATAATGCTCTTTGGTCCGTAGTAGTAAATAAAAGAGCAGAAGGGGAAAAAATAGCCATAACTTTTCTCCTTGTTCAACCACATTCTGTCAAATTTCCTTCCAGTCTTTTTTCTCTCATTTTAACATATTTAAAGTTATTTTGTATATATGCTTTCGTATTCAGCTCTTCTCATCTAATATATCAGAAGTATTTTCATATGGCATTAAGATCATTTACATTATTATTAATGATTGCATTATGCGCCATCATTTGAGTGAAGCATGATTTACCTAATCACGTCCCTGAGAATGTAGGCTATTTACAATTTTTCTTTGTCATAAAAAAAGTCGTGCCAAACACCTTAAGGTATAAACTTTAATGAAAATTTTTCATTATTTCCTTGTATAGATTATTTAAAAAGAAATGCTGCCTTATAAACATTTTATAAAGCATTTTTGCTACATATTGTTAAAAACCGAACCAGTTTTTACTCCCAACAAGAGTATAGATGACCCTCACCCTCACCAGGATTAGTATATTTTACAGTTTACTAATCTGAGTAATGACTAATCTCATTACTCTATTATTTGTATTTTTTCAGAAACTGAAAAAATTGTGGTTGAAAAATCTTTTCATGTTTCTTAACCATTTGTAATTCCCCTAAAACAGTCATGCTTTTTGTCCATTTATTTAGGAGATTTCATATTTATCGTACTGAGTTGTAGGAGCTCTTTATAGGACAAAGTCATCAATTCTTTGTCACATTTATTCAAAATTTATTTCACCCTGCTACAAAATTTATTGTTGAAATAATCTACAAGACAAATTTTATTTAACATCTCATAGTTTATATATAAATAGTACCTAAAAATTCCCTGGAATATTTTAAATATTACTAAAATAATATTGTGCAAATTATTCATGAGTATTCTCTCTTAAGAAAGGCTAACTTCCATTTACATGCTTATCAACTCTAAATTAGCAGTATTTAAATTAATAAGGCTTTTCTGAAAGTAGGTTAAGTGAACTACCTATCTTTTGTCACTTTAAAGATGAGGGATGACTATAAAATAATGATAATTTACATGTTTGTTTTTCCACATAGGAAAGTCTGTGAGTGTACAGAGCTACTACCAAATCTGAATACCCATACAGAGATTTCTTTTACAGGTATTCCTTTACCCTCTCTTTTTTTTTTTTTTATTTGAGAAACTTTAGACTTGTGTACATCAAATAAAACCAATTTCTGAGGGGAAAGAAATAAAAATCCACAATAGGGAAAAAAAGAAGTTAACACTTTCTGGTTTATAAGAGAGCCCAGAGATTATATTCTTTTAATTGAAAAATTCTAGGTGCTTCATAATTGGCCTTTTGATATAAAATGACCTATTTAATTAGCAATTTGTGGTTCTTGGCATTGAGGTCTGTAGGAGAAGCTAGGAAAGAGCATAAAAGTATTTTCATAAGGCAAGAAGCAATGTACATATAGCATCAACTTCAGGTCCTCCACAGCATCCTTAATTATGGAAGAGTAAAATAAGAAAACAAGTTTTCATATAATGATTTTTTAAGTGGAGAAAAACCTAAACAAATTTGGCAAAACTCTTCCTTTCATAGCATTAATAGTAGTAAATAAATTTCACAAAAATACTATTTAATTTACTCAAGATTACAAAGAAAGTTATTTTAATCAAAACCATAGATATTAGGTCAATATAGGCATTTATCATGATTCGACAAAATTCTCAAATAACAGATTGTTTTTCTAGCTTCACAAAATCTTTTTGAATACTTTTACTTAATTATATTATACATTTTGAAAATTATTTTGTAAATTCTAGAGAGCTAATCAAATTAGATTATTATTCATGCTTATTTTGAGGCTTCGGATGGGTATAAGCAAATTTTGAGTAAAAACTTATATTTTAAAATCTACTTGAGAAAGGAGTGTGAATCATTCATTTTGTAAGTAAAATACACTTATTTCATGTTATTAGAAACTAAGTTGGACAAAGAATAAGTTTAACCA
Source organism: Canis aureus (assembly GCF_053574225.1). Classification (NCBI taxonomy): domain Eukaryota; kingdom Metazoa; phylum Chordata; class Mammalia; order Carnivora; family Canidae; genus Canis; species Canis aureus. The sequence goes on from NC_135618.1 coordinate 6,209,142, forward strand.
AGCATACATATTAGAACACGTTAGGCAAAACCTTCCCAAAATAATCCAGATAATATTCAGAAATAAAGCAATTCCAAATTGATTTACATCCTTTTCCTGGCTGAAAAAAATATATATGATGAAAATTAAAGCTAATTCAGATATTCTCTATCAGTAATAAGTTGGAGGAAGGGGAATGGTAAAAGGTTACCACACATGTAATCTAATTTCAAGATATGGGTCTAATTTCTTCACAAAAGATCGGATAACTTCCATGTTTTTTCTTCACAAATATGCTTATATATTAACATTTTGTTGACTGAAAGCACAGCCATTTTTCTCATTGCCAACGAAATCAACAATATGCATTTTAAGAATCTATACTTTTCCCATAGGATACAACAAAGGAAACAAACCATCTTTAATCATTTAAAATGCAACCCAGTCTGCATGTGAGATACTGTGTGGGTTTTTTTTTTTTTTTTGTATGTTTCATATTTTAATTTTACAGTGACTGTAATATTTGTAGTTAGAAAAATAATAATGATTTTTAATTAAGCCCAAAACATTTTTTCTGATTTACCTTCATGAAAACAAAACAAAACAAAGTTTTCTTAGTATAGCACTACATGTTTATATCTATCTGAAAATCTCTTCAGAGATTTTTTTTTTTAATCTATCTATTCATGAGAGACGCAGATAGGCAGAGACACAGGCAGAGGGAGAATCAGACTCCATGCAGGAAGCCCGACGTGGGACTTGATTCCAGGACCCTGGGGTCATACCCTAGGCCAAAGGCAGGCACTAAACTGCTGAGCCACCCAGGGGTCCCCTCTTCAGAGACTTAGTACACCACTACATGTTTTATATCTATTAGGGGAGAAAATGTTAGTAGTCCTAAAAATGAAGCCATGATGTCATCATATCTACTGTTATAATTAATCAAATCAAATAGTTCACAAATGACAATCTGGCTCAAAATTATACTTTTTTTAAACAATTATTTTAACTAGGGATCCATGTATGGCTTTCTCTTCAAGCATATTTGAATTATCTAAGTACTTCACGATCACTGCTGTTCTTTCCTCCAAAGTAAGTCAAACATAAGACAAATCTACCCTGATTCACATACATATAAGAGCTGTGTGTCTAATGATTTGGATATCATGAAACTGCTGGAGCCATGCCTTGGACAAAACAGATGGAATGCAGCTAAGAAAATAAAAACTAGTTTCCAACTCTGAATACACTGTTACTTTGTCTAAACATAACTCATTATTTCAAATTATAAAATGTAAAAATATATCTACTGCTGGCATACCTTATGAAATGCAAAAGAAAACAAAATAACCTAGGCTCTTCATTGCAGTGTCTTTGTAGTTTGATTGAACACATCAATTATTTCAAAATGCCTTTGTCAAGGTTTTGGGGTTTGTGTTTTTTTCTTTGACACTGGCTTTGAACATTTTGGAGCAGATTCATTTCTTATTTGTGGTCACACAGAGGAATTCATGTAAAAGTAATGCCTAAATTGTGACCCAAAATTTTAAAGCCCAGATGTTGATAATGACCTATAATCTTCATTAATGAATATGCATTATATTATTCTGTTAACCAGATATGAATATAATTAACAAAAGATTATAAATGTTAACTATCTTTATAATTCCACCTACATTAAATATTATATAGTTTTATACAACTTAATTATAATTATTAAGTATATTGATTATGAAGAATGAAACTGCAATTCTAGTAGTTTTTTAAATATAAAGTAATAATGTAATTTTTATTATTACTTAAGAAAAGTTTAAATTTAAGAGCATCAGTTCCTTAACTGTTTAATATGTTTCTTATCAGGAGGGAAATAAACTGTTATGATTTCCACAAGGTCTTTATTTCTTTTTCTTTTTCTTTTCCAATTTCATTTTAGTAATGTCTTCAATAGTCTACACAAAATATTCAAAGGAAATATGACTATTTTTAAATGGTTTTTTTAATATCACTTTTTCCAGAAAATATTTTACTTTGCTAGCTAAGTAACAAATTAATCCTCAAGGCCTTAATATTGTATTTCCCTTCACTATAATAACAGTTTAACAGAGAATAAAGATATCAGGAAAACAACAAAAAATACTGAAGCCCCTGGCTATTTCAATACTGAGCCTTGATTAAGGCTCACTTGCCAAATTCTTTATCAAAAATAAAGAATAAGAATGTACTTAGAACAAAGTGTCTATTAAAATCGACCTTATTTACACTGTAATTCTGATTATTTTATACATTCATAGATAATACATTCAAGATATTACCCAATCTTCTTAAAATACTATAATATCATATTTTCTACAATGTGGCTGTTTGGAAACGTTTTCCAAATAGAGTATCAATTCTTTATTTGGATAATTTAAATAAAATTTTGGTTATTCTGGCTACCATTTTAGTCATTCATAAATCTCTACTTGGCATTTCTCTTTGATAATTTGTTTTCTGAATAGTATTATTTTAAACATTTTCTTGTTTTCCAAGGCGAAGAGAAAAAGAAAAAAAGCCCTAAAATTAGAGATGCTTTATTTGAAATTTAAATTTTGCTGAAACTTTGGGCTTAGTGTTCTCTTCAAAACAAAACATAAAAAAAAAAAAAAAAAAAAAAAAACAGCCACATTTACCAACAGATACAATAGCAGGGCAGCCAAAATAAGTTATACTTGATATTAAGTGGGTTTTTTTTTTTAATTTCACCTCTCCCCCAGATACCTAGAAATCCTTTCTAAAGACAAAATGTTGATTAAACTATAATATCCTAGGTGGATCTAACAGTAGCATTGGCTAAAAGATATATAATGGCACTTCACTCACTACGTTTTTATTGAACACAAAAGATATAAACTAAGTTCTTGTGAACATTCTAAATGCATCAGAAATAATATTTACTTATAAAATGCTAGCTTTGTAATGATGCATGTTTTTACACTTAAAGATTTACAAGGAAGAAAAATGAAAGGATACTAGAGCCCTAACCTAAAAATATCAGCAAGTTAACATGTTTAAAATTGCATGTACTATACATTAACAGCTTACTTTAAAACCACCATATTTCGGAAAGTGTCTATTACTAATTACTAATACATAGGGCTTTAGTCGATTACCTATTGCCACCATGACCACTGACCATCAGAGAGATGAAAAGGTTGTCAATTGGTAACCCTTAGATGAGCAAGTAGCAAAAAAAAGAACCTGAAGTGGGGGGAAAGTGCCATATAGGACCAGGAAAGTCCTCTAACTTAACTGTGTGCTCTAGAACTCAGTCTTCATGCTAGAGAACTACAGACTTTTCCAGTTAACCCCACTATTAAAGATTTTTCAAAACCAGAGTTCAAGCCAAAAAAAGGCAAACACCTTAAGATAGAGACATTTGTTGTAAAGTTTTTAAATACATCTCCCCCACAATTAAAATAGTGAGAAAGGTCTAAATGAATGGCATATAAAATTGTTAGAAAGCTTCAACCAGGGCAGCCCTGGTAGCTCAGCGGTTTAGCGCCGCCTTCAGCCCAGGGCGTGATCCTGGAGACCCAGAATCAAGTCCCACGTAGGGCTCCCTGCATGGAGCCTGCTTCTCCCTCTGCCTGTGTCTCTGCCTTTCTCTCTCTCTCTCTGTATGTGTGTCTTATGAATAAATAAATAAAATCTTAAAAAAAAAAAAGAAAGCTTCAACCATCAGAGTTGAAACATAACTCATTCTAAATTTTTGGCTGGCAAATATCAATAAAATATATCTACCCCCTGGATTTCATCATTTTCAAAAGCACTCAAGTGGAGTTTTTAATTTCCTTTTGATTTTATTTAGGGCAGATGTACATGTTAAGACACATTCACAAAAATAAGAGACTACTATGCTTTACTTTAAAACACAAAAGCCCATGCCTTTTCTCTCTTTATAACACCAAAATTTATGAGCACATCACATTTATTTTAATACATCTTTTATTTCTTAAAAACTAGGAGAAAGTAACCAAGGAGGAATATTTGCCCCATGTAAATCCACAATCTGGAAAAATGTAAGCAAAAAAGTGAACAGTAACTCAACAGAGAAGCGGCGATACCCCAAAGCAAACTCTCAAAAAGCATTTCGGAGACAGTTTACAGTCTAGCAAAAAAGAAAGTCTACATTCTTTATCAGACATTGAATTAATGACTGAGTTGCATACCCAACAGCTTAAAAGTATTTTGTAAAGTAAAAAATGGTGAAATTGCGGACCGGATGAAAGTACTTTAGAAAGTACTTTCCTAAAAAATAGAAGCTTCAGATGCATCATGATAAACAAGCCAGTTGAACTATTTATTGTTCTCTCATCTAAACTACTAGATGAGCTAGTAGCCAGAAATAATTGAGAGATGTGGAAAACTTCTTTGCAAAACAACTTCGTAAATAGCATGTTTGTGCTGAAAGTGAGATAAGTAGTAAAATACTTAAGATGAAGCATTCTGAGATTTACAACTGACTCTCAAGCCAGCAACTTCTCAATAGTGTTTATTTGCCTTTGAGGTTTTTTTGGTTGTATTTTTTTTTTAATTCTTCCTGCCCTGTAGACTATGAGGTTTTGATATTGTTGTTTTGTTTTTTAAACTACACTCATTAGTTCCATAAGGGTCATGGCCTGTAGGAGGGAAGTAAAAATTGCATTTTTTTCCCACTGTATTTCCACATCCTTCAGGCTCTGACCATGAATTTATTCATTTATGCAATAAATATTTATTGAATACCTACTACAAATGATATAAACAAGAATAAGAAATGATTAACAAGAAATATGATTTAATGGACTTTTTACCTTTAAAAAATCCACTAAGATTTAAATTAAAAATCTTGCGAGTGTTTATACTTAAACTCTCCTGGTTTTGTTTTGTTTTGTTTTGTTTAAGTTAAAAAAAATTTGGCTTTGTTCTTTATTCTTTTGCTTTTTAATTATTTGCTTTATTTACTTTGAGATATTGGAGAATTTGACTATGTCTACTTCCAGGGTTGAATTAAATTTTAAATCCTTAAACACTCAGACTTAGTAGCGACCTTGAAGAAGAAAAACAAAGAAGTACTTTAAAATTCATTTTGAGGCAAATTGAACACCAATAAAAAATAAATTTATTATTAAAAAAATAAACAAAAAAATTCATTTTGAAGGATGTAACAAAATTCGTTTGGAGACAAAAGATTGGAAAGACTGTATTACTCTACATTAGAAAACAGGTTCATAAATATTTTGGTGTTATCAATTTCCAGGTATGGGAAAAATTATTTGTAAATTGTTTAATGTCTTCATCAGCAACCTGACTGTAAGCATCAAGGGATCAGGAAGGACTATGTCCCTCCTACTATTCATCAATGTGTCCAAAGTGTCTGCCACAGTGCTTGGCACACAGCAGGTACTCAGTAAATATTTTGATAAAATACCTGCAGGCCATTTTTTCCATTCTCTTGCTGCCAGAAGACAAGGTCTACTGCTGCTCTTGCTCATCACTTGGGTTATCTATAATCTATGTTTTTAAAAATAAGTTCTAGGGGTGCCTGGGGTGGCTCAGACAGGTAAGCACCTGCCTTCAGCTCAGGTCATGATCCCAGGGTCCTGGGATCTAGTCTTATATAAGACGCCCTGCTTCTCCCTCTCGCTCTCTCTCTCTGCTTGCAGCTCATCCTGCCTGTGCTCACTCTCTTTCTCTCTCTGCCAAATAAATAAAATCTTTAAATACAAAACAAGAAACAAATTCTATCTATCTGTTCTCCCCTTTGGGGGAGGAAGAAACTTAGTGCCATAGCTTTTTCCTTCCCCATAGACGTGTTTTAGGCTTTACCTTCCTAAGAGCCTGGCTGTGAGGGAAGACCAACCATCAGCACAGATTTGGGGAGGGGAAATGTAGTAATCTAATTCAAGCAGTGTCTGAATCCATTTGCTATCCCACCAGGACCTTCCAATGAGTTCTCTCTAAATAGAAGTCTTTTTGGACCTCATCTTATAAATTCTCTTTTTTTTTTTTCACCTTATAAATTCTTTAGAAAGTCCCAAGCAGTTCCAAATCTCTAGGTTGCACACTAAGTACCACAATCAAGTCAATTAAATTTAGATTATGAATTACAATAGAAACCACTACCAGACTTCTTTGTTATATTCCTTAAGTGCAAATGAGCCCTTATCACTGTGGCTCTTTTTGTTTGTTTGCACTCAGAATGTCCTCCATAATTTATGCTTCTAGAAATTCATATGGTTACCTAAGAATTGTTTATTGCTATACATTTTTTTTTAGAAATCTGATACATTATCTCATTTGATCATCAGGATGACCCTCTAAGTTAGTCAAAGAAGTTACTATTATCTTCATTTTCCAAATAAAGAACAGGCATAGAAAGGTCACAAGGCTAGTAAGTAGCAGAGCTGAGTCTTTTAACTCCAAGTTTAGATTTTTTTTTAAAGGAAGACCTAATGCGGTATCCCAAACTAGCAATCTTCATACATATCTTGACATTCAGGTTTTTTTTATGTTTAGTAATTTTTTTCTGTTTTTAATTTATTTTTTAACTTAAATTCAATTTACCAACATATAGTATAACACCCAGTGCTCATCCCATCAAGTGCCCTCCTCAGTGCCCGTCATCCAGTTACCCCATCTCCCCACCCACCTCCCTCTTTTTTTTTTTTTTTAAAAGATTTTTAATTATTTATTCATGAGAAACACACACACACAGAGAGGCAGAGACACAGGCAGAGGAAGAAGCAGGCTCCATGCAGGGAGCCTGATGTGGGACTCAATCCCACTCCATGCCCTGAGCCAAAGGCAGATGCTTAACCACTGAGCCACCTAGGCATCCCACCCACCTCCCCTTCTGCAAGCCTTTGTTTCTTTCCCAGAGGTAGGAGTCTCTCATGGTTTGTCTCCCTCTCGAATTTTTCCACTCAGCTTTTAAAACCAAAATTAATTCAAATTTGCATAAGTAAGGTATGTCCCAGGCCTACCATTCCCTATTGTATTTTATTATGTCCCTTCCCACATTCATGTTACTACCTGGTCATTGAAGTTATTTGTATTGAGATCCCATCAAAAAGAATAACCCTTCATTAATTCAATGACCCATCCGTTTGTTCACAGTACAGCCACTATTTGAAACACTAGGAATCTCAAGTTTCATAAGACATGGTCACTGCCCTCAAAGTAGTGAGGGACTCAGATAAGCCTTCCTGGACAACTGGGTAGCAGATGGAGGAATGGACAAAGTGCCAGCCAAGCACAAAGATCAGGTATTTAAATCAGAATGTGGGATCAGATATTGGAAAGTAATCCAAGGTATGGCTAGTTTAAGTCTCCATTTTCTTTCTCACTTATGTTTTCAAATGGCATGCTTGAGTGCAACTTTCAAAATGTAAATTCTGAGGTTTGTTTTTTTTTTTTAAGGTTTTATTTATTTATTCATGAGAGACACAGAGACAGAGAGGCAGAGACACAGGCAGAGGGAGAAGCAGGCTCCATGCAGGGAGCCTGATGTGGGACTCCACCCTGGGGACTCCAGGATCACGCCCTGGGCCGAAGGGAGACGCTCAACCGCTGAGCCACCCCAGAGTCCCTCTGAGTCTTTATTAACATTCTGTCATATAGAATGAAAACTATAGACATAGCTTCTGGTTAATTTCAAATCATTACCAAATTTTGGTAATAGGTAGATAAGAGACATGCCTTATTTCTGATCAATAAAGGAAATTATATTCAATATTGTTGCTAGATTAAAGCTATTTCAAATGTTTTTTTAGCACTATGTATACCACTGTGTTCTGAGTACACATGATCTTATACCAAATTTAGGGAAGGAAAAAGCCACATAACCAAAATTTACCTAAAAGGAACATATCCAGTTTTCTGTGTATTATTACCTAATACTCGCTAAGCTCCTGGATGTAGAAAAACTGAATTATGTTTTTAAAACTATGCGTTGATTTGTTAAAGAGCTCTGGCTCAACCACAACATGAAAACTGTTTAGATTTCATGTCTTGAAATTTTTACCAAAAACCCTAATTCAGTCAAAGATCGTCATGTGATAGTTTTGTATTTGAGTCTTTAAATTCTTAGCCTCAAGAATCAGTATGTATAGAAAAAGAGCTAAAGACTGTAATAACTGTTCTTTGCTATATATACCTTGAACCATTCTCAATATACCATTTTGGATGCTCTTGGTTGAACCAAAAATATCCAACTCAAGATAAACCATGGGAGTGATGTAGAGGTATAGATTAACACAGAGGGTCTGTTTCTCACTCATTTTCTGAATTTTGCCCCATCTCTCCTCCCTGTGTCAGTTTCATCCTTAGGCATTTCCTTCATGTTCAAAAAATTAATACATTTGCTACATGCTTCCTTGTTTATACCAACAGAAAACCTACAGGGACACTCCAAAATTCTCAGGATCACACAAAATTCCCAAGGATCACTTTGATCAGACAATCTTGTTTCATTCACTCTTTCAACAAATATTTATTGATCACCTACTGTATGTCTGGGACTGTTCTTGATACTGGGTATATAGCAATGAGCAAAACATATTCCCTCTTTTTTTCGTACAGCTTAAGTTCCTATAACCATCCCTGAATCAATCACAGTGAGGACTGGTTTACCTCTCTTAGTTTGGCACTTGTGGACTAAGGTTAGGATCAATCCTAACCAAATCACTTGGCTACACATGCTGTAAGGAACCAGTGTTGGTAAGGCAGTTGCAATGTTTATCTCTCCACCTGGAAATATTTTGGCAATGATATTGAGTAGTTACTGAGATCAAGTAATACACAATTCTGTATGAGTTGAAAAATACCTATAAAGAACTACTTAATATGGAAATAACCTATACCTTGAGGAGAATGGAAGTAATCTCCTGCAGTTGTGAAATGGGTTGCAAATCCCATTCCCAGGATGATGAGACTCGTTTTACCCAAGTAATACCAAGATGTCGGCCACCTTAAAGAAAAAAACCATTAGTCATGCCAGTGTTTTTGCCACCATAATTAATGTCAAGAACTATACTGTAAAACTTTTTTTAAATGTATATTTTTAGAAAGTAAAATAGCATCATGCTCCAGACCAAGCCTACAGTGTTCTACTTCCCCCTCCAGTTTCATCTTTGACTATAGTCCAACACCCTACATATCCAGCAAGGGGGCCTGAAGAGAGGATGGCCAAATTCATTATCACTACCAGAAAACAAACAAAAGATGCATGTCATATTCATGATGGGTGAGATGTCTTCTTGAAATAAAGGACACAAAGAAAAATATGTTGAGCTTATTAACAAATGACCTATCAGATCGTGTTACCAATTTTTAGTGTTGCATCATCGGCGTCATTAGCAGGGCTTATTTATACCAAACTCTGAGGCTGAATCACCAAAAATAAGATGCCAGAGCTACACCATTAGCAGAATCACACTCAGCTGTGCCTGTAGTGGACCCTAATTAAACCACCAAGCAACTGCCCAACTTGATGAATATGGTTGCTCAAAGAAAAACCACCTTGAATTTGAATGGAAATGCTCAAGGAGAAAGCAGCATCTAAGGTAGGATTTAAAGATTGAGAGAGATGGGACACCTGGGTGGCTCAGGGGTTGAGCATCTGCCTTTGGCCCAGAGCGTGATCCTGGAGTCCCAGAATCAAGTCACATGTCAGGTTCCCTGCACGGAGCCTGCTTCTCCCTCTACCTGTGTCTCTGCCTCTCTCTCTCTCTCTCCCTCTCTCTCTGTCTCTCATGAATAAATAAAATCTTAAAAAAAAAAATTGAGAGAGGATCAGTGGAAGAATGAAGCCTGTTTGGGAATATTTCATTTTGTTAGACCTGGATTTCATACTCTTGGCTGAAGTCAGCTAACTTTTCTTAAGTCTGCCTAGTTTTGGAGAAGGAAATGCTGCTGGTTAGAGATTAGAGTTTAGGCTCAGCTTAGATTCAGTAAATAAACTATGATATGATAGTATTCTTAAACAGAGGTATAGCCTCAAGAAAAATTTCCCCCTGGAGGACAGTCATAACTAAGATCTCAAAGCCATCCTGAGAAAAGCTCTTGAAAATCTGTGAACAGTGATTTACCATTGAAAACTAAAAGGATTTTCAATGATGTTACTGATGACCCTATTTCCTGCACCCCATCCCCCAAAAAAACTGAGATCAAGTAATACACAATTCTGTATGAGTTGAAAAATACCTATAAAGAACTACTTAATATGGAAATAACCTATACCTTGAGGAGAATGGAAGTAATTCTTGAAGTGAGGAGAAACGGGGGCTTAGAAAGTTAAGTAATTTGCCCAAGGTCATCACACAGCTAAAAATCAAAGGGGTTACAAGTGAACTAGAGGTCAGCAAACTACAACTGCAAGAGCTTTCACTTCAGCTGAAGTGGAAGCAAGGAGTTGAGGAAAAATGGTGAGAATCAGAAATGAATTGTGTGACAATACCCAGTAGGAATCAACCAATCACATAAACAGATCTGTGATTATGGTGAAGCAAAATGAGATGCAATATCCTCCAAAAGGAAAGCATAATACAGACTTACTCCAAAAACCATGATTAAACAGAAGACAATTAAAATACAATGTCTCCTCAAGGGTAAACGGCATTCAATTAATTCAATCAAATGATTGCTCCTTTCTCCCCTGATATTATTGTTCATCATGTATACAAAAGAAGAAAATTATACTCTCAAATTGTACTCTAAAAATTAATCTCTAAAAGTATTAGAGAGTAATTAAATTTAACCTGGCTTTAATTCTTGTAAGTGTAAAGAAACTTTAAATCTCCATCTTTTTACTCTGAATTCCCACCGAACCTTTTTATAACAAATCCTTTTTTAAAAGCCCGCTAAACAGTTAATCCCCAGTTTGTGTGGAAAAATAAACCCAGTCTTGTAGTTTTAAGAGAATTAATTCTCAAAGCTAGCAAATATATGTTGGAAAAAATAGCAAGTTGACTTAAATGATAGTCTTTGGAGAATCCTCCTCCGTTTTCCCAATCACCTATAAAAGTTTACAGTGATAAAAATACAAAATTATTTTATAGGAGAGAGTGAAGTGGTAAAAGAAAAAGAACCAGTTTAGATTTTAGAACTAAACAAATTAAAAGATTTTCCTAGCTCAATATAGTGCCCCACCACTATTCTTTCAGCAGATTCTACAACAGACCTAAGAAATAACTATGATATAAGACTCAAAATAATTAAGCAGATGTTTCAGGAACAGGAAGTAAATACTGTCCCCTTCCTACACCTGAAAAAGTACAGACAATGTAAGTTATCTCAGAAGCCATAGAGCCTTCTGGAGACACTTTACTTGTGTTCATTTTGTTCCACATAAATGAAAGCGTTTAAAAATATAAAACATATATAAAGTATTGTGATGAGATCATCTGATACTTTTCCAATTTAGAGCCTAAGGAGTAGATAGAGATTATTATAGAATTGTGGGGATGAGCCAGTTTATCAGTCTCCTTAATGGATTGGAAATTTTCTGAGAGCAAGGACCACCCATGTCTTATTCTTCTTTATATCTCCAGTACTGGTACATTGTAGATGTTCAAAAAGTTGAACTCACAAAGATGTGTATAGTGTTATTTCAATAACTACTGACATTCATTTGGAGATCATCTCCCTTTTATACTGATGTATGTAACTACAAAAAAATATTTCAAGAAAATACACTTAATTTTTCTTCTAATCCCAGGTTTTATATAACTATGAACTAAAAATGTGTAGGAAAAGGCATCAGACCTTAAAGAAGCACACAGAAAATCGGTGGTACAAAACTCCAGAATGACTAAATCAAGTCTGTTATTTTATCCATTAAATAGTCTAAGCAGATTAATTGGAACCAGGCATATGAAGATTCATAAGGTTTACTTTTTTTGTAACGTTAGTTACTAAAAATAAAATTTATAGATTACATTTCAGTACATCTGACTTAATAATTTAAGGATAATAGAGATCTTTATAAATAACTTTCTTCAGGTGTATGTAGGCAGAAATGTTATGACACTGGTTCCCTTTTCTGCAGATTTATCTCATAGTAATAAAGCACTGAATTCCAACAGTCTTACATAAATAATGCCAATTACCTAGATCACCACAGATATATTCTATATACAAATGAAGTACACCAAAACAAAGATTTGTTTTCCTAAAGAAACAACTAGAAGGACACTGTGTACCTCTAAGCATTTATCTAATGGGCATACCTTTAATCACAGCATCTACAATAAAAGTAGTCTGTCCAGGTAACAACTAAAAGAATGTGACAACCTATTTTGGGCAGATTTCAGTCAAAGGAAACTTCTTTGTCAGTTGGAGAATACTGATTTCCCAGAATGAATGTCAGAAGTTTATTACGTCAAGGTATATATTTCCGGGCTTATAACTAAAGTATCATCAATGATTATTTGTAAGGCTTTACACCTAGATATACACATTGGGTGCAAACAAATAGGTAACATATCAACAGAAGTATTACATTTTATAAAGATTTTCAAAACATACAGCCAGGATACACTTTTTCAAGTCAATTCCAGTCTCCTAGTTATGCCATCATCAGCTATATATGCTTAGCCACCAAATATAGATACTTGAGTATTTTTTGAATTGTCACAAATAGCTCTACTTTTAAAGAGTTCAGAAGTGGGTAAACGTCACCTGTTAGTTTTTGATAATACAGTGTAAAACTTTTATGAGTGGTCGCAGGATAAAAAGAAAAAAATACTTTAGTTAGGCTTATCTTTATGTGTTACACTTAATATATACTTGATACAGTCACAGTGCAATGGTGGTCTACTTTATTATTGAAACCAGTTTACACCCTTGGGAATAACATCAAGAATACAAAGTCCTAAATTTAATTTATATAAGGAAATATATATACATATATATTTCAGAAATACATAAATTGTCAGAACTATACATTAACTCTCAATAGCCACTTTGTCCAAATTTGTGTGTGTGTGTGTGTGTGTGTGTGTGTGTAGCACTCGTTTATTTGGGTGATTATTTGACTTTAATTTAATAGTTTTGTCTCCAAATATTTTTATTTTTAACATCTTTACTATTTTAATATTGTTCTTCCTATCCAACGTTTAGCTAAACTGCTGTTGACCTGCACAAATGTGTTTCTGATGTCTGTCAGCAAGTATAAAAGCATAATTTCATTAAAGTGTATTATATATGCTCAGGACTGAGAGAACATTATAAAATGAAGAAGTTTGGCTAAAGTTCAACTGGGCATCAAATAGCACTGGCAAGAATTTTCTCAAACAGATGGTGTAAAACCCTGCTAACACAATAGTGTGTGCTTAACACAGGAACAATATCAGAAACAGATGTGCCGCAAATGACCAAAGTACCAAACAGAAACAATAAACATGGATATATATTAAAAACGATGCCCTTGCCAACTGAGAGGGGGGGGAAAAAAAAGAAAAAAGAAAAAAGAAAAAGAAACACACCGAACCAATGCATTTCCTTGTCAAATAAGAAATGCTACTGATATTTTTCCACACCAAGGTTGGCACACACTTATTTCTCACTTTGGCTTCCTCTTAGGCATTGATGTTTTACCTCTGTCAGGGTGGCCAAAATTAAGAACATAATTTTGTTAGACACATTAAAAAAAAAAAAACTAATTGTATTAAAAGAAAATAAGAGAAATTTCGCACATCTGTGGGCTCCTAGCCATCATTTGAAACTGAAAATCTTCTCATCAGTCCAGAAAACTCTCTCACACACACACACACACACACACACACACCTATTGGAAGAGTGTATACAAGTGTCTGGTCAGTTAAAGGCATTCACCACGACTCAACAGTATTAAAAGAACTAAGGGCCAAGCTCTAGCCCTGGCACAGGAACTAAAGCCCAGCGGAAGAGACTGGCATCCCCCCGGGGCCTGCGAGGCCCAGGTAGAGTCCTGCCCGGTGCTCAGGCCGGGCCTAAGGCCCTAAGACCCCGGCGCCCCGCTCTCCTGGGCCTGGGCAGCCCGGCCACCTGGGCCCCCGCCCCATCCCCACCCCCACCCCCATCCCCTCGGCGCCCTACGCCTGCCCACCTGGCCCAGCGGCCCGGCCCAGACGCACGTCCTCAGGGCCCCGCCAGGCCTCGCCCCTGCTCTCCTTGGCTGCTGCCTGGGGTGCTTGGCGCCGCCTTTCCAGCTCGGGGCTCTCCGTGGGGTACGGGGTGCACACTGGGGCTTGGGGAGCCCTGGGCGAGTGCCTACCTACCCTTCCCGGGGCGGCTGAGGGGGCCAAGGGCCGGGGCCTCGGGCCTCCCGCAGGCCTGACCGTCGGGGGAGCCTTACCATCCTCTGGGAGCCGGAGCCCAGCCGGGAGGCCGACGGTGCGCGTCTGCACCCCGCGCCCTGGGGTCGCCCGCGGGGAGGGGCGGGCCTGGGGGGGCAGCGGGGCGGCCCCGCCGCCGGCCTCCCCCTGCGCTTTGGGGCCTCGCGGATTGCGGGGCGCGGGACCCGGGGCTGACCCTCGGCGAGCGCGGAGGCCGCGGCGGGCGGGCGGGCGGGGCAGGGCCTCCGCCCCGGGCTGGGGGTTACCAAGGAAATGCAACAATATTTAGGAGCGGCGCGGTGAGAAAGTGCTTTCCCGGCACGCGATCTGCCCCCAGCTCCCCCCTCCGGCAGCGTCCCCGCGGGCAGGGGCTCCCCCAGGCAGCAGAGGCCAGGGGCTCCCCGAGGGCAGCAGAGGTCAGGGGCTACCCCCAAGCAGCAGAGGTCAGGGGTTCCGGGCCGTGTCCCCCCTCCCCCCTGCAGGGAGCTGCAGCCGCCAGGGCGCTGCGGGGAGACCCAGGAGCCCAGCATCCCACCAGCCAGGGGTGGGTACCTCACTTTCAGCCCCACCGAGGCTCACGCAACAGCCTCTGTATAAAGCACAATGATTAAGGCCTTGGAATAGGTTTGCGTTCCTACCCGGTCTCTAATTTGCCTGCCCAAGCGTGGGGTTCCCCATCTGTGAATTGGGCATAGGAGTACATGCCTCATAGATAACTGTGAGGTATACACGTTACAACGTGTGAAATCTGGGCCATGTGAAACGATAAATGGTACTATTTAAAAAGGGTAACTAAGTATTCATCTCTAAAACTTCAAATTCTTTCTAGGGAAAAAGAGATCTCAGCTGTGATGTGGGGGCACTGTACCTAATCAGATATTATGACTTCATTTACTGCTTCCCCCCACCCCTCCCAAGCCTGACCTTTAAAAGACACATTGGCCTGGGCTGATGTGGATAGACTTGAATACTGGAGGTTTTCCCCACAATATCCCTAAAATTAATTATTGAGGCAAAGCAGAAGTATTCTGAAAGGAGGAGGAGGAGAAGCAATTGCTGCCCATTGTTTCTGGTCAGTGACTTTGAACCCCAATAAGAAAGGCAAACTATAAAGCATGGAGGCAGGTCAAGGCATTATTCTGGAAAGATGGTGCAACATGAGAGAACCCCTTTTTTAAAATAACCCTCTGAGCCCATCCAGGGGAAGAAGTGGCTACTCAAAGGAAATTGCTGGGATTACACTCTTTTAAAATGACTTTTGGCATATTGGTATGCCTGTAGCAGCTGTGACTTAGTTTGCAAACCATCTTGGTGTGTCTGGCAGGAGACTCAAGTCTACAAGATAAAGCCCTAGCATGTCCTCCCTTAGAGTCAGGGTAAATTCAAAGCCAGGAGTCCTGGTGCAACCATCCCAGGTCTAGAGACCTCTTCTAGCTCTTTGCCAGGACTCCTGGCTGGTCTCTGAGGCCCGGGCTACTGTTCCTGCTTGAAAGAGGCTGGGTCTAGGGAGAAAGTAGGCCAGGGCACCCCAGGCACCCAGGATGACCTAGCACAGAGGCCAGAGCAGTCCTGTTTAAGACTCCATCTACAGCCCATGCGTCCCCTCCATGTTCTTCTGCCTTGTTGCAGACTGAAAACAGGTGTGCATCTGCTTTCCAGGCCAGAGAAGTCTGAGGGCACTAGTATCTGGCTCTGCATGACCTCAGCTTCCATCCTGACTGTCCACCCAGACCCCCTTCTTGTTCCAGGGCAAGCCCAAACTTACGCTGACTTATGTCTGGCCAACACACACAGCATTTCCATGTGTGCAATCAGCATGGGGCCATGGAAGCTTACCAGGCCATTTTCACAGTATTCAGAAGTTTGCACAAACTGACAGGAGCCGGGTGTCATGGAGACTTCTGAGGTCCAAAACATTCCTACTCCGACTCCCAATAGCCTCCTCCTCTATAACTGAGGTTCGTTCAGACCTGGATGGACTCTTAGGTACCCAGAGAAGGTTTCCAACTTAATTGCAAACATCAAGGTCTGAAGGACCCTCAAAAGGGTCAACGTGACCCATTGTGCCAGAAGATCCAGTGGATGTTGCAAGACCCTCACCCTTAAAGAAAAGTGAAGCCCAGAAATTCCCTTAAATTGTCAGGATTTTCATGCCCTTTCTTGCCTCATTCTGCTAAGGAACTAAAGTATTTGAATTCTGGACAAGAAAGTGCCAACGTGAAGAGGTCACAGCAGGCTAAAACCCAGAATACACAGAAAGGCTGAAGCCCTCTGTACCTGCCAGCAGCACACACTCTCGGTCATTCAAAAAGCCATCTTTATTGCCGGGGGCCAGGCACTGACTAGGTTCCAGGACCCGGAGCAGCACAAGGTGCCTGCCCCAGGGCGCTCCAGCCTGCAGGAAGATCTGGTGGGGTCAATTGTATTCACTCATCTGTGTCCAGGAAAACTATTCCAGAAGGCTTCTCTGCAGTGGCGAGGGAGGGTGTGGCGAGATGACCTGCGCACAGCCAGAGCCCAGCACCATCGCCGCTGCCACGCTCCGTGCAATGACCCGAACTTTGGTCCAAGCCAAAGGAAAAGTTCCAGAAGACAGTGTGGACATTTGCAACGCAGGAGACAGAGAGAGGTGTTCACGTGTTCTGTCCAGGCTTTGATCCACTCGCTGATGATTAGTCATCGGATTCTGTAATTCGCAAGAAGAGATTTTACCGCCCAATTAAAGGCTCGGTTTGCTCCCTTTCCCCCTTTGTAACCGGTGTGATGCTCCAAATCCTTCTGCGCTATTTAATCTGGGTACAGCGAGAGTGGAGGGTGGGAAGGGGGCGCTCTTTCCCGCGTGACACCAGATGCCTTGCATCTGGGGAAAGCCTGAAGCTCTGCTAGAAGCGGGTGCTGGCAAGAGGCCGGTAGCTGCATCACCTGTGCCGGAGCAGCAACCGGGGTCAACTGGGCTACCTAAAGAACCATCCTGGGTTGGGTAAATGAATCCATTAATTGAAGGTGTCTGTTTTGAACTCCCCGCAAAGAGGGCCACACCGGGGAATGGTTAAAAGGTGGCCTGGAGTCTGGCCTCTGGGTTTGAATCCAACCCACCTGGGTAAAATGCCCTCAGGCAAGTTACTGAAATAGGGCTTTACACCTTAGCACCAGTGGGGCATTTGACAGGTAATAAGCAACACCTATGATTACTGCCACTTTTACAATATTCAGAAGCTTGCACAAACCGACAGGAGTCAGGGTGCCAGGCGTGTAAATGTGTCAGGTTAACCCCCAAATAAACAAGTGACAAAAGAGGAGGAAAAGTGTTTCATTGTGCCTCCTGGGGACAAACTGCCACGGTGGAGGGGCGCCCAGCTGCGAGCACTTTCTCCGGAGTCTCTGCAGCTCTGGGAGGCTTGTCTGGCATCCGAGACCGGATTTGTTGAACTTCCAGGAATGGCCAGCTGGAAGCCGGGTTGGAGCGTTGGAGCGGAGGAGGAGCATTGGCCTATGCCCCGCACCTGGGGAACGAGGCCTTGGTGACGCCTCTGCACTTAGACTTGTCTTGGCGCATCAAAGGACGCAGGAGGAGCGCTGAGACCGGGAATCTCCTGCGCATCGGTGGACGCATCTCCACACCATCAGCGCTGCTATCTTCATTTTCTAGATGAGAAAACTGAGGTGTTAGGTTGTTACACCGCCCTGAAACCCATTTCGGGTTTGACTAATCTCAAACCTCGTGCTCTACTAGCACGTTGCCTGGCTTCCTAAACCTTGAGGTTTTTCGCAGGCAGCCCGGCAAGCAGGGAGGGAGGGAGAGGGAGGGAAGGAGGGAAACACGGCCGGAGTTACAAGCATCGATGTCCTGAAACAGAAATCCACATGAAAAGTTATTTAACTTTTTAAAAATATATATATTTCAAGATTATTCCGCATACTTTTTTCTATCTTTTTAATCATCATTTTACAGGATGCAGCGTAAAGCAGCGACGGGACGTGGCCGCGGTGCCAGGACGACCCGGGTCGGCCATGGGCGCGCTCACCCGGCTCTAAGCGGAGCTGCGTGTGCCCTTATCAAAACCGTCTAGAAGCCTCCGACCCGGGGGCTCCCCAGCTCCCCGACACCCCCACCCCTCGCTAGCCCGACACACACTCTCAGGGGCCCACGTTTTTACGCTCACATCCACTTTGGATTTTTTTTTTTTTTTTTTGCCTCCTGGTGGGGTTTTAGTGCGCCTCTCGGGGACCCCTGGGGAAGAGGAGGGTGGAGGAGGGGAAGCGTGCGGGGCGAGGCTTTCCGGCCCTTCCAGACGAGCGAGCTCCACTCCAGCTCCGGCTGCAGTCCAGGGCTGTGTAGGAAAGCGCGGGGCGGGGGGAGGTGGGGGCTGGGGCGCGGCTGGGTTTTGCATCGTCTTAACACCCCCCACCCCACACACACGCCACCACCTCCTAGTTCGGCTTTTCCAGAATTGTGTGGGCAGAGGTCTGGAGAAACAGGTTAGAATCCGGTTTCTCCCGATCCTGCCGCGATGCTTAACTCCAAACGATAAGATGCATGTAAAATTAGCAGCTCTAAACCACAGGGGGGCTTGGGGCGCAGAGTGAGGGCTCGGAAGCGTCGCCGGGGGTCAGCAGACTGTGCAGGACGGCCTGCGGGCTCCGGGGGACCCCCCGGGTCTGGCCCCGCGCGCAGCCGTCCTGTCTGCGAGGCGCGCTTCTGCGCCCTCCTGCGCAGAGGACCGGGCGGGCTGCCCCGGTGCCGGGGCGGGGAGGGGGGACGAGCGCCCCCGAACCCACGCCCCCTAGGGCGCAGAGAGTGCTCTGCGGGGCTGGGGTCCCGAGACCCGCAGGACACCGCAGCCGGCGCTGCCCACGCGGGGCGGGGGGCTCAGCCCGGGCGGTGCCCGCGCCCCAGTGCGCTCCCCGCCGTCGCGCGCGCCCGGGGGGCTCGGGGAGGAGAGACTGGGGGCCCCCAGGCGGCCGCCACCTCTGGGCGCCTCCGGCGGCGGGAGCAAGCTCGCCCCTCCCTCCGCCTCGCTGCGCAGGAGCCTGGGACCGGTAAGTCCCAAGGTGAGCGCGTCCTGCGCTGCGCGGCCCGAGGAGGACGCGATCCCCTGCGGGATCTTCCCAGATGAGCGTTCAGGATGGTTCGACGGGGTGGGCAAAAGTCAAAGGAGCGGCTCGTCGCCCGGGGCCGAGTGTGACCTTCGTGGCTTCGGGGCGCTCTGGGCCCAGTTTGCGCCTTCCCGGGTGAGGAGGCCGCCCCAAGAACCCGCCCCACGCTGCGCCCCCTCCCCACCCACACCCATCCATCCGTTCATCCATCCATCCGGCGCGGAGGCCTCCCCTGCCTCGCCCTCCGGCCGCGCGCGGGGGCCCCCGGGGAGGCCGCCTGCAAGGGTCGCGGGCTCGGGGAGCGGAGCCGCACCCCGACCGGCCGCTGCTCCCTGCGCCCGTGGCCCGGGGGTTCCGCACTTTCGCCCAGGCCGCAGCTGCCCCCGCCCGGGTCCCCGCGGGTCGGCCCGGAGCGCGTCCGCGAAGGCCGGGGGGGGGGGGGGGGGGCGCGCGGCGAGACTCCGGAGCTGCTGGGGCCCCGCGCAGACTCCATCCAGGCTCCGGCTACTCCCCGGGAGGCGCTCGGAGGCGAAGGGTTCGACAGTCAAGTTGGGGGGCGGGGGGGGGACTTCCCCTACTTAACAGGCGCGATTTGCTAATTCGGATCTATTGCTTTTAAATATCGAGTTCCAGGGACCTTTGTCAATGCAGGCTTAATTTCATCCTACTGATGAAGGATGTTTATAAACGGCTCCTGTGGAGGAAGCCGAGTGTGAAAATATCAGTTTTATGCCTTTTGATAAGAGTTACCGAGGTGGAAGGCTTATTAGGCGATTACAAATTTCGCAGCTGCTCCGCTGCCCAATTAGGCAGCTCCTCGCGGGGAGTGGGAACCGTGGGGGGTCAGGGCGGGCTGGGGTGCGGGCTCTGCACCCCCGGACCTCAGTCACGGCCCGGACCCCTTCCTTCCCCGACCCGCTCGGGCTTCAGGGAGACACACCCAGCGCCTCCCAACCCGCCGGGGCGCCCTCCCGAGTGTCGCTGGGTTTCTTCCCCGGGCCTCGCCTTGGCGCCCCTGTAGTCCGGGGCGGGCTGGTTATCCCCCCGGGTGGCCCTGCGGTCCCTGGTTGTCCTTCAGGGAGAGCCGGCCACCTGGAAATGTCCAGTTGGTGGGTAGGAACCGACACAGCCGGGTGAGCCCTCGCCCACCTGCACAAACAACCCCAAGATGGTATATATATATATTTTTTTTTGGTACATCCTCCTCCGACTAAAAATTGGTTTCCATCGGAGCTTAGGCTAAAACCCCTTATTAGCGCGACGGAAAGGCCCCGATTTTTAGCCCAAGAGCCGCCCAATGCGGAGCAGCGAGCTCACTCTGCCTTCGCCCTAGCGGAGGAGGAGCGTGGTAGGAGCCGGGCCGCGGTCGGGAGCAGCTCTCCCGGGTGTCCACCCCCGACCCAGGGGCAGGAGGTCCCTGGGCCCAGCCCCCCGGGCCGCGCGCCCGCGCCTCCCCCCTCCGCCACCCCCGCGGCCGGGGCTCGGCGGCCCGGGGACGCGGGAACACTCACCGCCGGGAGGCCTCCGAGCGAGGCTGTGCGCGCACAATCCCGCCGCGGGGAAGGGCCGCGGCCCCAAGGCGGGGCCCCAAAGCCAAGGCCAGACCAGTCTTTGGGGTCCTCTTGGGGCTGATGGCCATTCTCCTTCCCCATCCCCAGAAGCCTCTAAAAGCGGCTCCTTTCCTCCGCCGCTGCAGAGGTGGGGGCTCCCAGACCCAGAGGAGTATTTGGAGAACCTGACTGCGAGCGGAGCCGACTGAGGAGGACGAGGGCGAGGGCGAGGGCGGGTGGACAGACCGCGCCACCCCCGCGCCCCCCACCCCCCGGCCTCCCCCAAGCCGCCCCGGCGCCCTCGGCAGCTCCGAACCACCCGCGCGATTAATTCTCCCGGACGCTTAGCCAAGCAGGACCCCAGGTTCATCCCGCAGACCCTAACGAGTAGAAACCGTAACTAAATCTCTGAACTGGATCTTTATTTTGAATTCCACTTTCCACCCTGCGCGCTCCGATCACCCGGATAGAGCCAATGTTCCGACGCGCGGAAGAGCCATCTCGAGACCGAGGTGTTTCATGGAAAACGCATTATGTGAATCTCCCCCCACCCCGTCCTACCCCACCCCACTCCCCCCCACCCCATGCTAATTTTTGCACTTGATGCAAAACACAAGACTTTCTGTTCTCCACGCACAGGTTAGCTTTTCGAGGAGAAGGAGGTCCGCCTCAAGCCTTCAGTTCTGTAGGAGGACACAGACCCCAAAGTCCTCGACCCCCCACTTCTTAAATTTAAGCGAGATCGCCCAGAAAGGACCGGAAGGGGGATGGCTAATATTAACGGTGTGCGCAGCTGCGCGAAAAGGAAACAATGGCAATAGGAAAATGCTCTAGGGAACCTCGTGTTTATGGGAGAAAATGTCCTTGAGGGAAAACTAAATTTGCAGGCGTTGCTCGGCCCCAGGCTGTAATACAGGCTCACTTCCTTAAGGGAAGGGCTGCCTACCTCAGCCCACTGGCCCTCCTCCGCCTGCTGTTGACCTGTCGGGGCGGGAGCCCTCCTATCTTACTCTTCTAGACAAATCAGGCAAGGAGATAAGGATATAGAAGGTCATCTATAGGTAGGTATGTAGATACATATGTCAGTCTGAGTGAAGCAACATCACATGATTTTACTAAAGGCCTTAGGAAACAAACTCCCAAATATTCTTATGTTTTGCTTGGTTTCTTAAAAAAAAGAAAAGAAAAGGAAGGTTGGAAATAAAACATTGTTAAACAGTCTCTCACTAAATTCCCCTTTACACACTGGAGAATGAAGTAAAGTTCGCAGCATAAAAAGCTGATATTCAAGCAAACATATCCTCCAACCCTAATCAAAATTACGGTTATCCCAAGACAACCTCCTCCCTCCACAAACCCGCAGCCAACAGTTGAGGCAGGCGCTGGCCCCTCTTCTAGGGCTTAAATGTTGTCTAGGAGGAGATGAAAGAGCCATACTCTTAGCACACATACTTTTGTCTTTCTTGCAGCCTTGATTTCAAATCTAGTCGCAAATCATAAGCTTTTTTTGTGCCGCTCAGATGTTCCTTCTTTATCTTAATGAGAAAACTTTTCGCCAAGGGAGCAGGAACCGCTAGATAAGTCAGCCCCGGGGCTGCCAGCGAGCGGTGGAGTTCCTCGGCTAGACAGGAGAGCTGCACGATTCAGAAGAATGACTAAAAAGTTTAAGTCACTCAGACCTCCGCTTCCCCTTCTGCCTGCTGCAGAAAGAGATGTAACATGAATCTTTGTTTAGGTTTTGGTTGGGGAGCGAGAATTAAAAAGCCACGGCAAAAGCAGAGAGAGCAGAGCTGTTTCATTTTTTTTTTTTAAAGTCAAAAGTTAACAGGCCATTCCCAGTGTTTTTTTTTTTTTTCCTCTCTCTCTCTCTCTAATACTAAATCTGGAGTAAGTTGGCTTGATCTGATAAAGATCTTAACATGTACAGAAGGCGGGTTTTCCTCGAGGAGGTGAGGCTATTGCTCCAGAAGACTCCCCCTGCACACACACACGCGCGCACACCCCCTTCCCTCCCTTTATGTAAGGTTCCACCCTCTGCAAAACAAAACTTTTTTTTTTTTTTTTTTTTTTCCTTTTCCTAGAGGGACAGACCTCAGTGAAGTTGGGATGAGAATCTAGAGAACAGTGCGCCGGACCGGACACAGGCACAGCGGCCTGTCTGGACGGGGACTCAGCCCGCGGCCTTGCTCCTGTCCGCGGTGCCCTGGGGCGGGGCGGGGTGGGAGGGGGGGGCCCCCCCGGCAGGCTCGGACGGCCGCTGACCCTGCGGAGCTGGGATGTGACAAGCAGCCCCAGCAGTGCCATGTATTGGAAGAGCGATCAGATGTTTGCGTGCACCCTAGAAGGCAAGGACGTGCCGGAGCTGGCGGCGCCCCCCGAGAAGGTGAGCGCGCCGACGCCGGGCCGCACCCGCTGCGGGGCAGGCAGTTTCCCGGAGACGCGAGCTGTGCGGGCTCCTTAGGAGGTTCAGAAATTACCTGTAGCGGCCTCCCCTTCAGACCTGGCCAAAAAAAAAAAAAAAAAATTATTTATCGATTACGTCGTAGCGTTAGTCGGTAATCATTGCCTCCCCTCCCCACAAGCTCACTTAACCTGAGGCATGGAGACTGTAATTTGGGAGACGAAGCCTCGAGCCTAAGGCGAGTTCTCGGGTCCATGTGAGTCGTGCTTTTGTTCTCTCTGCCGTGGTGGTCGGGGCGAGTCGGGGCGGGGTGCGTGGGTGGGTGGTGGGGATGGGTGGTGGGTGTCAGGGTGGGACCCGAGGCTTGGCTCCAGGCGTGCGGCCCCCGCGGGCGCAGGGCGCGCATCCAGGCCTCGGGGGAACCCGGGGTGGGGGTGTCGGGGGGGGGGGCAGGAGGGCCATTTTCCCTCAAATACCAAAAAAAAATAAAAAAAAGCAATAAAAGCAAAAAAAGCAAAAAAAAAAAAAAAGCATAGCAGGGGCGCACGAGTCCCGCCTCGCGTGGAGTAGCCGGGAAAGCGCAGCCGCGCTCGGCGCTGCCCGGGGCGGGACGCGTCGGGGACCCTCCCGCGGGGTTGGAAAGGCCTCCGAGGGCCCGGGGCGGGCGCGCTGACCGGGCTGCGCTCGGGCGCCGCGGGGAGGACCTGTCGGTGCCACCGCGGAGGCGGCCCCAGGCGGCGGCGCACGCTGCGGCCCGGGGAGCGCGCGGGGCCCCGCACAGGGCGGGCCGGGGCGGGAGGCGCCGGGGCTGGGCCCGGGTCGCGGGATGCGCGGGCGCAGGTGCGCGCCCCCCGTGCCCCCCGCGCCCCTCCGCCCCGCGCCAACCCGGGCGCCCGTACCCCGCGGCAGAGAAAGCCCCATCGGCGGCTGCGTTTTCATTTAAGAACAAAACTCCAGCGAAGGCTTGGAAACCCTTGAGTAATGCGCGCTGTTGCTTTAAAACATTTTGACCGGGGGTTGGGGGAGTTCTAATGGCACAAATTAAATTCAGCTGGATATTTTCCATTATTCGTCCCGCTTTTTTTTTTTTTTTTTTTTTTTTTTTTTGCGCGCCGGTTAAAAATAATCCTTTAGCAGCTCGAATGTTGACTTACTGAGCAGTAAGTGGCAATTTACACCTTAAAGAAACGAGTGTAAATCACTCGCGGCTCTAATTGCCCTAAGTTTACGAAAGAGCCGCTGGCTCGGTTTAATCTGAAGCATTTTCATTCAAATTGTCATCGGAACAAACACCAGGCTTCTCAAATCCCGCTGTAATTAGCTTTCAAGTATCCTATTAAACCTCTTCACCTTTCGGGCTATCCAATTCAAAAGAGCTCCCTTTTAAAAATATATATGTGTCTTGCTCTTTTAATTGAGGTTATTAAAGAAATCAAGTTTCTCCCCCACCCCCTCCTCCGACCCTTTTCTTCTCGCCCCCCCGCCCCCGCCCCCGCGCCCGCGTAGCCCCGCGGTCCCCGCTCCGCCGTGATTGACGTCTAGCGGGCGAGCGCTTTGTGCCGGGGATGCTGGTGGCCGACCCGTGGCGGCGGGCGGGGCGCGGGCGGGGGCGCGGGGGGCCGCCCGGCTGGGCTGAGCCCCGGCGGCGGCGCTGAGCTGCGGGCCTGCGCTCCGCACCCCTGCCCGCGGCGCCCGGCCCCGAGCCCTCGGCGCCTTCATCAGGCGCGGCGCGGGGCTGCGCGGGCGGGCTCTGACCGCGGCTCCCCGCGCCCCCCCTGCTCGCGCCCGCAGCGCCGGGGGCCCATGTCGGAGGAGTGCGCGCGGATCGCAGCCCTGGCGGCCGGGAGGACGCGGAAAGGCGCCGGGGAAGAGGGACTGGTGAGTGGGGAGGAGCGGCCCGGGACCCGGGGTGCGGGGGTGGGGGTGGGGGGTGGAGGGCGAGGGCCGGCTCCCCGGGGCTGCCCGGCCGCGGGGGAGACGGTGAGAGAGGCCCGGGGCGGGAGGAGGGGGGGAAGGGGTGCGGGAAGGGGTTCGGGAGCCCGGCAGCAGGGGACAAAGTGAGAGCGGCGGGGGGAGGAGGGAAGGGGCGCAGGCAGGGGTGCGGGAAGGGGTGCGGAAGGAGTTCGGGAGCCTGGCAGCAGGGGACACGGTGAGAGCGGCCCGGGGCGGGGGAGGGGTTCGGGAGCCCGGCATTAGGGGACAAAGTGAGAGCCGTGGGGGCGGGGGCGGGGGTTAGGGGCGCAGGCAGGGGTGCGGGGGAAGGGGTGCGGAAGGAGTTCGGGAGCCTGGCAGCAGGGGACACGGTGAGAGCGGCCTGGGGCGGGGGGGAGAGGGGAAGGGGTACAGGAAGGGGTGCGGAAGGGGTTCAGGAGCCGGGCAGCAGGGGAGACGGTGAGAGCGGCCCGGGGCAGGGGGGGGGGGAAGGGGTTCGGGAGCCGGCATCAGGGGACAAAGTGAGAGCGGCGCAGGAAGGGGTGCGGAAGGGGTTCAGGAGCCCGGCAGCAGGGGAGACAGACGGTGAGAGCGGCCTGGGGCGGGGGAGGAGGGAAGGGGCGCGGGAGCCCAGCCCCAGGGGAGACGGCGAGAGTGTCCCGGGGAAGGGGGAAGCGGTGCGGAAGGGGTGCGGGAAGGGTGCAGGAGCCCGGCCGCAGGGGACACGGTGAGAGCGGCGGGGGAAGGGGCAAGGGGTGCGGGGAGGGGTGCGGGAGCCTGGCATCAGGGGACGAAGTGAGAGCGGCCTGGGGCGGGGGGAGGGGAGGAGGGAAGGGGTGCGGGAGGGGTGCGGGAGCCCGGGCGGGGTGGGGGGAGCCGCTGCAACCGCGCCCCCGGCTTCCCGCAGGTGAGCCCCGAGGGAGCGGGGGACGAGGACTCGTGCTCGTCCTCGGCGCCGCTGTCCCCGTCGTCCTCGCCCCGGTCCATGGCCTCGGGCTCCGCGTGCCCCCCAGGCAAGTGTGTGTGCAACAGCTGCGGCCGCGAGATCGTGGACAAGTACCTTCTCAAGGTAGGGGGGCCGCGGGGCCGGCGAGGGCGCGCGGGGGGCCCCGCACTAGGGGAGCCTCTCCCCTCCCGCCTTCCCGGTGGTCGCCGCAGGCGGGTCCTGCAGGAGGAAGGGGGGCCGTGGACTCTCCCCCCGTGTGGCCTCGGGCGCTGGCCCCCGGGTGGCTTGTACTGCAGCGGCCGCAGCCCGCGGAGGAGCCAAACCCGCTTAATCCTCGGCCTCCCTTGGAAACGGGGTCTTGCCTGATGGGTTTTCCCGAGCCTGGGTTGTGGTCCCTGCAGCCCCCGCTGGACCCCTACACCTGCCTGCCTCTGAGAGCCCCTAGTGGGTAAACGTTGGCCGAGGCCCCTTTTGCAGTGTCCCCTTTGGTAAGGACCGCTGTGAAGCGCCCCAAGGGATCTTTTCTGGACAGAATTTTTACATAGTTTTATGTTTAGTAACAGTTTAGTAAGGGTTTTTCAAAGTAAAAGTTTGTAGGAGCCCTTACATTAAAAAAAAAAAAAGACCTTTTTAGTGCCTCCTTTCTCTTATTAATATTTAGAGGCCACCCAGGGCTTTTTTTTTTTTTTTTTTAAGTCCTCTCCCGTGCTTGTGAAAGAAATGGAAATCGCTAGATTTGTAAAGTTAGACCAAAAAAATAAAACATAAAAATAAAAAAAAAGGGGGGGGGGGGAGGAGAAGGAAGGCAGGTAGGAAGAGAAGCAAAAAGAAAGATAGAGGGATGCCTGGATGAAGTGCTTCAAGTGATAGTTTGGGAATTGACCGTCTTAATTTGTTTCACTTCTCTCAAAATATTGTGCGGGAATTTTGGAGGGGAAATTTTGGCAGACTAGTTAACCGCGTCATTGAGTGCAGGGTCATGGTCCCATGTGTCTTAATCCTAATACCATGGGTTTTCAACCTCAACAACTCTTTAAAACCACTATTTAAAATAATGATCTCTCCTACACTGAATTAGTAGCAAACCAGTTTACTTTCTGTTCCTTCCTCACCAATCACTCCCCCATCCCCTTTTTTCCAAAAGGAATGATTATGGAGAGTATGCGTTCAAAACGCAAGTTGTTGGGCTTCTTGAAATTTCTACCTCAGTGTATAAAGCTGTTTAATCTGTAAAG
Organism: Canis aureus; assembly: GCF_053574225.1. Classification (NCBI taxonomy): domain Eukaryota; kingdom Metazoa; phylum Chordata; class Mammalia; order Carnivora; family Canidae; genus Canis; species Canis aureus. Next base: position 6,236,618 of record NC_135618.1, read on the forward strand.
TGGGAATAATACCATATACATACAACCCAGATAAAGCACCAAAAGAAGTTTTGGTGAAAAACTGAAAAGTAAATTAATTTTAATTGGTGACTGAGTTTTAAAGCCGGCAAATTGACACGGCTTTCTCTTTAAATCTGAATTCTTGAGGTATCCCTTTTCACTGTTTCTAGACCTGAGCCTTTTTGGATATCTCCAAATCATTTTTTGGATCAAAACTAGTTTATTATTTCAAGGAGCCCTCTCGATAATTAGCATAGTTTCTAAGAACGCTACTGAATGGATCTATAAAGGCTTTAACACTTCATACCAGAGAGGATTTAGAAAAAAAGAGTATTATGTAGTGACTCTTAACACACCTCTGAATTAGTTTCTAGTGTTCACTTTTGTATGTTAAAAATATATTTGTGTATTAGATGTGCTTAGATACCTAAGTTATCTAAATAACTTATATAAAGCTTTTTGTTGTAGGACTGTAGTCCTCCTAGTGAAATATTCTATGTAAAGCCTTATTCTGTCTTTTTTATGTACATATTAGTGTTTAGCTCCAACTAAAGTTTGACATTATAGGATTATTTAAAAACTCTGAGGTTATTTTTTTTTTTTTGAATACTCATTCTAAAAGAAGTTTAAATTCAATCTGAGTGCCTGGTGAAAAATAATCGGTAGACCTAATAGAGTATTTGAGGGTACAACTGTTTAACACAGAAACTATTTGATATAGAAAAACATCATCTCCTGAAGCAAGTTGAAATTGAGCTAAAACAAAAAGTAGGAGAGGAATTAGAAGTGTCTTTTGCTTCATCTAATATTTCAGTGCCCTGTCGTTTGGATGGTTTTTCTGGCTTGGTCCTATATACATATACAGATTGGATAAATAGCAGCTATCAGGGAAGGTCTGTATTCTCTAGAATTTTGTCTAACTTGCTTTCCTCCCTGAAAAAGAGATGGAAGGTGAGGAGCATTTTTTTTTTCTTTTTTAAGTAAACTTGAAGGAAAGGTGGCAAACCAGGCGTTAGATTTGGCTTTAGAGAGTTGGAGGGTGGCCCTGGCTCTGCCCTGAAGTCTGAATCTGCACTTGTTTGGAGAGAGGGGTGGGAGGAAAGAGCCTGGGTAAGATCAAAATGTAGAAGTTCCTAAACATTGAAATATTAAAGGAAGCCTGTATTTTTAAACTTTAATATTCCCATTTTAGGAAAAAATAGAAAATACATATTTGTTTCTAGGATAGTATTAAACATTGTTAATATTTTTTTATCCCGATTTCCTCCGTTTGTTTCTTTCCTTCTTCCAAGTTTTCTTATGTAGCAAGCATGCAGTCCAAGCCCAAAACTTAAAATTTTTAAAATTTCATCAAAATGATACTCTCATTAATGCTTTCTTTGGAAAGAGGCCATAACTACAATTAGAAGTAAAACTTTTTCCTTCAGCTTCGAAATACCTTTTATATTTTGTATCTCACACACACAAAACATTTTGGGGAAAAAGAAGATTTTGAACAGTAGTGCTAATCTGATAGAATCTTTGGACAGATAGGGCTTTTGCTACACTGTTTCATAATAAAGACTATTTCACAATTTCCCCTTTTCACAATTTCATAATTACTACTTTAGACATTAGATCCATTTGTAGGATGTAACGGGTGTTTTTGCATCATTGCTGTTCTTTTACATGAAATGAAATCATGCTTAATTGGTTAAACACAAACTCAGTTCCTGTGTCTATTTAACAAGAGCAAACGCTGGGAGCCTGTATTAAAGGCAAGTTCAACCCAGTATACATCTTCATTCTTGAAGGCTGAAATTGTGGTGCTTCTAGAATTCTGGCAACAGTTTAAGGTGAGGGTTATTATGATTTGTTCCCTGAATTGACAATATTTCATATGCCTATTTAGAAAATATAAAGTGATGTGATTTATTAGACATGATTTTATGGCTTAGTGCTTGGAGTATAAATGGCAAACAATACTTGGGTGCCTTTTTTAGAACCACTTTTAATCAGATTAATTTTTTCTCCAGTAGCCAGATCATTTGTTAGGTTTCCAATAACTTACTCCTTGATTCCATTATTTAATGTCAGAAAGTCTCTGTCATATCAAGATTTACATCTGTTTTTAACAATTTCTATTTGGTAAGGGAAACGGATTGCCAGACTTCTTTAAAAGGATCAGAATCTTACAAGGCTTCTTTTTCACTTTCTCTCTCTCTCATTTTAACTAGTGCACCACTTATGATTGTTTGGCCAAAAAGTAGATTGAGAAAGTGTGTGGTTTGACTTCTTTAGCTACCAGTTTTCATGGTGGAAAGAATTTGGTGAAAGAAAAAAAGTACAACAAGCCTGCATGTAGGACTTTAAAGTGAGCAAAATTTTCCGTGTCCATAGAAGTTCGATTTCAGAAAGAGAAAAGTACACACCCTGAATTCTTCAAAGGAATAAACAATTTAGCACACAGTGTAAAATATGCTATTGTGCTTTTCTGGTTGGGGTCTGAAAGAGAATATATCAAGACACACATTTGTGTAAATGACATCTTTTAGATAGAAACATTCAGAGCATATGTTAAAATATTAAGGAGCCAGGTTTTAAAATTGCTTAATGCACAAAACCAGTGAATGATCCTCTGTTAGTGTGATATTAAAATAGTTTCTTATCCTGCCCCTTTTTCCTTTACAGGTGAATGACCTGTGCTGGCATGTTCGGTGTCTCTCCTGCAGTGTCTGCAGGACCTCCTTAGGAAGGCATACCAGCTGTTATATTAAAGACAAAGACATTTTCTGCAAACTTGATTATTTCAGGTACACTGTGGAAACTTTTTTCGTAGAAACTCCAAGATGTTACGCAAAGAGAATTTTGTAAACAAACTTTCTCGTCCCGCCTTACATATTGAAACCCAGTTTTTCTTATGTAATGGATTTAAAACTGAGAATGCTTCACATTTTTGAGGTATAACTTATATTAAAACAAAATAAGTGTGTTTATGTGTTTTAGGAATTAAAAATACAAAAGCTAATTTAAAATAATTATTTCCTCTTTGGGAATGAGAGTGGTGGCTATTAAAAATAGAGAAAGTTCTTGCTGAGCATAGGTAAAGTATAAAACATAAGATGACCTATTGTGACAAAGTCTGTTATTTGCAGGGGATGCTAAGATGAAATAATTATGGGGGGAAGAAATCAAGGTTTTGTTAAGTGTTTACCAGTTTACTGTAGAATGATCTCTAATTATACCTACAAAATGTCAGCAGTTTGGAGTCTGAGTTAAACCATATAACTTAGAGGAACTGACCATTTCAATATCAGAAATATACCGAGTCGGATTATTCTACCTAAAAATCCTGTTTCTTTTTGTGTGTTCTTTGATCTTTGCTTTGTGAGATTGTATTTGCCTAAGATATTAAATGTAACATTTTCTCCATGATCTCTTTATAAATTGTTTAAATGCATAGTTTTTTCTAGGGTATAATTCAATCCTTAATAGATAGCTGCCTAGAAATTGAAATTATCCCAAAGCATGACTTTTTAAAATTATCATATTTTTATTTGCATTTCCAAATGAAGAAAAATGTTCATCGTAAAATTGGGAAATTAATACTATATAATGAAGTTTGTAATACTAATTATGTTGTTTACACTCAATTTCAAAAACTGGTTTCAAAGAGTTTAGTGATTGATTTGAATAAAATTGCTAATTAAAAGCACTTCATAAAACCCAGGATCCTTTATTTTATAAAGTGACAGAATTTTATAATTACCAAACACCTATATTTCTCATCAGGCTTTTACTCTCTGTTTCCTCAAGAATCATAGCAGTTTGCCTCCTCTTTGACTTAAGATATGCAAATCTTAATTTTTTAATGATAATTTAAAGCTTTTTGAAAGGTTTAGTTTCAGCGAGTTATTGAAAGTCTAATTCCTCAGGATTTCTTTTATGCTTCATATTAAATTCCAAAATTTAATTTTAAGTTTCAGTTATTCAGGTTAACTTCAAAAAAAAAAAAAAACTGGCAATACCTCTAAAGATAGACTCATGAGTAGAAACAGACACATCAATAGTTTGATGTAGGATATGCAAGGCCATGACTGATTATGATAGACATAGCAAAGAATGTCCAATTACTCAGACCAGGAGAAAAAAGAAATATTTACATGGGGCATTTTGTTACAGTTAACCTGCATTTTATGTCCAAATAGTTCTCTGAAAGCTTTAGATAATATTTTCCCACGTCCTGTGGCTAGCAATGCAGTAGCTTATTCACCAGTGGAAACAAATCTAAGTTTTCATTCCTTACTCTCAGGGTGAACAGTTTCTGTTCTACCCATCCTTTGATAATATCAATTTTTAGTGTTTAAATATTTTAACTTAAATGATATTTAAAACATTTTTGAATGATCTCAATTTGGTTTTAAGAAGTCATTATATCTTCACTGGTATGCTTCTGCCCTTTTAGGTTTCAACCTGGAGTATATGTGTGTTTGTATCTTGAATCTTTAGGTAATTTATAAATGTTCTGATATTTATTACAAAAGGGAAATTGAAACTCCTATTGCATTTATTTTGAAAGAAAAAAATCCAGTCTGCCTTTAAAGTGACAGAGGAGTTTTTGTTTTATAAACAGGTTTGAACTATGGCCTCATCTCAAGTCTTGATATTGACTTTGAGGAAAATAACTGATTCCTGTTTCATTTTCAAAAGCTTTAAATACTTAGGTTAATCCAAAGAGTAACATGATGTATTAGTTTGCTCAGGCTGTTGAATATCTCACCACACATTAAAATCTTCACCTCCTGCTCTTCTATTTATGTAGAAGGTATGGAACTCGCTGCTCTCGTTGTGGGAGGCACATCCATTCTACTGACTGGGTCCGCAGGGCCAAGGGGAATGTCTATCACTTGGCGTGCTTTGCCTGCTTTTCTTGCAAAAGGCAGCTTTCCACGGGAGAGGAGTTTGCTTTGGTGGAAGAGAAAGTCCTCTGCAGAGTGCATTATGACTGTATGCTGGATAATTTAAAAAGAGAAGTGGAAAATGGTAAATATATACTTAAAATACTTTGGAGTCTTTTGGGACAGTGAATACAGGGAATAAAAATGATTTTTCCTAAGGTCATTTTAATGCATTATCTTGTGCAGTGTAATTGTGGTAAAACTCATTTAGCATTCTACTGTTAGTGATGATCTCCATGTGTTTATTTGCAGGGAAAGCCATGGCATGTGTATTAGCCTTGTACCATATTCTCAGGCAGCAGCCTTCAATTTAGGGCTCTGTTTTGCTTTTTGTAACCAGTTGTTTTCCTGTATTGGCCTCCTAAGGATGAACCTTAGATGTGTGCTCTTCTAACTTTTTACTCTTTTGAGTAAATATACAAGCCTGTAAGTGGAATATTGTTTCCACAGACTATTTCTAGTGTGTTTTAAACTTACAGATTTGGGCAATCTACAATTTCACACCAAGCCAAGAGATGCAGGAAACATTATTGCTTGATCAGTGGACCCATTTGAGTTACCATCCTGTATACTGTTGTTTTTTAAATGCAGGTAATGGGATTAGTGTTGAAGGTGCCCTCCTCACAGAGCAAGATGTTAATCATCCAAAACCAGCAAAAAGAGCTCGGACCAGCTTTACAGCAGATCAGCTCCAGGTAGACATGACAATGAATTTATGATTTTTGAGGTCCCTCCTGACCAAAACAAGCAAAAAACATAAACAAAAACCCAATTCCCCCCACCACTTCCTCCCCAAAACACCCAAAATACCCCCATGCTATCTAAAAACATTTCCATGTTTTCAAAATGGTTAGCCAGTGCTTGTAATGAATATTAACTTGGTGACTGTATGAAAACATACTTATAACCCTAAAATATTTGTTAGTATTTCCAGAGTAATGATCTGGCATGAACTAATCATTCAAGCTTTATTTCCCTGGGTTTTATTGGTATTAACATCAAAATGCAAACAAAATATTGATCTGTCCTGACTTCCTGATAAAATCAGTTCGACCCAGAAATTTATTTGCATTACTACATATAATAATGATAGAAGACAAAATATTTTAAGACTATTAACAGAAAGAGACATACAGTATGTGGGCCTAGGGGACACTAATGGGTTCACCTTTTTAACAAATTACAATGGCTAAGTTTGTACAATTTTACAAATTGGGAAGAATTGAATATGCCTTACCATAAACAACAGGAATCTAGTTATTGACTCCTCAATCCAGTAAACCTTTTCTTGTTTTTAAAAGGGGTGATTCTATAGTTTGATGCTAAAGGTTGATTATGTCTCCTGAAAAAGGAGGGATTATTTTCAGTTTAGGTGCCCTAAATATAATTGTTATAAGTTCAATTCATGTCAATTGTCAAGAAAATAATAATTACCCCTTGCTTTATCTTTAAGTCTACACATAAGATGATTCTTTCTGGCATTTTTTCAGATAAAGAAATCACGTTTTCTAAAAGATTAATGTGGATGATGTATTTTTTTTATGTTAAGGTAAAGTAACATTTATTGAGCGCCTACCATTACTACTGGGTGCTTTATACATAGGATTTATGTTAGCTCAAACTTTAAAGGACAGTTATACGACATTAATAATGGGTAAAAGTAATATTCTGAAAAATCACATATCGTATTCTAAGACTTGCCAGTGTTTAAGATGAATACAGTAAAAGGGTTTCAAAAGAGACTTTTAATTTGAGGAATGATGAAGAAAAAAAATCTTGACGTGATGCCAGTATTTCAAGGGAGTTTAGATCCTATAAAGCCCTAAATTAGGAGATATGAGTACATGTGGGAGACCTGGCAGCAAAATATGCAGTAGCTAAAAGCTGTCTGAGTTAAAATAGAATTTCTAACATAAATATGTTGTTTTCCATGAAGGGCTGGCTATAATTTTAATGATTATAAGGCTGACTGTAAAAGTTTATGTGAAATTAAAATTATTTCAATTATAATAGCAAAAAGTTGAAACAACTTTAGGTAGATATACAGTTTCATATAGGAAAATACTTATAGGTACTAATTAAATAAAGAGGGAATAATATTTGTGAAGGTTTTTGTGTCAAGTCCTATGCTAGGCATTTATCTACATTCTCTCCTTTAATTCCTAACAGTAATTCCTTGATGTAGGTAGCCTCATCCAAGAGGTGCAGGAACTCCCCTCAAGGCAGACTATCAAGGGAATGGCAGAGAAGAGATTTGGAAACTTCCCCAGTCCTCCGTTTTTTGTTTTTGTTTTTGTTTTTCATTTTGCTTGGCCACCATTCCATGAGTGGAATAAAAGCTCCACTTTATGGCAGCAGCAACTAAAACAAGAGTGAGATTCCAAATCTTGTAGATAGCTTTATAGTTTTAAATTGCAAACATGCATAAGCTATTCTCATCATCATCATGCATTATTATATGAAAATGTGATCTGAATTGTAAGTTTTAAAAGATGTATGTTGGAATAATAGGTTTTAAAAAATGAAAGTGGAAAAAAATGAAAACAAGTGATATGCTTTCAATACATATAATCACTTTTTCAATATTTATTAGTATCTTTCTTATGCCCGTGATGGCTGAAACTATTGAGCTTACAATCTTTGTCCTTAAGCGGTTCTTTCTACCTCAGGAATCTGGAAAACATAGCTGTAAATTTTTTAAGAACTCAAATCATTATATTTTGCTAGAACCTCTAATAAATCAGGCAATGTACCTTCATTGTCTAATGTCCTTTCAGAAAACTGAATATATTCAAGTAGTGCTTCAATTCAGCAAAATGATAAAATATTATAGGTGTTCAAGAAGTCAAGACTATTCATGAAGTTACTGCTTTGGACAGAGGAGAGTTAACATGGGAAGAATAACCGAGATCATTTCCCAAAATTATTTAGAAATTTACAGGAAGAAAAAATAATTTAAGGCTCACAAAAGAGAATAACATTTTGTGTTGGCAAGAGTATTTCAAATATTGCCCCATTTGTAGAAATGATATTTAAGAAGTTCCTGCCAATACTGTGGTTTGCTTATTGTAGTTAGAAACTCTTGCTCAATGATTATTAATATTAAACATGCCAAGGTTAGCACCTAATTTAATCTACTCTCAGATTGACTTGGTCAGCTGCTACTATGCAGATACCTCTCATTTCTGGGATTTCCTGGCCTTAAAATGATGAGTGTCTACAAAGGCTCACTCCTTGGCCATGTTAAAAAGAGCACAGAAAAGAAGTGGGGTGGGTTACAACATCATTAGGGACTGGAGAACAATGATATTAAGTAGAAATTAAAAGGGGCTTTTTGTGTGTGAGATTAAACATTGATGAGCATGTCTTACTTTCCCTTTAGGCTACACCGATTCTGAACCATCAGTGTTCATTTGAGTTTTGCTTTATTCCTTGATGAGAAATTGCCTTATTAAATGTAACTCGGTTCCATTATTAAACTTGTGAATTTGAAATGCATTTGTGGAAAGCATGCTGTTTTTTTTTTATTAGTTATCAGTAATGGCCTAATAAGCAAATACTTAAATATCTGGTTAACTTTTGTTCTTGAAAAATTAAAAAAAGCAAAGACAATTTGCTCATTCTTTTTTTCTCTTTGGGATGTTACGTGCTCAACTACATATGAACACAACTATTTGTACATGATGATACTGAAGTAACACGTTTGGAGTAAGAGAAGAATGAGGTGGACTGAGTGAAATTATGAACTTTTAGGCCAATTCTGCCCATTTTTTAAAGTAAAAATACATGTGCTGTCTTCAGTGAATGTGTGAACAGATATGGTTGGACATGAAGCCAGGAATAACTTATTCTAGAAGTCACGAACCAGAGAGAACTTAACTGAAAGAATTACACAATTTGTAAACCTCCTAAGGTTTCCTGGAATAATATTAGTCTCTTTCTCCCCACAATCTTCAGATTTTCCTCACTTTGTCAGGGTTCATTCTATTACAAACCCTTAAGAACCTACTATGTGATGGGAAAGGGTATAGCTCCAGGGGATATAAAGAATAAGGCATTCCCTTGGCCCTCAAGAAGCTTACTTTCAGCTTTGGAGAGTGACACCCAATAATGAATCCCTTTGCTGCCATGTGATGCATGTAGTGGCTGAAGGACTGTATTATATAAGGAGCATAGTGGAGAATGTAATTAATTTTGCCCACGGGAAATGGTGTTGAGGCCAGGGGTGGCATAAGGTCTTTAGGTAGGTTGATTACCCCCATCCCACACCCATAGACATGTACAGTCATATTGGATGACAGTCGCCCTTCTCCCATCTTTTATAATACTTTCCTTATATTTTATACTATTTCCCTCAGTTGATTGACTTTGAAATAGTAAAATTCAAATATCCCCCTTGATTCCCATGAATTCCTCTTCAAAGGAGTCCAAAGCCCTTGGCTTATGCTTTATTCGGGTACTCCCTCCTGCTCCATGCTCTCCCCTTTACCTCGTAGTGTTGGTAGTTATCGGCATGTGCATATCATTGTCTCAAACAGTTGAGACCAGGGACAGTTTTTTCACGTATCACTGTCTCATGGCACTTAGCGCATTTTCTAACCCAAAGGTGCATATCAAACACCTGGGAGCTTTTTCAATATGCAGGTATTTAAATCCCAGAAAATTCTTACTCAGCGAAATGATTGATATCTTTTTTTAAGATCCCTGATACTGTTTTGCATAGATCAAGTGCTCAAAACAATTAATATTGGAGTTATTACAATTAAATGGAATCCAACTTTTGCACTATATACTATTTGCTGATTGGTAAAAATTGTAGTATGGGCCCATTTAGCTCAGGAGAGGCTGAAGATACGTTTGATAGGATTTTTGTATTTTTAAAAGTTATATAATGTAAGAAATTTTTAGCAAAATGAAAAGAATAACCAATAGACTTCTACCATTTATTCATTTCATTTGTGTGTAGAAGAATGGAAGAGCAAAGGTGAGCTCATTTTTAACAGCATAGCTGAGAAAAACAAGTTTTATGTTGAAATGTATTATTTTTTAAAAGATCTTAATGTATCAATATGTAAATTTCTAACACATGCTTTCTCGTCATTTATATCTATTCCCCCATATTGATTTTCAAGTAGTAAAATACAAGCGTCTTATTTTCTTGTGCATGCCTTATCGCTCTAGTCCTCAAAATGCAAAAGATTGAGCTTCTTAAATCTAGCTGTTTACTATCATTATTTCTTTTTAAACAGGTTATGCAAGCACAGTTTGCTCAGGACAACAACCCAGATGCACAGACCCTCCAGAAACTGGCAGAAAGGACAGGCTTGAGCAGACGTGTGATACAGGTGATTATTTTAAAGGTTAATCAAGAGATCCCAGAGGTTCTGTTCCAGGTCTTTATGAATGTGTGTTGTGTGTGTGTGTCTATGTGTGTCAAGAAATGTCAAATCATTAGCTTTCCATTTTAGGTCTCTTCATACTCTACATCAACTTTTTTTTTTTTTTTTTTTTTTAATCTGATAATTAGTCTGCTTGGGCTGGGCTACCAATTGTTAAATGACGTTGTTTACAAGTTACTTCATTTGGTTCTCACAGCAACCCTAAGACCCTCAAGCTAAAAAAGACAACTGTGGTTCCAAGCTAGAGCTGATACTGAAGCTAGTAATTTTTTCCCACTTTTCTGTGATTGTATATGCGAGTGAGAAGTGTGTGTGTGGGGGGGAGCAGATGGCCTTTGTTAAAGTTCCAAGTAGAGGAAGTGGTGTGAACAAAGCTAGGGAAGGATGAATTAGAGCAAATTCATTGAAATTTTAGTTTTGTATTTGAAAATTGTGAGAGAGAAAATTTTTAGAGCTAAACTTGTAGAGTTCTGTCCCGAGCAGGAGACAGCCATGGTAGCTGGTGGCAGTACATGGGAAGAATTAGGATTAGAAAGTCTAGATTAGAGATACACATATTAGTTGAGATGCCCAGCAAAGTAGTGTTTTTTTTGAAAAGAGACTTAAATGAGATAGTAACCTAGAATTCATTGAGAAACGTTTTATTGCTTGCATGCTGGTGGCAAGAGACACGAAAGGGACCTGGACACTGTAATGGGGAAAGAGACAAGTGAAGAATGATTCTTAAATTTGAAGTCAGAGTATCCATGGGAATAGTGCTACTGACAGGAATATTAGAGTCAAAAGAAAGATGATTTGGTAACTGGGAAGGAAATGAATTTCCTTTTAGCTCTGCCAGTCGTGCAGTGATGGTGCCAGTTGGGTATATAAACAGGTATCTTTAAAAGGTGAACAAGACTCAAAAATATCCAGTGCTATGAAATTGGATAAGATCCTTTAGAATGAGATCATAGAAGTAAAAAAGGAATGGACTTTAGGGAGAGAGGAGAGCAAGGGGTGCTATTAGAATGGGATATAGTAACAGCCAGGATGAAGGAATGAGTTTGATAGAAAAGCATCATAGAAACCAAAGGAATGTGTTCAAGGTGGAGGTGGGTGACTGTGTCAAGATCTTACAGAGAAATCAGGGAAATGGAAAATAATTTTAAATAACAGTCAAGGTTCTAAAAAATTTAAGGAATTCATGTCAGTAACCATAACCAGCAAGATGAAATTTAGTTTCGGGAGGGGAGAGTTAAAATCCAACGTAGTACATATGTTTTATTTCTTAAAAATTGGGTGGCTGATAAATAGGTGCTCATTGTTCAATTTATTCTTATTAAGCCTGAGGGATCTCATAGTTAACAAGTCATCTATGCAGAGAAGCTGTTGGGAAAGACCTGATGGTATTGCAGCTTCTTTAAACACTTACATTCCCAGTAGACTTGGCTGACTGTAAGTATAATGAGGCTCTCTGAAGGAGGTGCATCATATGACCTCAGTGCTTTTCAAATGTCCAGGGTATTATGTTTATTTCCACATGCCAAATTTTTTTTTAAAATTTTATTTATTCGAGAGAGAGAGAGAGAGAGAGGCAGAGACACAGGCAGAGGGAGAAGCAGGCTCCATACAGGGAACTCGATGTGGGACTCGATCCCAGGACTCCAGGATCACGCCATGGTCTGACGGCAGCCGCTAAACCGCTGAGCCACCCAGGGATCCCTCTGTGTGCCAAATTTTAAAAAGGAGTTTTAGCAAGAAACCAATCTGAACAGACTGTTTCCCTTAGAGACAGGCTAATAAGGTCATGAAAGAAGTAGAAATTATCTAGTTATTAGATAAATTATGTGCTAATATTAATGGCAATAGGAATATTTGTCTGGAGATGAGATAGTAAGGGAAGGGATGGTATAAACAGTGTAAGTATCTTTAAATATAGGTGGAAGGCTGTCTTGCAGATAGTAGAATCAGGTCTTCGCAAGGGAATGAAACAAGAGGCAGATTTCACTCATGGTGAAGAACTTTCTTAGCATGAAAGTCTTCAAAAATGATAAGGGCTGCCATTGGAGGTAGTGAATTTCCTGTACCTGGAAATGGAGCTTCCTTTGTTGAGGTAGTAACAGACTCCATGGGCTGAGGGTTCCATCTTAGGAGCCTGTATGTTCAACGACAAGGACTACTCTAGCTAAGCCAATTCATGACTATTATGTCTTAAATTATTTTGAAGTTGGAAGCAAGGGGAAATGAAGGGTTTTCTGAAAGCTCTTCTTACTATTTGAAGAAATAAGAACCCCCAACAATGTCATGAAATCTCCAAGTGTTTAGGTCACCAGTATTACGGGCAAGTTATCTTGATTCCAAGTACTAGACCTTGGAGAATATATTGTTGGATGGTGGTTTTTAATATGTGAGAATTGAATTTAAATATTTTTGATAAAGTAGCAAAGGAAGGGATACTAGAATGTAAATATACATACTATTTGTATATACGCATATAACTCCTTTATGGTATTTTTGAAGAATCAATTTCTGTGATCTCAGTAAAATCATAACCTCTTTGTCCAGTCACTTCCTAGCATTAAGGACACTTTAGAAAAATGAAAAAGTTTTAATTACTAGGCCTTGATTCTAATGTGCAAACTCTGTTACCCAAAGATTAGGTAGAAATAATGGTCTGACACATAGAGACACTCTCACCTTTACTAGATAAAGTCAGCTTAGTGAGAAATTAGTAACAGACCAGATCATCATAGTATGGAAATCACAAAAAAAGGTGGATGATTTTACTTTTAACGCTGCATCCAGATACAATCACCATTCACATGCCCTTTCTAATAGGTGAATTATGAGTTGTGTATTTTACAGAAACAGAATAAAACATTGCTACTTCTTCCAGTCAGTGTCCTAGGAGTACGTGTCCATATTAAGATTTATGTCATTTTTATTGCTGTACATCTTAAGCATGGCACAATTTATTTACTTTATTTCCATCTTTTCATTATCATAAAAGTGCTGTAATAAATAACACTGTATATACACCTTGCTCTTTGTTCCTTAGTTTCCAAGGAGAAATTTCTAGAATCGATGTTGAGTCGAAAGAAAAAACATGTTTAGGGCCTTTCATGACTGATTAACTGATAGTACAAAAATCACCTTCCAGAAAGTTCATACCAGTTTATTCTGCCAGGAGCTATAGATGAAAGTTTCCTTTCACCAACCATGCAAATCCTGAATACAGTTATTCTTTTACATTCTTTGCAATTTTGGTAGAAAAATCTCATTGTTTTTATTTTATATTTCTTTCCTTATCAGTGAACTTTAACATGTTTGCTTATTTTGTAATTTTAGAAATATGTTTTTAGTCCACTTTCCTATCGGATGATGATCCCTTTTCTTTCCATCTTACTGACTTTTATTCTATTTATCATGTCAAACTTCCATAGTTCATCAGTTTATTTATTTTTTTCACATAGAACTTTTATACATATATATGAAATACATATATATTTTTAAAGACTTTATTTAATTTTATTTTTCTAAGATTTTATTTATTTATTGATGAGAGACAGAGAGAGAAAGGAGGTGGGGGCAGACACAGGAGAATGGAGAAGCAGGCTCCATGCTGGGAGCCTGACGTGGGACTTGATCCCAGGATTCCAGGATCACGCCCTGGTCTGAAGGCAGCGCTAAACCAGTGAGCCACCCGAGATGCCCGACTTTATTTTAGAAAGAGAGTGAGCACAAATGGGAGGAGGAGCAGAGGAGAGGGCGAGGGGAAATGGTCTCAAGCAGACTTCTCCCCCAGCACAGGACTCCACCTGGGGGTCAGTCTCAGGACCCAGAGATCATGACCTGAGCCAAAACCAAGAGTCAGACACTTAACCAACTGATCCACCCAGGCGTCCCAGAACTTTTACATTTTTATGTGTTCAAATCTCTCAATATTTTTTTCTTATAACATCGGCCCTTTCTATGCTTCTCCACTTAGAGAGTTTATCAATATTGACTGTTGTTTTCCTTAAATGTTTTTGGTTCCAATTATTTACACCTAATCTTTAATTTGTCTGGAATTGAAGTTTGATTAAAAAGGGATTTTACCATTTCTTTTCCTTGCAAATGATTAGCCAGGTTTCTCTAAATCAGTATTATGCCATGCTTTCCCAATAATTTAAAATTCCTTCTTTTTCTTTTTTTATACTTATTTATTTATATATTTTAAAGATTTTATTTATTCATGAGAGACCCAGAGAGAGAGAGAGGCAGAGACACAGGCAGAGGGAGAAGCAGGCTCCACGCAGGGAGCCTGATGTCGGACTCGATCCCGGGTCTCCAGGATCATGCCCTGGGCTGAAGGTGGCGCTAAACTACTGAGCCACCCAGGCTGCCCAATTCCATCTTTTTCATTCAAAAAATTCTGACATTTGACTCTTCGGGCTTTCTCAAGAATGTATCTTATGGATTAGTCTTCTCTTTTGCAGAATGTCTACCTAGCCTGCTCTTAGTTTATACAGTTTACAATTTAGAACTCAAAAAATTATAAAGTATGTTGTTCAAAAGAAGTTTTAACTCTTCTTGGAGATTTGCAAAAGAGAAAGAATTTTAAGTCAGTGAGTAGCGTCAAAAGGATTTGTGTTTAAATTCTAGAGCTGAGTAGCCCTTCTGCAAGAAGTTATTCTCTGATGTCTGGAAATGTCAACTCTGTTTTTTTCTGTGCAAGTTACATGACATTTTGTGTTTACAAACCTCTCTTTGCCTGATTACCTGTTGATGATCTTTCCAAGGAGCTATTTGAGTCAGCATTAAGGTAGTGTTTCTGCTGTTTGTATGTTATGCCTTTTTCATATTATTTCCAAAGTCTGGACTTTTTTTTAAACAACTGAATAGATTCCATCCAAAGAAACTCCGGGAACCATAGTGCCATGTCCATCAGGTTTATGTAGCCCACCAGGGTGCAGGTCTTCTGGGGACTGTTGGGGAAAAGGCTGGTGGCAGTAGTTCTCTTTTCCAAGTTGGAGAACATAGGAGTCCATCTTCTTGCCTGGGTGGGGGACAGTAGTGACACCTATGAAGGAGCCGTGAAGAGAACTATGACTGGAGACTTTGGGTTTGGTCCCTGTGTAAGTACCTGAGAGTCAAATACTCCAGAAATGGGGGAGAAGACTGTAACCCCCCACTCTTTTTCCTTAATATATGCCTTCGTCTTGTTTCTGAAACATTCCTTGGGTGCTACCTTTCAGCCACCTGTTCGGGGCTGCATACTCCATTACATAATCCATTTTTCTTACTTTAGTTTTAACTCCTAGAGTTTATACATTGCCAGCTCTCTATTTTTGAGTCCCAAAGGGCAGGATGTAGCTTTGAAAGCAGGTCAGGTTTCCCATGTAAAACTTTTTGTAGATTCCTTCTCTTCTATATTATTCAGCCCTGATTCCCTTGTGCCATAAAATAACTACCTGCCAGCCCTGGACAGAGGCTCATGCCCCTGATCTCTCCCTGGCCTTCTTCCCTGACACTGAAATGCTCCTATTATAATTTCCTTAAAGGTTTTTATTCCTCCACTCTCTTTCTCTTCATGACAGACTTGCATGGAGTGATAACGAATAGGTGCTATGTTATTTTTTTTTTTTTTAGATTTATTTATTTATTTATGATAGAGAGGCAGAGACACAGAGGGAGAAGCAGGCTCCATGCCGGGAGCCCAACGTGGGACTCGATCCCGGGTCTCCAGGATCGCGCCCTGGGCCAAAGGCAGGCGCTAAACCGCTGAGCCACCCAGGGATCCCTGTGCTACGTTATTTTAATATTTTAATAAGAGTAATACTCTGTAGTCAACTTTTATCTAATGACAGGGAGTTAAAACACAGGCATATTCATTACTGGGAGCATTCTGGGCAACCTAGCTTCACTCACCCTGACCTGGCTCAAAACCCTGTTTGCCTTGAGTTTGCTTCCTTTATTTCTGTGATAGAGTAGACAAGAGGATGATTAGCTCTTTACATTTTGCGAGCTGTTTCACCGGTGGATTTGTTTGTATTTTATTCTGCTTAAGCATTACTCATTTTTTCTTATTATAAGCCTGACCTTAACATACTTCTTAGGGAACCTAGTCTATGTATTCACTAAGAGAAATTGAACTCAGCAGGTTAAGATGTGATTGGAATAACTGGATCAAGAGGTTTGTAGAAAGCTTTAAGTTCTCAGTAGGGATTTTAGTCATTTGGAAAAGGATTTGAAATCAGTCCAGCAGGTGTCTAAGAATACATTTAGTTGAGTTTTTTGTGGTTGTTGTTGTTAAGTTCTGATTTAAAGGGCTTTATTTCTATATTTCTTTTTGTCCCAAATGCCAGTAGTTAAAGCCAAAGAAACTTTTCTGGAATTCTTGAGCTGCTTCCCTCCCTTTTTGTTTTGGAGGATGCTGATGTAGAATGGAATTGGCTTTTAAGTAAACCACGCGATAGCTACTATTTGAGCAAAGAAAATGAGCGTTGTTATTTGTGCAAATGTTTCTCTTCTGTCTACAGAGCTACTTAAAAAGCTTCTTAGATTTATGCTGTGCTTACACGGTAGAGAAATTGAGGACTCATTTCTTTTTAGACCGAGGAGATCATGTACACAGAAGCTGACATGTGACTGACTACATTGCTTCTCTCCTTCCTCAGGTGTGGTTTCAGAATTGTAGAGCACGCCATAAGAAGCACGTCAGTCCTAATCACTCCTCTTCTGCCCCAGTCACAGCAGTCCCACCCTCCAGGCTGTCTCCACCTATGCTAGAAGAAATGGCTTATTCTGCCTACGTGCCCCAAGACGGGACGATGCTAACTGCGCTGCATAGTTACATGGATGGTAGGTATCCCGACCTTTAGCAGCTGTTTTCCAAGTACAATAACTGATAACTGCTAATGCTAGCTGATTGGTAGGATTCATATTTTGAAATTATTACTCAGTCATAGCTGAAAAATATTAGGGTGGGGGGTGTGCAATAGGGAGCAGAAATGTGCAAACGTCCTTATTTCTGTGGCTACATCTTAAGGGAGACGTTTAACACCCACTTCACAGCTAAAATACAAATATTGATGACCGTTAGCACTTGATTTTTTTTTACCTGGTGGGGGGGGACCTTTTTGTTTGATATTTAAGTAATTTATTTTCCTATGATCAAAGTGTTTATACTCTGAGTTTTATTTATTTTTTAATTTAAATGAATTAGAGTACAGTATATTATTAGTTTCAAAGGTAGAGGTCAGTGATTCATCAGTTGCATATAACACCCGGTGCTCATCACATCATGTGCCCTCCTTAATGCCCGTCACCCATTAGCCTTTCCCCCCTGCCCACCACCCCTCCAGCAACCCTCAGTTGGTTTCCTATACTTAGGAGTCTCTTACAGTTTGCCTCTCTCTCTCTCATTGCACCTTATTTTATTTTTCCCTCCCTTCCCCTATGATCCTCTGTTTTCTTAAATTCCACATGAGTGAAATCATGTATGATAATTGTCTTTCTCTGATTGACTTCGCTCAGCATAACACCCTCTAGTTCCATCCACGTCGTTGCAAATGGCACACTCAAGAGTTTTAGGTAGGAGTTAGTGAAGACATTGTTTTGTTAAAGCAAAACATACATACGGGAAAGTGCACACATAACAGGTATCCAGCTTGATGAATTACTAAAGTGAGCCTATCCATGTAAATACTGACCAGAGGAAATAGTAGAACATAATTAACACCCCAGAAACCTCTCTTATGTCCCCTTCCAATTAGTATCCTCTTCCTCCAGAGTAACATTGCCTTGATTTCTAAAATCCTATTGTAGTTTTGCCCATTTTTGAGCTTTACATAAACTGAACCATACGGAATGTATTGTGTATCTCACTTCTTTCAACTACATTGTTTGTGAGATTCACTTGTATTGCTGCAACAATCAGTGATTTGCTTTATTGTTATATAGAATTCCACTGTGGGAATATACCACAATTTAACCATTTTATGGTGTTTGAGCATGTTTAGACTTCTATGAATATGCTGCTATGGACTTGATTGTACATGCTTTTTGGTGTACATTAATTCACACCTCTGTTTGGTATGTACCTGGGAGTGGAACGTGGGGTCATGGGCTACACATACACCCAACTTCAGCTGATTCTCCCAGTTTCTCACAGTGGTTGAACCAGTTTACACTTGGACCAGCATTATGTGAGAGTTCAAGGTGCTCCACACTCCTGCCAACACTTGGTATGGTGTGACTTCTTAATTTTAACTAATTTGATGGCCGGATAGTGCTCATTATTTTAATTTGCTTTTCTCTCATGACTGAAGAGATTGAGCATGTTTTCAGCAGGAATTTATATATCTTTTTTTTCCCTTTTTCTTTCTCTTTTTTTTAATTATTTATTTATTTATTTATTTATTTATTTTGGTGAATATCTCCTCCTATTCAGTGACTTGCTGCCTTCTACTCTCTTAAGGGTATGTTTTGTTGAATACAGATTCCTTATCTTAATATAGTTCATTTCATCAGGTTTTTTTCCCTTCATGGGCAGTGCTTTCTTTGTGACCTATTCAAGAATTTGTTTCTCTTCAGATAGTGAACATATTCCTCTTAGGCTACCTTCTAGAAACTTATCTTACCTTTGACATTAAGATTTACAGTCTGTCTGGAATTGAATTTTGTATGTGCTATGAGATAGGAAGCAAAGTTCTATTGTTATATTGATAAAAATACCAATTTCCCAGCTGCCACATTTCTCATAAATCAACTGTTCATTCATATAATGTAGGTGTCAATTTGTGTATATTCTATTAGACTATTTCTTTTCATCTTGCTAATTGTTTTAATTATGCAAGTCCTACAATTCTTGATATCCAGTAGAAAAAAGTCTTACTTTGTGTTGTTTGTGTTGCCTGTTCTTGACCCTTGCATTTCCATAAATTTTACCAGCTTGTCAATTTCTACCAAAAAATAGAAATTGATATAGTCTATTAGATCACTTTGTAAGAAATTGCCATCTTAGTATCACCTTCCATCCTATGAACTTTATATTTCTATTTATTCAGACCATCTTTAAGTACTTTTTTATATTCTAGAGTTTTTGGTTCAGTAATCTTGCACATCTAAGGTTCATTCATAAGTATTTGTTTTGATGCATTTGTTAATGGTATTTCCTGTGTATGTGGAAATTTAGGTTGGGAGCTTCCCCCCAAACCCCCAGGACTTTGAAGGTAAGATAACATTGGCTTCTGGCTTCCATTATTTCCATTGTTTAGAATATGGATAGTTAATCTGATGCTACCTATTGTTGAAATCAGCTTTTGGTCTTATTCTTGCTCTTTTGAAAGTAAATGTCATTTTAGTCATTTTATCCCAGCTTTTCTCTGTGTTTGTTTTTCAATTTTATTATAATGATATGCTTCTTGAGTATGTAGTTTGATGTATTTAATTATGGAAAAGTCTCAGTTTTTGTCTCTTCAAATGTTGTTTCTGCCCCTTATGAAAAAATTCCATATTTTCCAGGTTTGACCTTCCATGCTTTAGTCTAGGTATTTTCTTCTGACCTATCTCCAGGTCACTAAGTCTTTATCTAATATGGCATAAAACTTACCCACTGAGTTGTTAATTTAGTTATTGTATCTTCAGTTTTAGAATTCCATTTCATTCTTTAATATAGTTTGCATTCCTATGCTAAATCTTCTATTTCTACCACTTTATTCCTCAATAAAATTATTATAGTAGTTATACTAAAGTTTATGTCTAATTACAGCATCTGGATCTCTTTGTTTTTAGTCAAATCATGTCTTATTTGTCTTTTTATTTTTTTATTGCACTTCAGATGTTGGGTATGAAAAACTAGAAATAATTTGAGGCTCTGGATGGTCTCTACCAGAGAGGATTTGGTTTTGTCTCTGGCAGGAAGTTAGAATAGGGTAAGATCAACTTAATCCAATCAGGATCAGTCGTCACGAAGCCTGATACATTTCTGGGTCACTACTTGTATTTAGCCTTGTGGGATCCCAGACAGAGCCTGCATTTTGCTGTGTTTTGTTTCTGTTGTTTTAAACCAGAGCTTCTCTTCAGTGGTCCCTGATCTTTCATGTTTGTTCCGCATCTCCCAGCCAGATTCTAACTCCTGAAAGTCCACTCAAATTCTCAACCTCTCAGACATTCCTTTTCTTTGAAAATTGTCACTAAATTTGAGGAGTAGGGGGTGGGAAGTAGCCTCATTTTATTTTCCTTCTCTTCTGGGACTTGCTTTGCAAGTTGTCATTATCTTGGTATTTTTAGATGCCTTCCAACAGATTTTTTAAAAATTTTGGCCAGCTTTCCTAGTTGCTGTCAATGAGAGGTTTGATTTGAAGCATCATAGACCTTGCTGAGAGTGGAAACTTCATTTTAAGTTTTGGTTAAATAAAAATCAGAGCCTGTACCATTGTTGCTATTATATCAGCATTAGATTTGTGTGTGTTCACATGAATGAATATAGTGTTGCCTGGGTCAAGTGTGCTTTGATGTATGTTTAGGAAAGAGGCAGTTAAGCATTCATAAATGAGAATTTGGTGGTGGGGTCATCCTATAGACACCTTTATGTGGAAACTAGCAGCATTTCTGGAGACAAAGCTTTTGTGTTTTCTAGCTGCAGGGTAAAGTGCAGTGAATGGGGTATGGATGGAGGACATTACAGTGTCAAAAGCTTGTGGCCCCAAAAAAAGGTTTGGGGGGTAAAATATTGCTGGATTCTCATTTAATACTGTACTCCCTATGCTGAATAAGTTAATGCTTCTGCTGAGGTTAGTGGAATGAGTATAGCTTGGTGCCCTCAGCTATAATGAGTATTGAAAATGCATTGCCTTGGATTGTTTTTGTTTGTTTTTAAATCAGTTTTATTCCTCGCTACAAAACTGATCCACAAATTTCTTTCTATTTTATAGCTCATTCACCAACAACTCTTGGACTCCAGCCCTTGTTACCCCATTCAATGACACAACTGCCAATAAGTCATACCTAATTCCTTTTTTCAGGGATAGAAATGATTAAGGATATAATCTTGTCACTTATGTATAAAATACCATTGAAAAGATATTAATGTTAATTTTTTATTTAACACTCAAAGCATTTTCAACATCACTTTGCTGCCCAGGTATGTATCTATAGTTGGCCTGCAAGACACTTTTATTGATTATTCATTTTTTTTGTAAAATTTATGTTTACAAGAAGAAAACAAATCGAAACTTTTTTTTTGTATTGTCTGGAAATAGTTCACTCTAGTGTGTATCTGTTAATTTATTTGTCATCAAAAGAGCACTTTGCCTAAAAGAAAGGACTGACAAGTGTGCAAAATGTTTACAATCCTTTGTGAAATTGTAGTTTATCATTAGTTTGTATCTGTAAGTTATTGTTCTAAATATTACCTGTATTTTTTGTTATATACAACTTTATACTTTGAAGCCTGTATCTGTGAATTTGCAACTGAAATTTATTTTGCCAATGTTTTCTGAATGAATTGAATAAAGCTTCTGTTGTAGCATGCCATGCAAACACATTATTGTGTTTGTGGTTGATGAATTATGGCTGTAAATAACACTATAGTTTAATAAGCCCACCACTCTAAGTTTATTAAACATTTTCCATTCTTGTGAAAGTTTCAACCATTTTGTCCTTTGTGTGTGTGTGTTTTCAGTATTAAGTCGACGTTAGTCTCAAATATAACAACTCTTAATTTTAGAAAGTCATTTTGAGCTGTGTTTGAGTACATTTTAATAGGAAACTTATTTGTAGATGATTACACTTCCTCAACAAAAGAACACGTGAAAACATCTAATTTGGTAAATTATCCCTTTTAAACTAGCTAACAAAATTAATGTGAAAGAAAAGGCAGAGTGCTTTTCAAAACGACCTTTTTGGGTATCCCAAGTCAGGAATAAGATATGGGCCATGAGAATATAATTCTTCCGGGGTGAAAAAGGAGAACTAAAAGTATTTGGAGTTTATGAGCAATGTTTCTAGAGCAGACTTTTTACTTTTTCTTCCTAGTGAACACTCTTTAGGGATTGTGATTCTGAGAGCTGAAATCTAAACCCCAGGACTTTATCCTATGTAGCAGTGGACGCTTGTCTTGGAATTACAAAAGTAAGTGGTGCCACCCTCCCTAATTTTTGGATTTAAAGAACTTAATCAGTACTCACTCTTTGTTTTTCATATACCAGTAAAGGGGGGGAGAAAGGTAATGCGGAAAAACAGTCTTAAGAATCTTAAGTCTTTGTTTAACTTAGCAGATTCACATCTGGCTGAGGACTGGAAGTAATAGTGGAGTATTTGTAATTCTATTCTAGTAATCATAAATGCAACCAGAAAGCAATCACGTGGGTGTAAGCAACTCACTATCTGCCTCAAACCAGAGGCAATAACCCTAAGTTTTACTATGGGAGAAAAAAGGGGAAAAAGCTTTTGTTTTTTTTAAAACCTGCTACCCTGGTTAGTTTTTTTGAGGGGTGGGGGTGGGGTGCAGAAACAAAGGACATAGCCAATAGTCAGTCTATCTGATCTTGTGAGATTGATGCTAATCTCCTTGGGTTTTTGTCTACCTGTCCCAGGCACGAAGTGGTGAGGTCAGCTTTACCTCTACCAGATGTCAGGAAAGTGCTTGTAGTGTAGCCAAGCTCTGTGCTGTTAGCAGCTTATAGCGTTCCCCAGCTGGATATAATTGGCATCATTTAGCTTGGGAGGTGCTTGATTGTGAGTGTTAGTTCTTCTCACTCTTGTCATTTTCCTGTGCTCACCACCCTCTAACTGTTCAGAGATTTTACAAACCACATCACTGTACTTTTTAGTTCAGAAAATGCCCAAAGTTGAAGTAAAACTTCCCCAATGGAGAGTTTCAAAGCTGATAAAATGAATGAGATTTATACATCCTGCATATAAAGTCGTTAATATTAGAAATGAGATAGGAAAGTTCTAAAAAAAATTCCTTCTGATACAAACATATGCCCATGTTTTCATTTCTGTGGGTGGAAGTCAGAGGTCCTAATTTTATAACATTAGCAAATTGAAGTATTTCCATATTAGTAATAGAGTATGCGTGTCAGCATGGTATTTATTTGCTTGAAATTGGGGGTGATCAAACAGCTTTTGTGAGGACTGGAGGAAGATATTTTTTTCATCATTGGATCAGCAAAGGGTAACAAGTGGTTATCTCTTAGGAATTCAGAGAGTCATCATCTGTGAGAGAGTAAGGATAATTTTTTGCTTTGTAAATCAACTGAATCACCAATTCAAACACTGAAACTGAAGTCGCACGAAATCAGTATCCCTAAGTGAATCTTGTTAGTTGGACAACGTGGTAGCATTAATATTTAGCAATACTTTTTATATAATGCAAATGTCGTTCTTAAAAATCCCACATTATGATAAATTCTATCTGTTATGAGTATCCCATAATAAACATTAGAGCCATAGTTCATGCCCTTAAAAATTGTTATGGGAACTTAAACATTGATAGTATTTCTTGACCTGGTAAATTATGTATATAATTACTCTAGTAGCATTATGACACTAGATAGTATCTTGGGACTTTGTTATGGAGTGG
The DNA here is from genome assembly GCF_053574225.1 of Canis aureus. Taxonomy (NCBI): domain Eukaryota; kingdom Metazoa; phylum Chordata; class Mammalia; order Carnivora; family Canidae; genus Canis; species Canis aureus. The sequence continues at coordinate 6,260,506 of NC_135618.1, forward strand.
AGAACTTGTAAAAGAAATCCTTCTATTTTATTATTAGAAGTCATTTGGACTGCAAAACACTAAGTACCAAAAGTATGTTAGCCCAGGAAAAATTCTTATTGACCCTCACCTCACAAGGTAAAGGAACTGAAATTAGCACAGTTTGATTTTTGCCCTTGTGAAATACAACTAAATTATTAGAGACACAAATGCACTTGAATTCAAAACAAGGTTGAGTACATTAGATAATGTATAATAAATCTCTACCTGGATTCAATCACATAGTAAATAGTAGTATTTTATAGCCTTCTTCCTTTTAATATAATAATTATCTTTCTAAGCCAAATATTTACCTACAGCATCATTTTAATTGATATAAAGCACTGCATTGCTAGGATAAAACAATTTATTAGATGTGTAGATTGTTCCTAATTGTTCATTAAAATTAACATAATCTAACATGACGAGCACTTCTTAGTATGCCCTAAGTGCCTTAGGTGCATTTTGTTAAATAGTCATAGCCACCTCACAAAACAGGTCCTGTTATCAGCTTTATTTTACAAATGTGGAAATTAAAAAGTAATATGTCTAGTATCTCAGTAGGAAATAACAAGGTAAGGATTTGAATCTAGCAGCTCAGTGACACCAGATATCATATTCTTCTGTATATTAAGTACCATTTTAAGATAAATTTCCATAGGCCCAGAGGATGTGAAGCCCCCCCTGCAGGAAATGCTCTTCTCTTTTTCTAAATTGTGTCAACATTTACAATACTTACCAAGGATCTATCTAGAATCTATAGCTGGTGGGGGCTGAGAGGAGAGGTTAGGGGTGGGCCGTGTGTGTGTGTGTGAGAGAGAGAAATAATACAGCAAGAGAAAAGGATGTTAAGAAATGCACCTGGGTGGCTCAGTGGTTGAGTGCTCAGGTTGTGATCCCAGGGTCCTGGGATCAAATTTACATCAGGCTCCCGGTGGGGAGCCTGCTTCTCCCTCTGCCTGTGTTTCTACCCCTCTCTCTCTCTCTCTCTCTCTCATGAATAAATAAATAAATCTAAAAAAAAAAAAAAAAAAAGGATAGTGAGCACTGCGAGGGACTTGCTTTCCATTGCATTCCACAGTGTAATATGGTAAACAGTAGATAAATAATTTAATGAGGTTGAAAGGATAATAATCAGAATAATACACTTGAACATCCTAAGAAAACTTCAAATTCCAAAAGTGCTCTTCTTAAATTCTCAAAATAGCCTTCCCTTCTTTCAGCAAATGTATTTTCTATACCTGTGGCATTTTGTATATTTATATGCCACCAAATATGAGATTGGGACACCTGGATTTTAGCACCTTCTCTGACACCAGTAAAGTGAATAAAAAGTATCCACTGACCTCACTGGCTGCCAGTTTCCTCAACAGTAGAAGGAAGATTTTTATGAGGCCAAAGTGAGATGATGAATGAGAAACACATAGTAAAAACATGATCTATTAATTTAGGAGGGTGGGGCTAGTGGCGGGAGATCAGGCAAGGCCAGGCTGGGCTGCTGGAGCACCAGAAATCTGGCAAGCACTGCCCTACCCCGTGCAACCCTAGGAGGACAGTGCTCTATCCATTTCTTTAAATAAAGTCAGAGGTGGAGTATCTATGCTGGTAATGAGTTCCATGTTCTCATATGACATTCTTCTCTTATCCCAACCTCAGCACAAATGGAAAACATCGATTTGCTTTCCACATAAACTCACTCCTTGATCTTAAAGAATATCTCAGACTAGTAGAAGTGTCACTTTGTGTAATATGGGGGTCAAAAATCCCTACACAATTTAGCTCCCAGAGGTAATTTGAATGTTTGCAAATAATATATAAAAAATATATATATATATATTTTTTAAACCCAAAGGAGTTATGATGCTATATTTGAAAATGGAAACTATTGTTACAAATTCAATTTCAAAATATTTACTTCCCGGAACCAGGGTGAAGTCTCTGGAGAACCACTACTTGTTATTAGCTCATTTCTTTCAGAAGCACTGGAATGAGTCTGCTACTTTGCCAGTATGGTTATGAACCACAAAATTTCATCTCTGGTTGAAACTCCTCTAAGCGAGACCATGTGCAATTCTCCTAGTTCATTTGTCTTTAAGAACATGGACTGGTGCGCTTTAGGGCAACTGTAAAAACATGTCTTAAGAGTCTCGGTGGGCAAAGCTGGTTTCACAGGCCCCTCAACAGAGCCTGGCACTTGCAGGCCGTCAGTCATGGAAGGTGGGAGAGGGATCAAGAAAATTCTAACAAAGACAGGAATCCCACCCTCTGGCAGGCTTGCACTGCTGTTAGGATGGAAGGAGGAAGACTGTAGTGGAACTAGATGAAGGCAGCCAGAGTCTGCAGGGAATTCATGGATTCTGAGGAGCACACCGGGCTCATACAGGGCTGGGAATGAGGTGCCACGGACAAGAGGGCAGAGTCGAGGTCAGGAGCATTCAGCTGCTAGAGTTCTACTCTAAGAGCAGATTCCTGGCTTCTGTGAAGCATGCACTTATTCTGATCTGTCAGCGACATGCATGGAAACCGCATGGTGGTACCAAGGTCGACAAAAGTCACATTACAGACAAAATCAAAACTGAAAAGACTCTGAAGTCGTACAATCTGGAGTCCTGGTTTTGCCACTTCCCACTGGTGTGATTGTTGGCAAATTACTGAACTGTGCCTTGTTTTTTTCATAAAACAGAATAACAACTGCCCCATTTCCAACTGGCTATTGTGAAGATGCAATAATATCATGTCTAGGGAATGCTTAGTAAGATGTCAGGGGCATACTAAAGCCTGAATATTACCTATTAATTATTCTTTGGTAATCTAACTTTCACCACTAGCAGGGAAAAATGCCACCAGCCTTCATACTAGCTTTCACTCTCCTTTTGCCTCCTCCCTTTTCCTGGCTAATAACTACTCATCTTCTGGGACCCACCTCAGGCATCATCTCCTCCAGGAAGCCTTCCCTGACTGCTCCCCACTTCCTTCCCCACCCCAGTGTGGGTCAGTTGCTGCTTTTGTTCCCATCATTTCTTCAAAGGATACCTCTATATTTCACACATTTTTAAAAAATAATTATCTTAAATTTGTCTCAAGACTAGACTTTGAGAATCCTCAGAATAAGGATTGTGCATCGTAGAGTCTCTAGAACAGAGCAGAGGACCCTGACAGAGCAGGCTTTACCAGGGTTGACTACCTCCTGCCAGCCTGAAGGCAGGCTCCTGGGGGCAGCCTTTCCCCTGCCGACTCCTCAGCCTGGGCTGCTCCATGGCCCATGGAAGGTCTCCAACTCGGATGGACCTGTTTCTTGTACTCTTCAGCTAAGCAAAACAGACAGTTGGGCCATTATCGAGTAATTCAGGCAAGGGAAGCAGCCAAAGCACATGTTTTTATCTGAGTTACCCAAATTGGCTGACTCCCCAGCCTGCAGTTACTAGGTAATTGCTCAATCTTCCACTTGGCTTTTGCTGTGTAAATGTGGCCACAGAGTCTTTTCATTTGTTGAGTGGCTCCTCCCCTACCCTACCTAATACGGCTTAAAACATAAAATTTACCTTTCACAACAACCCTGATAGCTCTTCTAGGCTGTAGCTGACCTCCATTAATCTTCTGTTGTTGTTTTTTTCCAAACTTTTAATTCCCATCTACTTATTTATTTATTGAGATTGTATTTATTTATTTGAGAAAGCATGAGCAGGGTGAGGGGCCGAGGGAGAAGCAGATTCCCTGCTCAGCAAGAAGCCTGATGCGGGGCCAGATCCCTATCCTAGGACTCCCGGATCAAGACCTGAGCTGAAGGCAGATGCTTAACTGACTGAGCCCACCAGGCACCCCTGACCTCCATTAATCTTCAAAGTAGGCTGATATGTTTGGTTGGTAATTGTTTTTATCCTGCTGTCAACTCTCCTTTTTCATTTTTTCTTTGTTTTTTGCTATGAGGAGAGAAGAGCCAGGGATGTACAGGATATATACATGTGCATATGCACAAACACCAACACCTCAGCCATAAGTGTTACACACTGACAACTTTTTATATTTTGGCTTCAGGTTTGGGAAATCCCTTTCTCAGCAGCCTGTGACCATGGCTCACTGCAGTCAGGGACAGATCGTAGGGTTTGGTTTCAGATGGAGCCTTGTTCTGACCCCAGCCTAGTCTAACCTTATTACCTAAGTGACTCTGGGCATATTATTTGCCAATTCATCACATGCTGTTTGTTTCACCCTTGAAATGTTTCTGGAATCCACCTACTGCCTTACATCTGTACCACTAACAGTGCAAGCCACCGTCCCTCATCAGGGCTATTAAAATAGCTATATAATTATTTTCCTGGTTTCCACCTCTTCTCCCTTCAAATACATTCACACAGATCCATTTAAAACCTAGGTTAATACTTTTCTGCTTAAAATTCTCCAGTGGCTTCCCTTCCTATTCAGAAGAAAATCCAACATCCTCCATGGCCTTGAAAGGCACTTATCACCAGGTGGCTGCCCCCAGTTCCAGCCCATTTCTTTTTGACATTGTCTTTTTCCCTTGTCCTCACCTACTCACTCCCTTGCTCTCTTGCTTCCAGCCACACTGACCTTCTGGGCTTCAGACAAGTGGGATAAAACAGTGCTTCGAGATTTAGAAGAACACCTATCAGGGCTGCTACTTTTTGACTCTGTGACACTGGAAAAGTTGCTTGTGCTCCTGGAGCCTGTTTTCCATAAATGAGCGTGCCACTACCGACGTGGCAGGGCTGCCGTGGAGATTAAATCAACGAGAAAGGACAGATAAAGCATTAGCCCAGGATCTGGCATATTGTCAGCTCTAAATCAGGGATGGGGTGACTAGGTGACGGACATTAATGGGGGGGGGGCATGTGATGTAATGAGCACTGGGTATCATATGTAACTGATGAGTCACCTCTACCTCTGAAACTAATAATATACTATATGTTAATTCATTGAATTTAAGTAAAATTTAAAAAAATAAATCAGGAACTGATGGCTCCTGGAGAGGTGGGGAGGTGAGGCAGAGGGGGAGAGGGTGCTCTGAAGCAGGAAAGCAGCACTAGAGGTTTCCCTAAATCCCGAAAAATAGGATAACCCTCTCCCTCACAACCAGGTCTTCAATTTCAAGCCCAATTTCTGCTGAAGTTCAGCCCAAGCTGCTGCTTTTGATGTTGTTAGTAGAAACATTTACACTCTTAACTATCAGTTACCCATCTAAATGCACTGTTAATCTCCTCTGTGCAGCCACCCTCCCAGCCCACAACTCACTGCCTGGTCTAAAGGAAGCCAATCCCTCCAAGAATGTAGTCTCCTGAAGCCTGATTGATCTTGATTGCCTCTCATGGCTCCTCTCCAAGTTCTCCATATCACTCTCCAGCTCTGGGTCCCATTCAACATAGGCTTCCCTAATGCCGAGAGGGAGCTCCCAGTCTTTGCCAGTGAAATTGGCTCATATTTCAGGCTTTACGGTGCTTCCTTAGTTTCACTGCTGCTACATGAACCCTGGTAATCTGATACCTCTGCCAACTTCATTTTTGCTTTTTTCAGCAGACACCCTAGGGCCATACTTCTCCATTGCCAAAGGTGTGGCCAGCCTTTGCCATTCAGACTCTTACCTTTGTGCCAGCTTGTGTCCACCCTAGCCCAATGTCTCCTGCTTGCTGAATAATTTTCTCTGTTGAGCTATAAATTCAAGATTTCAGTGCTCCTGGGTCAAGGGTTTCTTTTGGATTGTTGAGTCTAAGAGTAAGTGGATTTGAGACCAAGTGTCTGTCTCCTATAGCAGTTGGAGTTTTATTAAGCTAAATGAGAAAATAATATAAAATTGTGTTTAATAGCCCAGGGAATTGGGTAAGTGCTGTCCATTGGGCCTAAATAATAGCACAGAATTACTCAGTTGGCCAGCAAATCAAGGAAAAATAAAAAGACAGCTTTCCTACAAACAACCCTGACTGACTTTTTAAACTTCCCCAAATTGACCATATTATCTAATCTTTCAGAGGACCTGTGAACCTCAGGACTCAGTGCTTTTAAATCACTGAAACATATGACCTATCTATGTCTTTACAAACCAATGACTATAAAGGATAATATGTTTTAGCTAGGGCTCTAATTCAGTAGTCCTCAAATTTTAAGGTACTCAAGTGTCATCTGGAGATGGAGAGGATGTTAGAAATGGTGATACCCACAGATCCTGAATTACCATCTCTAGGATAGGACTCAGAAATCTCTTGTGTTTTACAAGCACCCTGAGGGATCCTGCAGCAAACGGTCAAAGATGACACTTTTGAGAAACCCTGAGGCAGTTGGAGAGAATTTATTTATTTATTTATTTTTTTGGAGAGAATTTAAACAGTTTCTTAATGAATGATTCGGCCCTGGGCAGGTGCTCATTCACAGTTGGCCCCTATTAATCTGCTATTTACTTACCCTGAGTCTGCTGTAAACTGGGAGCTTAAAGTACCTTCTGTCCCAACAATGTCACAAAGTAAGTTATTCTCATTCCCACTTTACATATGATACAGCTGAGGTTAAGGGTAGCCCTGCGTATGTCACAATCAAGATCGAGAAAAATGAGACAGGTGGCCTGAGAACAAACCAAACAAGACACACAGTCACAGCTAAATCAACTCTGGGGGTTCAGAAAATTATAACAAACATGAGTCTTATTTTGTTTATGACAAATATCCCTTTTGCTGATTTTTTTTTTTTTAATTCCACGAAATCTTTGACCGAGATGCTATTTGGCATTACACGGTTGCCAAAATGCGAGTCAGTCCTCTGGATGAGTGCACTTGGTACCCTACATCCACATATTTTCAAACATTCAGACATCTTGGTTAGTCACAGAGACACTGGCTTGAGACTAGTTTCCTAATTTTCAGGTAGGAAATCTGAGTCACTGAGTGACCAAGAAATGGGGCCATTTTTTTTTTTTTTTTGCACATTTTCTGTACCCGATGAGCATGAATGTAGCCACTTCTTCCAAAGATGGTAAGGTCCCAATATGCTTGGTGTTGCTGGAGCTCATTCTCATGTGAGAATCCCTTTCCCAAAGAGGCTGACAGCTGGAGATAAAGGGAATCAGTGTTAACAGGCGTGTGTCCTCTGGGTCTCAAGAAAAGCTTGCCCAAGCTGGAATCATAACATTAATGGTTTGCTTTGCTTTCTACAATTATGCTATGCTTTTAAGATGGTGAAACTTGGAGTGAGCCCGAAGATAGCACTAGGGGAAGACTGCTGTCTCATCTCAGGTTTCAGTTGATGTCGTATAACATTTCGCTTCCCTTCCCTTCTTCTTTCCTCCAAAGAAAGAATGGTAAGCAGGGTGACAAAGGCCATATTGGGACTGAATGGCTGAGAGAGAGGGAGCATGGGGAGTCTGAGGCTTTCCTGAGCAACTGAATAGAGTGGCTGCAGCTCCTACGCTGAATGTGGAGTCAACATCTTGGCAGAATGATTGGTGGTTGTGTAGGTCAAGAGAGCATAGACTGGAAACTTCAGGGATGCTCTGGTAAAATAATAGCATAGAGATTTGTACAGCAGCTGCTTGTCTCATCCCTGGACTTGCCAAAGCTTCCCCCATCTTTCATCTCTTGAAGCACAAAAATTCCTCTCGTGCAACAATACTTTAATTCCATTTTAATATCCTTATCCATCAAATGGGGTTTTACAGTCTAATTTCATGGCCGTAGAGCACACAAACTATACTGCATATCACAACTATTTGGACTGCTTCTTAGAGACATGTGGGACCATTACATTAGTCCTGAGATCTTCAGACAGTCACACTTGAATATAATTTGCAAATTATTTTACCCTTGTAAGTCTGAGTCTGATAACCATTGCTGAAGCAGGAGATTTTTTAAAGAGAATAGGGATAATTTGTATGTAGCCACTGTTGCACTTGTCCATCCAAATCCTTTTAAAGCTTTCTTTGACAAAACTTAACTTCTAGCCATGGTGAAATGAGACTGGCTGGAAATAGGCCTACCTCTCTGCCAATGTACGACTTTCCCCCCAACCTTTTGTGCTTCATTTGATTTTCCATAATTCTGGGTATGAGACTCACATCATTTCCCTTACCAGGGTATTCCGAGGCTCAGCAGGAATTTGGTTGGGACATATTTTCCTGAGCATCTGCCTGAATTCCCCTGCCTTGAATATTTTTTAATCCCCTTTCTTTTAGTCATGCTCAGAGACTCAGTGCCTTGCAGAATGCTGGAACAGTCTTTAGAGATCATCTCATCCAATACCCCCATTTTACTCTCTGAATCCAAATGCCCCTCCCTTCCAGCTTCTCTGGAAATGGAAACAAAAATAATCCAGTTCAGGCCCCCTGCCTGAATCTCCAAGGAACACCCTGGGCTCTGCTAAATGATTTGTTTGCCAGTGGCGCCTCTGTGGGATCACTGAGCTGCTCCCACATCTTCACAACATTACCTGCTTGTGTACCTTAAAATAACTTAGCCAGAAACCCTAATGTCAAATTCTGAATTTGGTCACTCTGATTCTTCAGCTCATCTCTTTCTTTTGAAGAAAGGCTTCATCATTAAGAGTTGATTGTGAGCATGTTAAGCCTACTCTGGAAAGCTTTTGGGAGCCTCCATTTCCATGAGGGAAAAGAAAATCTCTAGGAAAAAAAAAAGACCATATTACTACCTGACATTTAGTGAACATTTATTATGTGCCAGGCACTGTGCCAAATGCTTACATGTGTTAACTTTCTTTTATCACTCCTATATCCCATGAGTTAGTTATGAAGATCCCTATTTCACATTTGAGGAGACCGAAGCAAAGGTCACAAAGTTTGTAACTGGCAAAGCCAGGATTTATTTTATTTTATTTTATTTTATTTTATTTTATTTTATTTTATTTTATTTTATTTATTTTTTTGAAGCTCTCAACTTCTTTTTTTTTTTTATCGGTGTTCAATTTGCCAACATACAGAATAACACCCAGTGCTCATCCCGTCAAGTGCCACCCCAGTGCCCCCCACCCAGTCACCCCCACCCCCCGCCCTCCTCCCCTTCCACCACCCCTAGTTCGTTTCCCAGAGTTAGGAGTCTTCCATGCTCTGTCTCCCTTTCTGATACTTCCCACCCATTTCTTCTCCCTTACCCTCTATTCCCTTTCACTATTATTTATATTCCCCAAATGAATGAGACCATATAATGTTTGTCCTTCTCTGATTGACTTATTTCACTCAGCATAATACCCTCCAGTTCCATCCATGTCGAAGCAAATGGTAGGTATTTGTCATTTCTAATGGCTGAGGAATATTCCATTGTATACATAGACCACATCTTCTTTATCCATTCATCTTTCGATGGACACTGAGGCTCCTTCCACAGTTGAGCCAGGATTTAAATTCAGGAAGTTTAACTCCTGAATGAATACTTTTTTTTTTTTTTCCTTTTTTTTTTTTTTTGGAGAGAGAGAGAGTGCATGAATGTGAGTTGGTGGGGAGGGGCAGAGGGAGAGAGAATCTTAAGCAGCCTCCATTCCGTGCCCAACAAGAAGACCAACATGTGGCTTGATCTCACAACCCTGAGATCATGACCTGAGCCAAAATCACAAGTTGATTGCTTAACGAACTGAGCCACCCGGGTGCCCCCAGAATATATATTCTTAATCCTTATGCTATCCTGTCTCCAAAAACCTAAGATGTAAACAAGAAACCATCCTAAGTTACCAACTCAGGGAATTAACTAAAGGACCTGATCTTTCAAATAGTCTCATGAAATAACCCTAAGACCTCCTTCTAATATCATCAAGTGTGTCTTTCTTCCTTCCTATCGTAGTAGCTTCTAGACTCCCAACTATAGTTCCTCTTTCTAAGAAGGTCTGTGTATTACTACAGTCCTGAAGAGAGAACACTTTTTGTTCTGGTGAAGACCCTGATTCTTCATGTCATATCACTGAAACATTGGTAGTCTAGTGATTTGGTCATGAACCCTCACCCACCAGCTTGGCAATTCTGGAGCCTGGTAAAACCCCTGTCCACTGAAGAAGGGCAATGACAGCAGGCCTGTTCTGTCCCTGGTGTAGCTGGGTGTTCTCCAGGTACAGAGAAAAGGATGCCTCTCTTCTGATCCCCCACCCTGGGTACACTCACTTATAGAATCTCCCTACCCGCCCCCAAGTTCTCATTTTATATGCTTGATTCTGTAGCTTCTCTATTTTATACACATATATACACACACACACATAACACACATTCTGTAGCCATTTTCCCCAAGATCTGCAAGGCTTAGAGCCTGGACCAACTCCTTCCTCTAATTCTGTATTCTAGCCCTAAACTCCAGCTTCAAAATCCATCCCATTTCCTACTTCCTGATAATGTTTCCTCTAGAAAAATCCCCTCAATCCCACCCCCAACAACTTTTTATTTAAGGTAGGACATGATCAAGTGTTTCTCTAAATGCTGTTGGCTGATTGACCTACCCTTTACACCTCCCTTCTGAAACAGAGATACTAGATGAGTGAGGTTAGGAGGAATGCTGGGAATGCCCCTCATTCCTCTCTCACTTGGGGGCTAGCTGCCCTTAGGGAACAGGCATTCCGCTCTGCTGATATTACAACACGTGGTTTATGTGCACAAAAGCAACAGGCTTGGCCCCAGAATTACACAGATTGAGCCATTCGGTCCCTGGCAGCCTTGGAAAGCTTTAGCCCCTGCTCTATGTGGGGCTGCCCCTTGCACTTTCTGCAGGGAGTAGCAATAGCTATAGTTGCCATTCATTAAAACATCCCCAAGAGCTGTGCATTATCCCATCCAGTCCTCAAAACATCCCTACAAAGAAAATACTCTTAGGGCTGCCTGTTAAAGATGAGGAAATTGGAGCTTAGATTGGTCAAATGATTTGCTAAGGTCATATGGCTAGTGTCTTATCCCAGATCTTTTGAAAACAAAAATTAGACAAAACTTATGTGCCAACACTTTGGTTTGGGGGATGCGTGTGCAATTCCAGAGGATCACCAATGAAGGAAAAGGAAAAGTGAGGCAGAAGAAGGGATAGCAAATTCCAAGTGGTGCTTTACTGTGAGCTTCTCTATAGCTGTCTGCTGGGTCACATGGGCTTTTCTAAGGAGTCTAAACATCCATGTGGAGCCGTTGTATCTCAGAACAACACATCTTGGAGAGGGAAAGCAACAGTTCTCTGTTTGCTCCTTCCTGTCTCCAGTCTTTTTAATCAATATCTATCTCAGGTGATGTTAATTTTCCTGCACTTGCAGTTTGTGTCACCTGTTCCCTCTTGGCAACCTCCCTGGGGAGACAGAGTCTCCATGAGTCATTTCAGTTGGGCCTTGGTGCTTGGGTCATTGTGACTTCTGCTATAACGTGGGCAGAGACCACATTAGGGAATGGCCTAGGCTGTGTGTGGCTGAGTTGCCAAAACGGTGCGGAGTTGAGCATAAAGGTGAGTCTGATCCAGGTAGTGAGTGGCAGGGCAGAGTCAACCCCAGAGCAGCACTTTTCCAGATAGATTATAGACTTATGGCCACTTACATTAGAGTTCATGTTCAAGGAATAGTGAACTTCTCCCAAGAAAAGTCAGTTCAGCACTGTGCTAGGTACTGCAAGAAGCACAGGATGGGCTCTCTGTCAGTCAGGGTCCTCCAGTGGAAAGGCCAGTCAGATACATAAGGTACAGAAAGAAAACTTTATTTTAAGGAATTGGCACATGTGATGGTTGGGGCAGACAAGTCTGAAATATGTACAGGAGGCCGGAAGGCTGGAAATGAAAGTAAGAGATGATGTTGTAGTCTTTGAGTCTGAAATCTGCAGGGTGGGTCAGGCAGGCTGGAAACTCAGGCAGGATTTCTTTTTTTTTTTTTTTTTTTTCAGGCAGGATTTCTATGTTGAGGTCTTGAAACCAAATTTCTTCCTCTCCAGGAAACTTCAGTTTTCGCTCTTAAAGCTTTTCAAATGATTGGACGGGGCCCATCATTTACTCAAGGTCTCCCGATTAAATATTTCCCACATGCAAAAATACTTTCACAGCAACATCCAAGCTAAACAACTGGCCACTAGAACCTTTAGCCAGGTTGACATGTAAAATTAACCATCACAGGATCCATTCTTCATCTGGAAATTACAATATTGGGAATTACTCTTTGGGTGCACTAAGAGATGTTGGCAATGAGCAGACTTGAGGTGACTGCAATTTCCAAGTGGAATCCGTAACAGTTGTTAATGCTTTTATCATCATAAAGGGTTTCTTCCAATGCCTTGGAACTAGCCTGCATTCAAGTAGGGTAGGACATTACTGGGCTACAAGTAATGAGGTTTACTCAGCTTTCTGTTTAGGAAGAGCTGTCCAGGTGGGCTCTTGGTGCCTGTACCCATGACAAAAGTTTCCAAAGAAACTCTCTGAGAAGTGTTAATCTCTCATTTAAGGAATAGGAGAAGGAAATGGTTTGAGAGGACCTGGTGTCCCCTTGGCACAGGTATCATCAGGGCAAAGTCCTTCAGACTAACATAGTAGAGGATGATTTCTGGGAACATTGCTCATTGACTTCCTAGGCAGCTTTGAAAGGCCATATGGCTGTGATTTCCTGAGTGCCAACAATGATTATGACATCATGTTAGGTGTTCAACATACAGGATTCAAAACATACCACCCAGTAGGTATGTAACAGATGAGAAAGTTGAGATTCACAGAATTCCAGTAACTCACCCAAGTTCCCCCAGCGAGTAAATGGCCTACCTAAAAAGAGCTCTTTTTTCATCATAATTAGAATTGAAAACAGCTGATTAGCTGTGCCAGCTTACGATCACAGTAAACTTGTCTAGACCACTATCTTCCTTAGAGTAGGCAAATAAATGAATGAGTCATCAGTCAAGGTGTTTTCAGTGGGTAAGCCACCTTTTATTTGGCAGCATAACCCTTTTCCAATGAAATCTTGCATAAAACCTCAATATATATATCAGAAATTTAGTAGTGGAGATGGTCCAGCTGATGCCAGAGCAGCATTTGAGACATTCCTCTTTTCTTGACCTATAGCCCCTGAAGCACAGCCATAAAATTACAAAACAAGGCCAAAATAAAGTTTGGGAAGTACCAACTGACTCTAGCCCTCAACTCATCACAACAGTGTACTACCTACCTGAAAAAGTCCTCTCTTGGGTGTGAAGGCAGAGAAATTGCTGGAGGACTTGTGTGCAACATTCAGGGTGTAAAAAAGTTAAATTCTTAGAAATTGGAAAGGATCTTGTGGGAGAAAGTTTAGAGAGTCTCCTCTTTACCATCATCTCCGTTCAAGGTCCACTTACCTCTTCGAACTGACAGGAGCAGGGACCAAGGGAGGAGGAAGAGAGAAAGGCCTGACCGGCTGGAACAGAGGAAAAATGCTGGTGCATTGGGAGGAGCCTGCACACTGTATGTGTATAAAACAAGCCATGGTCATGGTGGGGGCTTTGTTTAATGGCCACCCAACGGGCACTACAACCTCAGCAGAAGAGAAGCTGAAGGAAGATTGTTATAAGGGCAGAGGGCAGACGAGCAACTGTCCGACTAGATTGGATGCACCCAGGTTACGGGCACTGCAGACATGAGGCCACGTAGCAGAGGTATCGGCTCTCTTGCCCCCTTCATCTGTCCTTCCTTCCTTTGCTTCTACCTGGAATGGAAGGGTCAGAAAGCACAGTGAGCAGGCCGAGGGAGGACAAACAGCAAGAGGCAGGGACACAGAGAAGGGCCACTCACTTCAGCATCCCAGTCATGTTGTTGTGGTTGCTGTTAACAGAACTTAGCTCTTCTGTTTTATTTTCATTGTTTTATTTTTATTTAATTTTTTTATTTTCATTGTTTTAATTTTAATATAATAAACATGCAGTGTTATATACGTTTCAGGCGGACAATATGGCGGCTCAATGGCTCTATACATTACTCAGTGCTCCTCAGAACCAGCGTGCTCTTAATTCCCTTCTCTTATCTCACCCACCCCCCCAACCCACCCACCTCCTCTCTGGTAACCAGCAGTGTGTTCTCTATACTTAGTCTGGTTTTTTGGTCTCTTTTCTCCTTCGTTTTGTTTCTTAAATTCTGCATATGAATGAAATCATATGGTATTTGTCTTTCTCTGATGGACATATTTCACGGAGCAGACATCTATTGTTGCCATCTATCCATGTTGTTGCAAATGGCAAGATTTTTTTTTTTTTTTTGGCTGAGTAATATTCTAGTGTGTGTGTGTGTAATGGTATGTGTATAACACACACACACCACTACTTCTTTATTCATTCATGTGTTGATGGACTTAGGCTGTTTCTATATCTTGACTACTGTAGGTAATGCTGCAGTAAACATAGGGGTGCATATAGCTTTTCAAATCAGTGTTTTTATAGTCGTTGGGTAAATACCCAGTACTGGAATTACTGGGTAATATGATAATTCTCTTTTTAATTTTTTGAGGAACCTCCATACTGTTTTCCACGGTGGCTACAGCAGTTTGCACTCCCACCAATAGTACACAAGGGTTCCTGTTTTTCCACATCCTTGACAACACATGTTGTTTCTTGTGTTTTCAATTTTAGCTCTTCTGACAGCTGAGAGGTGATACCTCATTGTGGTTTTGATTTGTAACCCCCTGATGATCAGTGACGTTGAGGCTCTTTTCGTGGGTTTGTTAGCCATTGAACATCCTCTTTGGAAAAATGTCTATTCATGGATTCAGCCCATTTTTTATCTGGACTGTTTTTTTATTAGTAATGAGTTGCATAAGTTCTTTACATATTTTGGAGACTAATCCTTCATCAGACGTGTCGTTTGGAAATATCTTTTCTCATACAGTAGTTTGTTTTTTAATTTTGTTGGTTGTTTCCTTTACTGTGCAAAAGCTTTTCGTTTTGATGTAGTCCCAATAGATTATTTTTGCTTTTGTTTTCCTTGCTTTTGAAGACACGTCTAGAAAAATGTTACCATGGCCAGTGTTAAAGATATTACTGCCTGTGCTCTCATCTAGGATTTTTATGGTTTCAGGTATCACCTTTTGGAACTTAACCATTTTGAGCTTATTTTATATATAATGTAAGCCAGTGGTCCTGTTTCATTCTTTTGCGTGTAGCTGTCCAGTTTTCCCAACACCATTTGTTGAAGAAACTTCTGCCCATTGCATATTTTTGCCTCTTTGTTGAAGATTAATGGACCATGTAATCATGGGTTTATTTCTGGGCATGATATTATCTTTTTTTTAAGATTTTATTTATTTATTCATGAGAGATGCAGAGAGAGGCAGAGACACAGGCAGAGGGAGGAGCCGGCTCCATGCAGGGAGCCCGACATGGGACTCGATCCCAGGTCTCCAGGATCACGACCCAAGCCAAAGGCAGACACTCAACCACTGAGCCACCCAGGTGTCCCTCCGGGCACACTATTCTATTTTATTGATCTGTGGGTCTATTTTGTGGCACCACCATGCTGTTTTGGTTACTACCACTTTGTAGTATATCTTGAAATCTGGGATTGTGATTCTTCCAGTTTTGTTCTTCTTTTTGAAGATTGCTTTGTCTTTTGTGGTTCCATGCAAATTTTAGAAATATTCTAGTTCTGTGAAAAATGCTGTTGGTACTTTTGATAGGGATTGTATTAAATCTATAGGTTGCTTTGGGCCATATGGGCATTTTGACAGTATTTGTTGTTCCAATCCATAAGCATGGAAGATCTTTCCACTTGTTTGTGTCATTTTCAACTTCTTTCATCAGTGTTTTATAGTATTTATAGTACAGGTCTCTCACCTCCTTGGTTAAGTTTGTCCCTTGGTATTTTTTTTTTTTTTGGTGCAATTGCAAATGGGATTGTTTTCTTAATTTCTCTTCCTGCTACTTAATTATTAGTATATATAAATGCAATGGATTCCTGTATATTGATTTTTGTATTCTACAAATTTAGTATCAGTTCTAATAGTCTAATAGTTGGCGGAGTTTTTAGGGTTTTCTATGTATAGTTTCATGTCATCTGCAAGTAGTGACTTTTCCTTACCAATTTGGATGCTTTTAATTTCTTTCTATTGTCTACTTTGGCTAAGATTTCCAGTACAATGTTGAATAAAAGTTGTGAGAGTGGACAACTCTGTCTTTTTCCTGACTTTTGGGGGAAAGCTCTCAGTTTTTCAAAATTGAGTATGATGTTAGCTGTGGGTTTTTCATATATGGCCTTTATTATGTTGAGGTGTATTCCCTCTAAACTTTTATTTATTTTTAAAAGATTTTTATTTATTTATTCATGAGAGACACAGAGAGAGAAAGAAAGAGAGAGGCAGAGACACAGGCAGAGGGAGAAGCAGGCTCCCTGCGGGGAGCCCGATGCGGGATTCCATCCCGGGTCTCCAGGATCACGCCCTGGGCTGAAGGCGTCACTAAACTGCTGAGCCGCCCGGGCTGCCCTGTCTTCATATATTTTTTGATTTCTTCTTTTATTGTTTGGTTGATCCATTCATTATTTAGTAGCATTTTATTTAACTTTCTTGTGTTTATGTTCCTTTCATATATTTTCTTGTGGTTGATTTCTAGTTTCATGTATTGTCGTCAGAAAAGATGGATAGCATCACTTCTAGCATTTTGAATTTGTTGAGACTTGTTTTGTGGCCTAATATGTGATCTCTTCTGGAGAATGTTCCACATGCACTTGAGAAGAATGTGTATTATGCTGTTTAGGATGCAGTGTTCTGAATATGTTAGATCTATCTGGTCTGTTGTGTCACTCAAAGCCACTGTTTCTGTGTTGATTTTCTGTTTGGATTATCTATTGATGTAAGTGGGGTGTTAAAGTCCCCTACTACTATTGTATTACTATCAATTACTTACTTTGTGTTTGGTTTTTTAAAAAAATATTTTATTTATTTATTTATTTATTTATTTATTTATTTATTTATTTATTTATGAGAGAGAGAGAGAGGCAGAGGGAGAAGCAGGCTCCATGCAGGGAGCCTGATGTGGGACTCGATCCGGGTCTGCAGGATCACGCCCTGGGCTAAAGGCGGCATTAAACTGCTGAGGCACCCGGGCTGCACCTACTTTGTGTTTGTTATTAGCTGTTTTACATATTTGGGTGCTCCTATGTTGGGTACATAAATATTTACAATTGTTATATCTTCTTTTTTAATTGTTCCCTTTATGATTATATAGTGTGGTTCTTTATCTTTGTTACAGTCTTTGTTAGAAAGTTTATTTTTTCTGATAAAGCATTGCTACCCTAGCTTTTTCTTCACTTCCATTTGCAAGATAACTGCTTTTCCATTCCTTCCCTTTCCATCTGCATATGTTTTTAGGTCTGAAATGAGTCTTTTATAGGCAGAGTATAGATGTGTCTTACTTTATTTCCTTTCCATTACACTATGTCTTTTGATTGGAGTTCTTAGTCCATTTATATTCAACATAATTATTGATAAGTATGTTGCTATTTTGTTACTTGTTCTATGATTGTTTTTGTGGTTCTTCTCTGTTCCTTTCTCTTCTTGCTCTCTTCTTGAATGGTTTGCTAGCTTTCTTTAGTGATATATTTGGATTCTTTTCTCTTTATTTTTTGCATATCTATTACTGGATTTTGAGTTCTGGTTACCATTAGGTTTGTATATAATATCTTATATGCATAGTAGTTTATACTAAGTTGGTGGTCATTTAAGTTTGAATTCATTCTTCATATTTCTCCCCTGCTCCCCTCCCCCCACGTTTTAGGTATATAGTGTCATACTTGACATCCTTTCATTTTGTGAGTCCCTTGACTGATTTTTATAAATATAAATATGATTTTACTGCTTTTATGATTCCTAATTTTCTTGCTCCTCCTTATGGTCTTTCCTTTCCACTCAAGGAGTCCCATTTGATATTTCTTGTATTTAGTGATCATGAATTTGTTAGACTTTGTCTGGGATTCTCTTTCTCTCTCCTTTTGTTCTGAGTAATAGCCTTGCTGCATAGCATATTCTTGATTGCAGGGTTTGTTTTTTTCTTTCTTTCAGTCCTTTGCATATATCATGGTACACCCTTCTGGCCTGCAAAGCTTTTGCTGAAAAATCAGCTGATAGTCTTCTGGGGTTCCCCTTGTCTGTAACTGTCTTCTTTTCTCTTGCAACCTTTACAATTCCTCTTTATCACTATTTTTTATCATTTTAATTACCATGTGTATTGGTATAGACTTCCTTGGGTTAATTTTATTGGGGGTTCTCTGTGTTTTCTAGATCTGGGTTTCTCTTTCCCTCCCCAATTTTGGGAAGTTTTCAACTATTATTTCCTCAAATTTTCTGCTCTTTTTTCTCTATTTTCCTCCTGGGATCCCTATGGTACAAATGTTATTATGCTTGATAGTGTCACTGAGGTCCCTAAGCTTATTTTCATTTATTATTTTTTTCCTCTCTCCTGTTCAGCTTGATTGCTTTCCATTACTCTATCCTCTAGATCATTGATTCATTCCTCTGCTCCTCTAATTTACTATTTAATCCATCTATTATATTTTTAATTTCAGTTATTGAGTTCTTCATCTCTGGTTCTTTTCAATCTCTGATTATTTTTTTTAAATCTTTTTGTTAAAGGTCTTACTGGGGTCCTCCAACTCTTTCTCAAGTCCAGTGAGTATCTTTATGACTATTGTTTTAAATTCTCTATCAAGCATATTGCTTGCAAAAAAAAAAAAAAAAAAAAGCATATTGCTTGCTAAGTCTATAGTAGCTGGGGGCCCCTGAAGCTGTCAGGACA
The DNA here is from genome assembly GCF_053574225.1 of Canis aureus. NCBI lineage: Eukaryota > Metazoa > Chordata > Mammalia > Carnivora > Canidae > Canis > Canis aureus. The sequence continues at coordinate 6,279,203 of NC_135618.1, forward strand.
AGGTAGGCCTGTTTGGAGGTGGTGGGTCTGAAGAAGTGTGCAGGGACAGGATGCATGATGTTAGCAGTTTGCATAGATCTGCTGTGGGAGGGGGCCTGGAGCTGAGGCCTGGCTGAAGGGAGCTTGTCTGCAGGAGAATGCAAGGGCATGGTGCACTATTAGCAAGTTAGATAGTAAGTGTTGGTGCCACACAGGTTTATGTATGTATGTTTATGCTTGGGGGCAGGGGAGGGAAATGGTGCCCATCAACTCCTTTGTTCCTGGAGAAGTCCCCAAAGATCCTGCCCCTCCAGCACAGGCTCTGAGATTAGTAAACAAAGCTCCCTTCCATATATTTCAGGTGTTTTTCAAACTACTACTTCTATGCTGTATCTCTATAAGACTGTTTGTTGTTCTATCTTTTTAAGAGTGAGCTCTTTCTTTCCTTTCACCCTCCTGGCTCTCCCATGAGCCTACTAATTTTTAATCAGCCCCACTGATTGTAGAAACTCATGAAACTTGGCCTCTCTGGTTTTCAAAGCCAAATGTTATGGGCATTTGTCTTTCTTGAGTGGGTACCCTGGTGTCAGTCTTCTTCTTTCCACAATTCCATGCCCTCAGTATCCCTCTTTCCTGTGGACAGTCCCATGGGTCCGCTTAGCTCAGAACACCAATCTCTGTCCTTCCTACCCATTTTGATGTGGCCTCTTCTCTATGTTTATCTGTGGAGAGTCTGTTCTGCCAAACTTTAGGTAGTTTTCTGGGTTATTTATACTGATGTGGGTGTTATCTAGTTGTATACATGGGACAAGGTGAGCTTAGGGTCCTCCTACTCCATCATCTTACCTGGACCCCATCATTTCTAATTACTGGTTTGAGGCTATGTTTTTTTTTTTTTTTTCTTTAAGTACCTATAGAACTTCCATTTACCTAAAAAGAGACAGAAAAGTCATTGGATTGCTCAAGTTTTCATCCAGGGTAGGGAGTGGCTACTGTCAAAGAGAAGATTTAAAGAGATAATATGAGGTGAAAGTCAACTTTCATTTGTGCTTATACCTCCACACTTTGCTTATCTAACATACTGGCTTAACTTATGTTCTGATGAATTATATGCTTTGTGACTTCTTTGTATGGCTTCTAGCCTAGCTTCCCGCAACTCACAGACCAAGACAGTATATGACAGCTCTTAAAACATTTGATGGAAGCTTGTCCTGTTTCTCCTCAACCCCTTATCTCCCTGTTCCATTTCTCATGGACCTTAGCTTCATAGTTCCCTTTTCCTGAGGCTCCCTTTTCTGGAACTGCTGCCATTTGTCTTGCCTGTCATCCAAGTGGAGCCCAGGCCTGGGTCCAGTACTGCATATGTGGAAGCTTGATTCTTCTTTGGTGACTGTGAGGAGAATTCTTAATGTTCTTCAGTGGAAGATCAACCCAGGTAAAATAACCTGGTTCCAATCATGTAAAGACTTCTGAGCTTTGCTTTCTCTTCCCTCCATCATCAAACTCAGTTCCCTAACCTCTATTATGAAAACATCTGCTACAATGTAGCACCAGTGACTGTGGCCACAGCTTTTCCACTTTCAGATAATTTTACCAGGCCCCCTCTCAACAGACTTTGTGGGCATTGCCTGCTTTTAGCCTATCTTATGAACCTTTCCTCCATCCTTCAAAGAGGTTTTTTATGTTCCTCACTACTTATTTGCATTGACTGTCATCAGCACATATATTCCTGATGTCTTGGCCTGTCCTTTAGAAAACCCTCCTACTACACTTCAATAAGGACTACCCCCTAGAAATGGTATCACCTAGCATATGCCATTATAGACAGTACCATTGTCATTTCCCCAGATGTCTTTATGGTAAATAGCTGCCCCTTGCCTGCACCAACTGACAGGTAAATGGCATTATCAAAACATAAGCAGGCTGCCTCTTTCTTGGGATAGAGAAAAACAAAACACCAGTGAGTAAACAGAAAGGATGCTTTCTTTCCCCTTGCTTTCTTGTATTTCATCAAACCATTTTCTAAAAGGAGATTTTGCCATCAGCATTTGGCTGACTTGAATGCAAGTTACTAGATCAGACAAGCATTAGTTTATAAAAATATCATTATAAATATAACTCAAACCTTATGAAGAGAAAGGCATTAGCATCCCATTCTATTGGTGTCACTACATGCAGCACATGCAGCTGTGGGTAAAATGTAATGTGTGGATTGGGTCTTAAAGGCAAGTTTTCAACATTAAGCCTGTCGTATCTAAATCTTCCAGGGATTTTCAGGTTTTACCAGAAATGTGTACTCTACCAGAATGTGTAGAGTAAATGGTATTAGGTTGAGGTAGTTTTATTTTTTTAATTGCACTTGCATAAGTTTAATTTAGTGCCAAATTCCAGTACATAACAAAAATACAAAGTAAAGGCTCTCTGGTGGTTAAATCTTGTTTTTTTTTTTTTTGTTTTTTCCTCCTACCTACTTTACTAACTCCCACGCTCCCTGAATGGCCTACTTTCTCCACTGAATGGCCTGTTTGAAGGCCCTCATTTATCCACTGATGCTGACAACATCAATGCTGAGATCATTTCTTTTTCTTCTTTTAAAGATTTGTTTATTTATTCATGAGACACACACACACAGAGAGAGAGAGAGAGAGAGAGAGAGGCAGAGACACAGGCAGAGGGAGAAGCAGGCTTCATGCAGGGAGCCTGACATGGGACTCGATCCCAGGTCTCCAGGATCATGCTCTGGGCTGAGCCACCCAGGCTGCCCACTGAGATCATTTCTATATGATACATTCTTAAGATGAAATTTCTTTAAAACCTTGAATAATAAGGTATAATTTCCTCTGAGTATATCTGCAACAGGGATTCCTAACTCTAATTGGGCAGTCCCTTCAACTGTGTGCATTGTGGATAATGTCAAGAGGTATCTCAGAATTCTCCTGCAAGAACTCAAAGTATAAATTAAAATAGAAAACTAAATGCCATTTGGACATTCCCACTCCTCTCCTCTTTTTCCCTAATAAATTATAGTTAATTTTTTAAAAATCTAGAATCAAATTCCTTTTCCTCTCCCCATAGAGTACCTCTTTTTCCTGCATTCCTCACTTAGTTAACTGGGCCAGTGTGCCTAATAGAGAAGACACTCAATAGATATTTCCTTGCTTGATTTTGATAACTTATCTAAAATTTGTGATATCATTGTATTTTAAAATTTATAGATTTTATAATTTTTATCTAGGCCTCATAACATCATTTTTTTTAGAACTCTATCCTGAGAAGAGAAAGCTCTATTAACATTTAAGGACAGAGTTCCTTAGTGGCAGACTAAGAGGGTCATATAAAAACACCCTCTCTAATTTTTTTTTAAAGATTTTATTTATTTATTCACGAGAGACACAGAGAGAGAGAGGCAAAGACATGGCAGAGGGAGAAGCAAGCTCCATGCAGGGAGCCCGATGTGGGACTCAATCCCGGGTCCCCAGGATCAGGCCCTGGGCTGGAGGCGGTGCTAGACCGCTGAGCCACCCGGGCTGCCCCACTCTCTCTAATTTGATGATATTATTTGTTCTTCTCCCTTATCAGATTGTAAGGTCCACAAGACCAAAGACCAAGACAATTTTTTGTTCATCATTGTATTCCCAACATCTTGCTGTCCCTAACTTTGAATGAGTATGAATATTGACCATTTAGTCAATTCCTCAATGATATTCATTCATTCATTTTTATTCACTAACAAGTGGGTTCTTTGCTAGGACTCTGTCAAAACAAGGATGGATACTAGCCATGGCCCCTTAGTCACGGAGTTCACAGCCAAGGAAGAAAACAAACTTTATAAATAGAGGCTTGACACACATGATGGTTATCTCTAGGAGATGTTTAAGCTGAACACAGCTGAGAGAATGGCTAATTCCACCCTGAAGAATCAGAAATGCTTTTCAGAGAAATATTTCTGTCATCTGGGTCTTGAAGAGTGAGAGGTGCGAAAGAGAAATGGATGGAGTATGCAAAGACTCTTCAATAAAGAAAATCTAAGGAAAAAAACATTTTTTCTCAAGAATTTAAAAGTTAAGGCTAGTAAAGTTGACTTTCTGAGCTTTTGTTTTGTCATTCAGAATTACACAGATTATTCTCCATTAATCAAATTCTTTTTTCCCCTATATTTGTTGGCTTCAAATACAAAGCTAAAAACAGATTGTTCCCCTTAGCCACATTCTCATGTGATGATTACTTTTCCCCAAATCTGGAAATTGTGATCCGAAGTGAGAGTCAAGCTTGACTACATTTGTGTCTCTTATCTTGTTTTTGCAACGTCGTTTTTTACATTATGAGATGTAAACATCATAGCTCAGCTAGATAAGATTTATCTATCTTGCCCTAAATAAGTAACTGCTCAAAGTAATAAAATCAAGATTCTTTAAAACAAATCATCCAAACACCATTCATACTAGTTGGTCCAAGAAATTTAAAGGTACACATGGGAGAATCAATCATGTTTGGCTATGAAAGTGTTAATCTTGTTCATTCATATCTGCATATTCAGGAACTAGAAGTTCCTCTTAAAGAGAAACAAAACATTGCAATGTTTAACTGTCTTGAATAACAATCTCTAGGGAAAGAAAAGCCACCAAAGCTTGTGCTAATAATAGTTTTATTATGTTATGGAGTATTAGCATGTTTGTTTAATATTTTGTTCTAAGAGTTGGAGAAAAAAAGAATTGATTATGCTGGTGGTTACATGACTATCTACATTTGTTCAAATCCACAGAATCATAAATTTAAAAGGCCAACTTTATTGTATACAAATTTATTTTTTTTTAATTTTTGAAAAGAAAAAAAAAACGATAAGAAGAAAGGGAATAAAATAACACTTTGTTTTATAATTTGGAGAAAACGAAACTTTGGGTCCTTCTCCTGACAGTGCTCTGGACTCTTTTCCAGAAGGCAAACACTTGGTACATTTCAAGCAGAATAATTAAAATCAATCACCCACACGGCCAGGCCAAGAATGAAGAGCAGAAAACTTGGGATTTGACAAGAAGGAGAGAGATCCAAGACAGGAAATTGACTTGGTCAGACGTGTGGAAAATCAAGGCAACCCACAAGGCCATTAATGAAGGTCCCCATAAGACAGCCTCTGCTTCTGCACCCCGCCCTTAGCCCAGGCTCTCTCTCCAGCTGGGAGGATTTATTTCAGGGAAGCCGTGCCAGCATCTTCCAAGGCAAACACAGTCGGAGCACGGTTACCAAACAATGCTGCAAAGGAGGCGCAGGTGGCACACTGGAAGAAACTTCCTTGGGATCGAAAGAGAGAGCCAACCACAGCCAGCGCCGCTGATCTCCATCTAAGGAAACTCAACTCCACTGGACAGATATCTCCACTCCAAAGTTGAAGAGGGGAAAACCCCGTCAAGAAGGCTTTGTCCTTGGAAAACTGTAGTAGTGTCTTTTCTTGTCTCTTGTTACTGAAACACATTGAGAGGCAAACACATGAAGGTGGTCACCAGAAATGACCTGAAGATAATGGGACTGAAAGGCGTTAAAAAGGATATGGAAGTGGATTAACATCCCTGGATAGAAGCCAGCGTTAGATCAGCACTGCAGAGGGATTAACCAAAGAGGATATAGGCTAATGCGTGACCCCAACACTTCTGTTGGCTCAACGGTCTATGGGGTTAGAACTGATGCTTTCCGAAAGTTTTACAGTTTCACATGGAAAAGAAGAAAAACATATGATCACGGCCTAAGCTGTGGCATGCTTGAATCCCAGCTGCACCACCCACTGGTTGTGTGACCAGGGACAGGTTATTTAATGTGTTTGTGCCTCAAATTCTCTATCTATAAAATGGGAGAGAATGTCAGTGCCTATTTCATGTAGTTGTTGCATTGAGCTTATATATATATATGTCCGTATGGCTCCTAGAACGGTCCCAGGTATATAGCAAGGGCTGTATAAATGCTAGTTAGCATGATTATCATAAAATAAACATTCCAGATTAGAGCTGGTCTTGGTATGCCTATACTAAGTATGTTCTGAAATAACCCTAAAACCTGATCAAGGTCTGTGAACCGTACAAAGTGGCTGGTTTACAAAATTCCTGAAGTTTTATTGCTGAGGCATTTGCTAAGACTTCCACTAATTCTCTCCCATTCTCAGGAATGACCACTAATTCTTTCAGGATTTCTAGCCTTGAAGCCAGTTTCCGCATTCCTAGTTCCCATCTTTAGAAGTGGAATAAGGCCTGGGTTGGCAGTCAAGTGACCAGTATCTGGCTGAGGTGTTTTTCTGAGTCACTTGTCAAAATCACGTCCCGTTCCTGGGCCTACAATTCCTTCCTTTTTTTTTTTTTTTTTTTTTAAGATTTTATTTCTTCATGAGACACACACACACACACACACACACACACAAAGAGAGGCAGAGACAGAAGCAGGCCCATGCAGGGAGCCTGATGCGAGACTCGATCCCAGGTCTCTAGGATCACGCCCTGGGCCAAAGGCAGGCGTTCAACCGCTGAGCCACCCGGGCATCCCCCTACAATTCCTTCCATTGCAAGAGAGAGTTGGACTAGATAACCCAGGTGTTCCCTTTGAGTTCTGACATTTTCTTATTCGATTCCAACATTTCAGGTGATTTTTTGTTTTTTACATTTTTTTTATTTGCTGTGAAGGGACTTTGCCATCTAGTGTGCTTCTCCAACTACCTTGTGGTCATCTATACCTAGCTACTCCCTGCAGAGTCCTCCACCTGTATAAGTGAAGGCAAGATTTCCCATCATCCCATGAGCTCTCCATCCTTTCCTTCCTGAGATTCCTGAGGATGACCCCACCATTCTCCTGGGCCCAGGGCAAAGCTTCAGATGCCCTAGAGGCCCTGTGTTGCCTCTCCACATCTCTTCTCCGTCTCCTCTGCCATTTTTGAGCAGCTGCTTGTGTTCAGGCTCTCCTCAGCCCTCCTTTTGACCAGTGCTTCTTAGATTTTAATGAGCTGCCGATCACTGGGGGATCCTGTTCAAATACAGATTCTGATTCTGTAGGTCCGGGACGACCAGTTTCCACATTTCTAACAAGCTCCAGGTGGTGCCAAAGCTGCTGGTAACCTACCACGCTCTGGGCAGCAATGCACTTAGTCTTCTGGTGAGAGTCCTAGAATCCAGATGTTTTCTTTTTTAATCCAATTTTCAGGTTAGCATTCTTAAACTTTGATACTGTTCTTCCTGCTAAAATATTATGGCTTACGTAATTGAATAGTAAATAAAATCTCTTCACAACAAAACCTCAACCTGTGCTGTTGCCTTAACTCCTACAATCCCCAGCCTGCATTTAACCTAATTTATCTAAGTAGCCTACATGTAGGCTGGCGGGGTGCTTTCAGGATATGTTTTTCACTTTCTGCCCTCATGCCTTGCTCAGGCTTTATGATTGCCTTAAAATGCCATCCTCCTTCTTTTATTTCTGTTACTCAAAATCTTGACACAAATACCACTCGGTCCAAAAACAAACATTTGTTTCCTTGAACGTCATCCCCTCCTTTAAATATTCATGGTGCTTTGCTTACTTTCTTTATGATGATTCACATTCTTCTCTGTAATTCCTTTTTTTTTTTTTTTCCTCTCTATAATTTCTATTTAGGCATCTGCTGCGCCTCTCCCATCAGACCCAGGGCTTCTTGAGGAGATGCTTCAAAACAGGAAAGGACTGTTTAAAACAAATGAATGGAAGCGCTCTGTCACTAATTATCTAAACTCGTACAGGCTGAAAATATGAAACAAATTTTAAAAAGGCTTAGATAGCTTCATACTGCATCGCGCCGTTGGCCATTACTGAGGGTGACTAGGACTTTTGGGACATAACCTCCTGCCTCTTATTCATTTATTCTGCATCTCTGAGTGCTGTCTCTGGGCAGGACCAAGGAATAAGGCCAGCACCGTGCAAGTCGTGGTATCTGGTGGGAGCAACTGTAGGCGCCAGGCAGTTGCTTAGGCCCTTGTCTGAGGCAGGGTCCTGGGCGGAAGGAACAGTCAGTCTGCTTCATGACATAATTGTCACATTCTGAAAACCTACGACTCTGGACATAGTATACTTACTAAACTAACAAATCCATGAGGATTTGTAGAAATGTGCTTTCAGTGTAATGTCATCTCTGCTTTTGATGGCCTCCTCTCCAGCACTGATAGCTGCCACCTGTGCTTTCACCATTCGCTTTAGCGCCTCTGTCTGAGCCCGACACACTTATCTTTACCGTCTCAAGGGAAGGCAGGGAGTTTCTCACGGACTTAAGCCCTTCTGTTCACTCATGGGTCACTCTCCTAAGAAAGAGTTAATCTCATGGACATATCCATGACCTATGTGAGGAAGATCAGAAAGTATTGTCATGCTGTTCTTTTTTTTAAAATTTTTTTATTGGAGTTCAATTTGCCAACATATAACACCCAGTGCTCGTCCCACCAAGTGCCCCCCTTAGTGCCCATCACCCAGTCACCCCCACCCCCCGCCCACCTCCCTGTCCACTACCCCTTGTTCGTTTCCCGGAGTTAGGTGTCTCTCATGTTTTGTCACCCTCACTCATATTTTCACTCATTTTCTCTCCTTACCCTTTATTCCCTTTCACTAATTCTTATATTCCCCAAATGAATGCATGCTGTTCTTAAAGCTTATTGATGAGGCTAAGTGGAGACTAGTTATTTTGGAACTTCTGCCTCTCCTGAGAAATCAGATTGTTAAAAAGCTTAAATATGTAATCCCCAACCAATCCTCCTTATATCCTGAGAATTAGAGAATTTTAGAGCTTGAAAGTACTATAGAGATAAACCACCCTCTTCCCTCGGAGTTTCCTCAGTGAGGAAACTGAGGTGCATGATCACACATTAGCTTCATGGCCAAGTAAGGCTTTACACTTAAGTCTTCTGAGACTAAGAAAAATGATATTTGTATCTATATCTCTTTTATATCTGTGCCTATACCTGTATCTATACCTACCTACCTACCTACCATCTATCTCCTCTGTAATGTGTCAGGTACTGTGTGTTGGTGCCTTAGATGACTTATCACATTTAATTTTAACAGTTTAATCCCAGTTCCAAAAGTTAGGTGTCCTTCCAACTCTACTGAGAAATCCGAGTTTCAGAGAGGTAAAGTAACTTGTCTAAGAGCAAGCATGCGGATGCTGCCCCGTGTCCTCAAGCCCCTTCCCAAGGGAAGACTTTACCTGGTGGCTAACAACAAGGGGCCCTGGCATGGGTGACACGAGAGGGAGAAAAAGGAAACAGTTGTTATCCTTGAATGATAAGGATATCCTTATTCCACCTTTTGGGTTTCTCTCTCTCTCTCTCTCTCTCTCTCTCTTTCCTGGTCACTGAATGTCATTGCTCAGTGTTTGTGGACTTCGTGCCAAGAGGCTTCCCCAACCCTCATGCCTCCTGGCTCTCATCCACTCTCTGAGATGGTATCTATTCCCGGAGCTTCCATGGTTCCCTTGCCTCGCGTACTCGTTATGCTACCCTTCAAGCCCCTGGAGTCGTTCATCAACATTGTCTGCTACACCTGCCCCACCAGTGCTCAACCCAGTGTTCAAAACGTGGAATTCATTTCCCTCTCTTTGCCTTCCTTTTGGAATTCCCATTTTCTTTTTACCTGTAACATCTTTCTTCAGTATCTTATACCTACCCCTCAATGTCCTTTCACAGACGAGTCCTACCTTCTCCAAGAAGTCTTCTCCTACCTCATTCACTTATTAAAGAGGCATTTAGTGAGCAGCTGCGATGACGGGACCAGGAGAGAGAACAAGACAGATGCAGTCTGTGTGCTCACTGAGCTTCTAATCTGTAAATAAGTGCTTGCAATGACTGCTCTAGGGAAAGCCCAGGCAGGAACAACCTAATATACTGTCAAGTCTTCTGCATTGCTCCCATCCAGAAAGAGTTTGTCGACTATCAAGTTGAATTTTTTTTCAAGTGTGACAAAAGGTCTCGTAGCAGGATCTGTTCCTAGGCCATTTGCCTCTGGGTCCTGTGAGCACCGCTGCCGGGACTCCGGGTCTTCCAGGACTGGGACACCTCGTGGGTGCTTGATATCCGAGCGGTCAGCGCCAGGTGGGAAAAATTCTTGGAGCAGTTCTGCACGGATGTAAGCATATCCTGGATCAAGCAGCTGCCTCTTCGGGGGCTTACTGGGTGGTACTGGCAGGAATTCCAATTCTCTGGAGCTTGAATGAAATACACATGGCACACTTTAATGTGAATTCAGCTAAAAGCTGGCTGGAGAACAAATGACAGCCAAATAGCTGGCGCTGCCGTGGTTGTGAGTCTTCCCTTTGAAGAATGTGTCAGTACTGTTCTTCCCTCCAAAATCACCAGGTTATAGACCTAATGAGGGTTTTCAGTGGTTTGGGGATAGATAGTAGAACATAATAGGAAACATTTTAGAACAGCTCTTATTTCTGGTCTTAATCTTAAGCTGATTTTGGTATCTGGCTAAGCTTCTTAGATTGTTTCAGTATCTCCGTCTGAGAGGTGAGATGTACTCGTATGCTCTACTGTATGCCAGGCACACACGCCCTAGCACCCTCCCGATGCACACTTGCACATCTTGCACACGTGCAGGCATAGTGCTCTCAGGCAATCAAGGCCCATCAAGGGGCCTTCCTATTTGTGGTTTATTTTCGGCTTTTAAGTTCCATTAAGTACCATCTGAGAGTGACTATTTCATAACGGCCCACACTTGATAAAACCAGCTCAGGATTAGTTCATATGCCCAAGACAAACACGTGCAAAACAACAACAAAGACAACAGATGGTGTCAGGAGCGAACCAAAATTATTTTGGAAAGAAGTTCCAAATAGCAGCAAAAATAAAACAACTTTGTTTCAAAAAAAAAAGTCAAATTTAAAAATTCAAGAAATAATTTAATTTTAGAATTATAAATTAGGAAACTGTAGGAACATTCTTAACATTTGGTATGTTTTGTACCATAATTTTTGTTCCCTTAACATGCACTTTTTGAATGAGCTAGGAAATATTTTGTGCACAGATATCCTCTACCTCTTTCTATTGTATAAATGTTAAATCAGCAGTCCAAAAATACCCTGATACTTTAGCAAACCACATGAAAAAGTCTAACTTCCAAAATCTTTTAGTAGCTTGATTTCTCTTGATGTTATGTCCCCAAAACATCCTGGTATTTAAGGTTCCATGTTATAGATGGCAAAATGATTTGCCTATTCGTCAGTTTACATGGTGAGTGTAAATAATTGTAATTATTTAAATGACATGGCATGAGATGATTTCTAGCTTTCTTTCTTTTCTTTCTTTCTTTCTTTCTTTCTTTCTTTCTTTCTTTCTTTCTTTCTTTCTTTCTTTCTTTCTTTCTTTCTTTCTTTCTTTCTTTCTTTCTTTTAATGGCCACCAAAATCTAATTAGGGCCTGCCAAAAGAAAAGGAGTACTTGCTTTTAAGCATGGTTTCTTTTCAGCTGATTTTATTTAAGATTTGGGGGCCATATTGTTCTACCTCAGAAGAACAGGAGCCCTCACAGAAACCCGAAACAGTGCCCAAGAAAGGCCTAAAATTTGCAGTTTATTGAGGGCTTTTTGCTTCTTCACAGATCTACAGATACTCAAGGAGCAGCGTCATGGAGAAAAGCCACCACGCAAACATATAAAGTGCAGATCCATGGCCCCAATTTTGAAGGCTACAATGTTCAGTTGTGCAACATTAAACTGAAATCTTATTCAGTTTTCAGCATTAGCTAGAGAACAAGTAAAGGTTAAGAGACTGTAGAAATGCCATCCAATTTGCCAACTTCAAAAACCTGGCTTAATGCTGGAATTTGGAATAAAAGAGGAAGGTGATAGTGAGGAAGTATGAGTCAGAAGAGCTGAAATCTCAGTGAAATTTCCCTTGGCTACTCCAAAAGAGGCTGTCATTAGTAGCCAAGAATTCAAACTTTGTTAAGGACATCTCATGTGGGATTTGGAATGAAGCTCCAGGGAAGGATCGAGAACCACCCATGTACTAAGGACATTTACTCTGGCCTGGCTGTGGGGTTGGTGATGGGAAGAGACTCCTACTGCTATGATGCCCTTCACCAGCTTCTCAGAGAGGCCCAAGTAGGCTGCCTGCTGGATGGGGGGGTGGGGGGGTGGGAAAGTCAAATCACCAAGGGTGTGGACAGTCCTCTATCAAGAAAACATCACTAGGCAGAGTGATTCTGTGTACCAGGCCCTCTCAGTCACAGGCACGAGGCACATGATGCCACATGATGCTAAGGAAGCTTCTGAACAGTTAAAGACCTGTCCGTGGTCATGTGCGGGTAACTTGGAATCAAAGCTTGTCCGATACCTGGTTCTAAAGGTCATCTTAATAACCACTGTGCTCTACTCCTGGTCTCTGTCATTTGCCATTCCCAGTGCCCTGGTGCTCAGAACTCATCCCATGAACCTGATTCTTTATAGCACAACCCAGGCGTTTAGTGGAAGTCTTCACTGTTACTCTTCTTTTTCCTCTCCCAAGCCCATTTCTTTTCAAAGACTTTGTATCTTATAGGCAAGGGGAAATGAGAGAGAGAGAGTGAGTTAGAGTGAAGAGGAAAATACACCAGCTTATCGTAACAGCAAAACTTTGGCTAACATACGGGAGCACAGAGAAAAAGAGGCAGATGTTTTCTAATCCCTTAACCATAAATCATGTTGGGACACCCTTCTTTTTTCTTTGTTTGCTTGGGCTAACTACATCTATGTGATCGGCTTTATTACAATGCTTCAGTGTTGTTTATAAGTAGATGGAAAATGTTTTATTATTGGTTTCTAATTTGTTACTGAGTTTCATTTTCAACAGATTTATGAATCACATTCAGGAGGCACCCCACTTTCTGTAATGTTGCCTTCTTGGATCTTATTAGAGACTTTTAAAATTTATCCTTAGCTTTTTTCTGTTCTCTCCTTGGATACCAATGTTTTTCCCAACATCTTGCCTTCATTTTCTTCTCTGTACACTCTACTACTGCAGAAGCACACATTCATCTGGATGGAAAAATATAGAGATTTCAAGGTTACTCTTACAATAAATCAAGTCTGGGCTCCCTTGAATTTACATGCAAAATGGATCATCTTCTCTTGGTAAGCTTCTCCTAACCCTTTTAAAACAGTGCTTTTTATTTTTATTTTATTTTATTTTATTTTATTATTTTATTTTATTTTATTTTATTTTTTAAAAGATGCTATTTACTTGAGAGAGAGAGAGAGAGAGAGAGCTAGAGCGAGCACAAGCAGCAGGGAGGGAGAGAGGGAGGGGGAGAATCAGACTCCCTAGTAAGCAGGGAACCTGACATGGGTCTCGGTCCCAGGACCCCGGGATCAAGACCTGAGCCAAATGCAGATCCTTAACTGACTGAACCACCCAGGCACCCCAAAACACACTGCTTTTCAATGGCAAAGGGCCAGAATATTAACATGCCCATATTTGCAAGCCTTCAATCGAAGGGTATTTTACTTCATTCTCAAGATTGTTTTCTCCACTTGCTTAAATTACTCCAAATCATATAGTTGATATAAAGGACTGGAAAAAAAGAAATAAGGCATTTTTTTAAAAAAGTTAGTAACTTCAAATAGTAAAATTGAATTGATTGCTTTAACAAAATTTTTAATTATGTACAGTTAACATACAGTATGATAATAGTTTCAGGTATCTAATGTAGTGATTCAACAACTCTGTACATGACTCAGTGCTCAACAGGATGAGTGGACTCTTAATCCTCTTTACCTATTTCATCCAGCCCCCCACCTACGTCCCCTCTGGTAATCATTAGTTTTTTATTGTTTAGAGCCTGATTTTTGGGTTGTCTCTTTTTCCATTGCTTTTTTTTTCCCTTAAATTTCACATATGAGTGAAAGCATATAGTATTTGTCTTTCTCTGACTTATTTCACTTAGCAGTATATTGTGTGTAGAATATTACTACGCCATAAAAAGAACTAAATCTTGCCATTTGCAATGGTATGATGGATGTAGGGAGTATACTGCTAAATGAAATATATATATATATATATATATATCCCACTTCTTTATCCATTCATTCTATTGATTGACACTTGGGCTGCTTCCATAATTTGGCTATTGTAAATAATGCTGCAACAAAAATAGGGATGCATATATCTTTTCAAATTAGTGTTTTTATATTCTTTGGATAAATACCTAATAGTGGAATTCCTGGGTCACATGGTAATTCTACTTAAAAAATTTTTTGAGGAACCTCCATACTGTTCTCCACAGTGGCTGTACCAGTTTGCTTTCCCACCAACAGTGCATGATGGTTCCTATTTCTCTGCATCCTCATCAATACTTGTTTCTTGAATTTTTGATTTAAGCCATTCTCACACCTGAGGGCATCTCATTGTGGTTTTGATTTGCATTTTTCTTATGATGAGGGTGTTGAGCATCCTTTCATGTATCTGTAGGCCCTCTGTATGTTTTCTTTAGAGAAATGTCTGTTCGTATCCTCTTTCTACTTTCAAATTGGATCATTTGTTTTGAGTTGTGTAAGTTCTTTATATATTTTGGGTACTAACCCAACATTGGATATGTCATTTGCAAATATCTTCTCCCATTCAGAAGGTTGTCTTAGTTTTGTTGATTGTTTCCTTTGCTATGCAGAAACTTTTTATCTTGACGTCCCAATAGTTTATTTCTGCTTTTGTTTCCCTTGACTCAGGAGACGTGTCTAGAAAAATGTTGCCATGGCCAATGTTAGAGATATTACAGCCTATGCTCTCTTCTAGCATTTTAATGGTTTTAGGTCTACATTTAATCTTTAATCCATTTTGAGTATATTTTGTGGATGGTGTAAGCCAGCGGTCCAGTTTCATTCTTCTGCATGCAGCTGTCCAGGTTTCCCAATACCATTTGTTGAAGAGACTTTTTCCCATTGAATATTATTTTTCTCAAATATTCATTGACTATATAATTGTGGGTTTATTTCTGGGCTTTTTATTCTATTCCATTGATCTGTGGGTCTATTTTTATACCAGTATCATACGGTTTTGATTACTATGGCTTTGTAGTATATCTTGAATTCTGGAATTGTGATGCTTCCAGCTTTGTTTTTCGTTTTCAAGGTTGTTTTGGCTATTTGGAGTCTTTTGTGGTTCCACACATATTTTATCATTGTTTGTTCTACTTCTGTGGGAAAACTTGTTAGTATTTTGACAGAGATTGCATTAAATCTGTAGGTTGCTTTCAGTAGTCGTATGGACATTTTAACATTTGTTCTTCTAATCGATGAACATGTGACATCTTTTTACTTGTTTGTTTCTTCTTCAATATCTTTAATCAGGGATCCCTGGGTGGCGCAGCGGTTTAGGCGCCCGCCTTTGGCCCAGGGCGCGATCCTGGAGACCCGGGATCGAATCCCACATCGGGCTCCTGGTGCATGGAGTCTGCCTCTCCCTCTGCCTGTGTCTCTCCCTCTCTCTCTTTCTCTCTCTGTGTGGCTATCATAAATAAATAAAAATTTAAAAAAAATATCTTTAATCATTGTTTTATAGTTTTCAGAGTACAGGTCTTTCACCTCCTTGGCTGAGTTTATCCCTAGGTATTTTATCGTTGTTGGTGCAATTGTAAATGGGATTGCTTTCTTAATTTCTCTTTCTGTTGTTTCATTATTAGTATATAAAAATACCACAGGTATCTTTGCCTTGTTTTTTTATCCTGAAACCTTGCTGAATTCATTTATCAATTCTAGAGTTTTGGGGTGGAGTTTTTAGGGCTTTCTGTACATACTATCGTGTTGTGTGCAAATAGTGTGAGTTTTACCTCTTACCAGTTTGGATGTCTTGTATTTCTTCTTATTATCTGGTTGTTGTGGATAGGACTTTCAATACTATGTTAAATAATAGTGGTGAGAGTAGACATCTATGTCTTGTTCTTGACCTTGGGGAAATACTCTTGGTTTTTCAACATTGAGTAGGATGTTAACCATGGGTTTTTTATATATGGCCTTTATTATGTTGAGATGTATTTACTCCAATCCCACTTTTTGAGGGTTTTTATCATGAATAGATTTTGTACTTTGTCAAGTGCTTTTTCTGCACTATTGAAATGATTATATGGTTTTTGTCCTTTTATTTTTATGATGTATCACATTGGCTTGTCAATATTGAATCATCATTGCATCCATAAATCCCACCTGGTCAGGTGGATGATTGTTTTAATATATAATTGGATTCAGTTTGCTAATATCTATGTTCATCAAAGATACTGACTTGTATTTCTCTCTTTTTGTAGTGTCTTCATCTGATTTTGGTATCAGGGTAATCTTGGCTTTAGAATGAAAGCCTTCTTCTATTTTTTTGGAATAGTTTGTAAAGAATAGGTATTAATTCTTCCTTACATGTTTTATAGAATTCACCTGTGAAGCTTTCTGGTTCTGAACTTCTATTTGCTGGTAGTTTTGTAATTACTGATGTAATTTCATTGTTGGTAATTGATTTGTCCACACTTTGTTTATACCTGATTCAGTTTTGGGAGTTTATATATTTCTAGGACTTGATCCATTTCTTCTAGGTTACCAATTTGTTGGCATACATGTTTTCATAATACTATCTTACAATCTCTTTTTACTTCTGTGGTATCAGTTATTATTTCTCTCCTTTCAATTATGATTTTATTTATTTGAGTCCTCTTTTTTTTTTAATAGTCTGGCTAAAACATTACTGATTTTGTCAATCTTTTCAAAGAAGCAGCTCCTCGATTCATTGGCCTATTTTATTGGGTTTTTTGTTTTGTTTTTTAGTTTTTTAAAATGTTATTTATATTAGAGAGAGTGAGAGACAGCATGAGTTGGGGGAGAAGGAGAGGGACTGAGCCAGCTCCCTGTGAAGAAGGGAGCTTGATGTGAGGCTCAATTCCAGGACTCTGGATCATGACCTGAGCCAAGGGCAGATGTCAACCAACTGAGTCACCCAGGCACCTTGTTTTTTAGTTTCTATTTTGTTTGCTTCAGCTTACATTTTTATTTTTCTCTTCCTTCTACGGGTTTTGGACTTTGTTCTTCTTTTTATAATTCCCGTATGTGTAAGATTAGGTTATTTATTTCGGATTTTTCTTGCTTTTTGAAGTAGATCTGTAATGCTATAAACTTCCTTCTTAGAATGGCCCTTGCTGCATCCCAAAGATTTGGGACTGTTGTGTTTTCTTTTTAACGATTTTATTATTTATTTGAGAGAAAGAAAGAGAACAGGAGTGGGATGAACATAAGGGGCAGAGGCAGAGAATATCGAAGCAGACTCCTGCTAAGCACAAGCCTGATGCAGGGCTTGATCTCACGACCTATGAAATCAGGATCTGAGCAGAAACCAAGCATTGTATACAACTGATCAAGCCATCCAGGTGCCCCAGGTCTGTTGTATCTTCATTTCCACTTGTCTCCATATATTTTTTTATTTCCTCTTTGATTTTTTGGTTGACCCATTCATTGTTTAATAGCATGTTATTTAATCTCCCTGTATTTGTGTGCTTCCTAGGTTTTTTCTTGTGGTTGATTTCTAGTTTCATAGTATTGTGGTCAGAAAAGATACATGGTACCCAGAAATTGCATTAGTAGGCATTTACCCCAAAGATACAGATGTAGTGACACAAAAGGGCACCTGCACCCCAATGTTCATAGCAGCAATGTCCACAATACCCAAGCTGTGGAAGGAGCCGAGATGTGCTTTGGCAGATAGATACAAAAGATGTGTCTATATACACACACAACAGGATATTACTCAGCTATCAGAAGGGTTGAATACTTGTCATTTGCATCAGTGTGGATGGAACTGGAGGGTATTATGCTAAGTGAAAATAAGTCAATTGGAGAAAGACAATTACCATATGGTTTCAGTCATATGTGGAATATGAGAAATAGAGCAAGGGCCCATAAGAGAAGGAGGGGAAACTGAATGGGGAAAAATCAGAGAGGAAGACAAACCATGGGAAACTAAGTGTTGCTGAAGGGAAGTTTATTTGGGGGATGGGGTAACTGGGTGATGTGATGAGCACTTGGTATTATACACAACTGATGAATTATTGAAAACTACATCTGAAACTAATGATGTACTTACTATATATTGTCTAATTGAATTTAAAAGATGCATGGTATGACTTTTATCTTTTTTAATTTGTTGAGACTTGCTTTGTGGCCTAACATGTGATCTCTTTGGAGAATATTCCTCATGTGCTTGAGAAGAATGGGCATTCTACTGTTTTAGGATACAGTGTTCTGAATATATGTGTTAGGTCCATCTAGTCCAATGTGTCACTCAAAGCTACAGTTTCCTTGTTGATTTTGTTTGGATGATCTATCGATTGATGTAAATGGGGTGCTAAAGTCCCTTCTTCATATTACTGTATTACTATCAATTACTTCATTTATGGTTTTTTTAAAGATTTTATTTATTTATTCATGAGAGACAGAGAGAGAGAGAGGCAGAGACATAGGCAGAGGGAGAAGCAGGCCCCATGCAGAGAACCGGATGTGGGACTCGATTCGGGGACCCCAGGACCATGCCCTGGGCCGAAGGCAGACACTAAACCACTGAGCCACCCAGGGATCCCAATTTATGTTTGTTATAAGCTGCTTTAGGTATTTGGGTGTTCCCATGTTGGGTGCATAAAAGTTTATAATTGTTATATCTTCTTGTTGGATTGTATCCTTTATGATTATGTAGTGTCCTTCTTTGTTCCTTGTTACCATCTTTGTCTTAAAGTCTATTTTGTCCAATATAAGCATTGGTAACCCAGCTTTTTCTTCACTTCCATTTTTAGGATAAATATTTCTCCATTCCTTCACTTTCAATCTACAAGTGTCTTTTGGTCGAAATGAGTCTCCTGTAGACAGCATACAAAAGGATTTAGCTTTTTTACCCATTTTGTCACCCTCCATCTTTTGATTGGAGTATTTAGTCCATTTACATTCACAGTAATTATTGATATGTGTGTATTTATTGCCTTTTTGTTACTTGTTTTATGGTTGTTTGGTAGTTCCTCTCTGTTTCTTTCTTCTCTTGCTGTCTTCTCCCATGATTAGTTGGGAGCAAATACTTTAGCAAAATACTTGAATTCCTTACTGTTTACTTTTTGCATATCTATTACTATTTTTAATTTGTTATTATTAATTTTATGTATAACAACTTCTGTATATGACAGTCTATAGTAAGCTGATGGTCATTTAATTTTGAACTCATTTTTTTTCTCTTCTCTCCTCCAGGGTTCGGGTATTTGATGTTATATTTTACATTCTTTTGTGTTTCTCTTGACTGATTTTTAATATACTTTTTTTTTTTTTTGCTTTTGTGCTTCATATTTTTCGTACTTTTACTTCTGGCTTTTGTTTTCCACTTGTAGAATCCCTTAACATTTCTTATAGGGTTTATTTAGTGGTCATGAATTCTTTTAATTATGTTTGTCTGGGAAACTCTTTCTCTCTCCTTCTATCCTGAATGAGAGCCTCTTTGCATAGAGTATTCTTGGCTACAGATTCTTCCCTTTCAGCACTTTGAATATATCATGGCTCTCTCTTCTGGTCTGCAGTTTCTGCTGAAAGATCAGCTGATTGCTTTATGAGGTTTCCCTTGTATATAACTATTTTCTCTTACTGCTTTTAAGATTCTTTTTCACAACTTTTTGCCATTTTAATTACTGTGTGTTGGTGTGGATCTCTTTGGGTTGATTTTGTTGGGTGCTCGCTGTGCCTTTTGGATCTGGTTTCTGTTTTCTTCACCAGAATAGGGAGGATTTCAACTTTTTTTCTTGAAATACTTTTTCTTCCCCCTTGTCTCTTTTTTCTCATTTTGGGATTTGTATAATGTGAATGTTTTTAGACCTGATAGTGTCTCTGAGGTCCCTAAGTCTATTTTCATTTTCTATTGTTATTTTTTCTCTTTTTCAGCTTCATTGCATTCTATTACTTAGTCCTCTAGGTCACTGATCCATTCTTCCACTTTATTCTACTACATATTCCATTTATTATATTGTTAATTTCAGTTATTGAGTCTTCATCTCTGATTCATTCATTTTTAGGTTTTCTCTTTAAGGGTCTCACTTAGGTGTCCTGCACTCTTAAGTCCAGAAAGTATCTTTACAACCATTACTTTAAATTATCTAGCAGTCATATTACTTACCTCCATTTTGTTTAGATCTCTTGCTATAACTTTGTCCTGTTCTTTTATTTGAGACATATTCTTTTGTCTCCTCATTTTGTTTAGCTGTCTGTTTTCACATTAGGAAAGTCAGGTATGTCGGCTGCTCTTGAAAGTAGTGACCTGCAGTGCAGTGTTGCCCATTCCCCAGAACCTGGTGCTTCGGAAGTTTCTCATATGTTGTATACATCCTACTGTTATGGCTGAGCTACATTTGCCTTTAGTTGCTTACAGCAGCTTCCTTTCCCTGTTGTGGGCAGGGTTTGGATATTGTGTCATAAGTTTGCTATGGGAGGGGAATTACAGTGGCCAGGCCAAACTGCTGAGTTGGAAGGGGTGAATCTGCAGAAGTGTGCTGTGGTGGTGTACACTATTACCAAGCTGGGTAGAGAGTGTTGACACTGTGCTTATTCCTGAAGGTGTCTGTGTAACTAGACTGGGAGACAGGGAAGGGAAATGGCACCCTCCAGCAATTTTCTTCCTGAAATCTCTCAAAGATCCCTGCCCCATCCAGCACATGCTCTGAGATTAGTAAACAAATCTCTCTCCCGTATACCTTAGGCACTTTTTTTTAAAGAAACATTTAGACAGTGAGAACATGCACATGCAGAGGGAACAGCAGGCTGAGGGAGAGAGAGAAGCAGGCTCCCCTCTGAGCAGGGAGCTGGATGCTGGACTTGATCCCAGGACCCTGAGATCATGACCTGAGCTGAAGGCAGATGCTTGACTAACTGAGCCATTCAGGTGCCTCCCACCCCCAGGTATTTTTCAAACTACAGCATCTGTGGTGTATTCCTGTGGGACTATTTGTTCACTGTCTCTTTAAGGGTAGGGACTCAGATTCCTATTGCTTACCCAGCTCTCTGAGGTGAGGCTGCTGATTTTTTAGTTTCAGGTTTTAAGCTCCACTGACTGTTAGAATTCACAAAATCTGCCCATCTGGTTTTCAAAGCCAAATGTTGTAGGGATTCCTCTTCCTTGTGCAGGTTGCCCATGCCTGGTGTGTCTGCTGTGAAGGTCTACTCCTCCCACCCCACCCCCCCACACACAGGGCACTCCTCCCACTGCAGATAGTTTTGTGGGTCTATTTAGGTCCCAACAGCATCTCTACCCTTCCTACCCTCTTCGATGTGGCCTTTTCTCTACATTTAGTTGTGGACAGTCTGTTATGCCAGACTTTGGGTTCTTTTCTGGATTATTTACACTGACGTAGCTGTTATTAGGTTGTATCCCTTGGAGGAGGTGAGTATAGGATCCTCCTACTCTGTCATCTTCCCTAGAACTCTTGAATTGAGTGCTTTCAAATGTGTCATGTAACAGTCCCCATTCTTCCCAGCACAGAAAACATTGCCAGATTCTGTGCTGTTTAGCTACCTTTTATCCTAAGACTCTGGAAAGTTGTAGAGTAGATAATTTGACCTGATAAATTTAAGAGGGTCCAAGCCTTGTATAATGTGGTACTCAATTTTCATGAATGAATCAATCACATTTGTTTTGTTTTCTGGGTGATGATTGACTCACTAAGGGCCAGCAGTAACTCAGTTAGGTCCTGAGAGAAGTCTTCAATATCTATGTTAGTTCTAGTAGAAAAAAACATGATATATGGAAATTTACTTTGGAAAAGTAAATTATTCTTGCTGTATCAGTAAGCTATTTCTTTTCATCTATGATTTATTGAATTCTCTTCTTACAATCATACAGCTATATTTTAAAAACAAACATTTGCAAACATTTAAGGATAATATTTGCAAGAAACTGGAAAAAATGTCAAGACACCATTTCATATACCATGGCCTGCAATAATAATTTTAGTTCAATTTTGTCCCATCTTATGCCAACAAAGACTGATTTATAAAGCATGTTCCCCAGTCCAGAACCAGATAATACTGGAGATAATTATTGTGCCTGGTTAGAGTTTAAGAGCAATTTCCTGAGGCACCACTTGTAAAAGTGAAAGAGCATATTGGAATGAGTGCTGTTAAGCTATATAGTAAAAGAAAAATACGGAATTACTGCAGAGGGCTTGTTTCCCAATATTAGTTTAAATAATAACTGCATTATGCCTGGTGATACCCCAGAACCTTTAACAGTATGATTTTAGTATATGAATTCAGAAACTGTTTAAACTTAATAGGCAACAAAGAAAAGTTTAATTACAGTCCAACGTCAAACACTTTAGAAATATGATTCGTGTTTTATCACCTAAGAGCTAAGATCTAAAGCAGAATTTAGATTTCTTCTAGAAAGCAAACTATATTTTTTAAATATAAAAATCTATTTTATTACATCTAATTAGATTTGGAACATTTTAAAAACACTGAAAACTGCAAGAATTTTAATTTAATGAAACCCATTGAATTTTAAAGAAAAATTAAAGATTTAGCACAATTCAATTAAAAAATAGATTCTTACACATTTGTTAATGGAGAGCTGGATGTAAGAAAACTTTTAGCTTAAGGTAAACCAGTGATAGGTACACTTAATCTTGCCTTGGAAAACTATTGTCAGTGTTCACATGTTTTAGATTCTCTACATTCATCCCTGCCTTTAAAATAATCAGATTTGCTTCTTATGATGTTGGCAAAACCAAATGATGGACTGAGCAAAACTTTGACAAATTAAAAACTAACTAACTTAGGCCACTGTTCAGGTTTAAAAAAAAAAATCCATCTCTTATCCACTAAGTTTTGATTTATACACTTTATATAAATCATCAGTTTCAGCTATTTGACAATGAACAGGTAAAGAAAAATGGAAAAATTTTAAAAGATAAATCTAGATATTTTGAAAAGAACCTTAGTTGATAAAGATTCTGTTACCATATGGTAGGTTTTAAAAACTAAAGCTTTTCTCCTTTCCTAGGATGAAGAAATAAAAAGACAGTTTTTTTTAATCTAAATCTTTATTAGAAGAAAAAAACAGATTTAAAATGATGAGTAACAACAAATTTCATTAAATATTAAACATTTTAGTTATCAAAGATATTTAGACAATATGTTCCTAATATTTCTGCACAGCAGAAGCACACTGATTATAGAGCTCAGACTGTCATGTGCTCATGTGAGTTTGTTTTTGGCATAAAAGAATCTCTAAAGTCACATTTAAACAAATGTGATCATAGATAAGCTAATAGTAACTTACTGTTGATTCTCAAAGCTTTCACAAATTATCATATCTGACTGACATTCCCTTGGGGTGAATACTTTAATACTGAGTAACAAACTGAATTCATTTTCTTTAAAGTTAGTAGTACTAGTAAAATTACTTAAAATTGAATTAGAAATTATGTTCCTGTTTATATTAGCACAATAAAAGTCAACATTATAAATAAGCTGATTATTTCATATCAAAAGTTAGAAAATGAAATAACATACATAGAACACTTCTTGATGATAATAAACAATCATTTAGCGATTCAGTAATGACACCCAGGAGCACCCTTTCCAGGGGTAAAGTTTCCCTTTGTAATTTCTCAAAGTGTCCCTTTCCAAACTGTGTAAAACACTGAGAAATGTAGTCTTCTATCTATTTTCAAAGATCTACTATAGAAAAGATTAGATTTTTAAACTCACTTTTAGTAAAAAACAAAAACAAACTAACAAGCATCCTTTCACTTTTTTTTTCTTGCGTGTAGTACACATTCATGAATGTCCACTAGGCGCAAGGGAAATTGTTTATGCTGCAAAACGTACTTTATCGTGAGGATATCAAACATACTGAAATGACAAGTGGTTTCCAACCAGTGAGCTAAGGAAGAAAACAAATGCAAGACGACTTGTTTCAATCACTAAACATTGCAGGTTTTTTTTTTTTTTTTAAACAATGTTTGTAAACTTGCCCACAAAAGCTGGGTAATATTAAACAGCCAGTAAGGCACTTTGTCAGAGAGGACGAAGTAGTAAAGGCTGGATGATTGGCAATTTGCTTAATAGGAAACATTCTATACTTAAAGAGAGCAAAGTCTGGAGCAGGCAGTCCTTTTACCAATTTACTGTCAAACAGGAGTGGGGGAAACTTTAAAATTGTCTTTTTTTTTTCTTTTTTTTTTGTGGACCAATTTTCCCTGCAGAAGTCTTTTAGCTGTAATTTAAAAATAGATTAGGAGCTATTGATTTAAACGACATTTCATCTTTTCCCGTCTAATATTTAAAAGACTATGAATATATTCACTAGTGTTCTCAAAACATCCAAGCCACTCTATTTAGGACTGAATCACACAACAGAAGACCTTAGTATAAAAATGTACCATGTTATTAACAACTCCCTTGCGACTTCCGATGGCTTCACGTGTTACAGTATAAGCTTTGGTATTAAACATGCAAATAAAAGCCAACAAGGTGAATACAGTGTTCCGAACACAAAGCACTTATGAACCAGGCGTTGTGCAGACACAGATGAAGAGGAGGTAACGCACCATCAGGAGGACCCCAGTTTGCACTTCTTAGTGCTTCTTCGTTCGCACAGTTGGCTCCTTCAGAATCTTCAGCAGAGACTGGCTCATGTAATAGGGCCTTTCCGTAGAACCATCGTTTCTTTCCAGATCTTCCACTAGGAGGAAGAATGGCACCGAGTAAATATCAAAGCAAAACTGAAAGAGAAGTAACGACGCCATCTGCTGCACACTTGCTTCACAGCAGTTCAAAACTTTTTTTCTTTTTCTCTAAATAGCATAGTTTGGCATCATTATCGTAAACATACCTATCAGAAAACAAGCAGCCCTTGTTATTATGTTAGTACATGCTTCTCAGATGCATAACTGAGGAAATAACTTTTACTTCCTTTTGGAATAGCACACTTAATAAAAAAAAAAAAAGGTTCATCTGGAATTTCCAAATTCACCTTCAATTTCCTGAAAGGTAGTATGCATTCAATTTGCTTTCTAATTTATTTGTTCAAAATTGCTTGTTTTACCATCAACAATCTAGGTAGCAGTTTTAAAAAGATTTGTAGAATTTTAGTATATTTCAAGTCCTTAAAGTGCAAGTTTTAAAAAATGTTTTTGCAATTATTACGTTAATTGCTTTGTAAGATCATGGCTTCTATTTTCTCAAAAAAATTGCTTATTTTTACTCTCTTCTACACAAAGAACTAGTGGGAAATACTTTTTCTGACTAGAAATAAGTCCATAATATAATTAAAACTTCTATAGAGACTCTTCCTTTAAGTAGTAAAGAAGTTATTTAAAAATATTGAACCAAATAGCATTTCTTTTCCTGATTTTGTACCCATAGATTATATCCTTAAAATATAGCCAGCTATTGAAAGTGCCTCCATAAAGTTCAGTGAACACTTTTACTCCAGTGCAATTTTTGGTTTAATCACCAGACATAATGTTAAACACTTAATATATGGGCCTCATCTGGCCTAAGAATCTAAAAGACAGAAGAAGTTATGAATATTAGAAGTCTCTAAGTTAATCTTTGTCTTCATTTTCTAACTCCTGGAACAGCCAAGAATATAAGGAGAATATGGGCAGCCACTTTCTTGCATGTTGATTTGTATTTTATTCAAGCAACTTTCCAACTGTTATAAAGTTCCCTAGTTCTGATTCTGATATAATAATTCACAAGCTGCCCCACACCCAAACATTAGGGAAGGGACACAGGTGTCTATATAAGTTCTCAGAGTGATTCTGATACAAAAAATTAGAATTGTTTTTTTTTTCATTATTATGTATCATCATTCAACTACTCCTGAAGGGGATGTATTCCCTATTATTTTTTAATACTTGAGAGAGGTTACAAGGGTGCCTGGGTGGCTCAGACGGTTAAGCCTCCCACTCTTGATTTCGGTGCAGGCCATGGTCCCAGGGTAGGGAGTTCGAGCTCTGCATCAGGCTCCACACTGGGCATGGAACCTAAAAATTCTCTCTCCCTCCCTCGTGCCCCCCCCCCGCCCTTTCCCTGCCTCTCACACATACACACATAAACTTCTATGCTCAAAAAATAAATAAAAGAAAGAAAGAAAGAAAAAAAAAAAGAAAAAAGGTAGCTACTAGGTCTTGGTTGTCACCTCTGTATTGTTGAATAGTAACTATCCAGAAAGAAAGATTATCTTCTCTGATTTATACTTCACGGAGGATGAGAGTGAAGGAGGCCATTTGGCACAGTGTGAAACCAAGTGACCCTTTTGACCATGACAATCTCAAGAAAATAAGCCAAGAACAAGATGGTGGCCATTATAAAGCCCACTGTTTTGAAAATCTTCCTTATTGTTTTCTTGCTAGAATATCATAGAGGCAATCTAAATCTAGGTTCCCATACTTAAGATCATTAAATAAGTTTGTTTTTATATTAATTTGCGACACAATGATACATTTCTAACTCTCTTCTTAAATATATGGAGCATATTTAGGTCACAATCTTAGATCAACAACGTTCCTTTGGGTCGATACATAATAATCCTTATACACAAGCTTAGTGTAAATGCCCAAAGGATACTGCTTGATTCAGTGTTCCTTTTGGGGGAAATTTTACACTGTTAGCCAAATCATCCATATGTGCACACAGGATGGACAGGCAAAGTACTTGAATGTCTGACTCCTGCTTTGCTCCACCATGCAAAAGACTAAGGCATGACTGCCAGAAACCAGCCTGTTGCTCTGGCCAGCAGGGATGCCATATAAAAATAACTCTCCTGCTACACTCTCAAGGGAAAGACTTCCTAACCCACAGTACACCCCTAATAAAGGTACCACACAAGGTACCTATGGAGTGTCAGTAGTGTATTTCTTCTGGGTAAACTGGATGTCTTACTCATCTTTTCTCCTTCCACACTTACAATTGAGCTAAAACACAACCTTTTCTAGACTGAAGCCAAACAATCTCTTTATGAACATACCTGCTCTTCTAGATTAAAGGATATAATCACCCTTCTAAAACAAATCCACTCCAATTTTCTGTAAGGTGGGAATAGGAAAATAGGAATTTGTTTCCATTTGGGTTAGAGACAACAGGCCTGAGTTAGGCAGACATTTCAGTTTCGTTCAGAATATTTTCACGGTGGCTAGAGATTCATATTGTTGGCAATGATGCGTCTAACTCAGATTCAACTTTACTATGAATATAATTTCACTAAAACAAAGTGGGTTAGGTTATAAGGTTCCACGGTAATTTTTATCTAGCAATGTTCTCTGTGGAACTCGTATAACATTAACATCTCTGTTTGTTATGGCCTTGAATCATGTACTGAAATATACCTCCTAGGGAAACATTAATACAAGTTTAATCACAGTTGAGAAAGCTGTCCACTGGCTTGAGCAGCTGCATAACCAGAGCACCATATTTACAAATTTAGTACCATATGCTGGTTAACTGCATCAATCTTTTTTTTATGGCTAATTGTACATTTATAGTGCTTTCAAAAATTGCCTGAATATCCTTTACAAATACACGTTTATAAAAAGAAAGGCTATCAAAGTGCTGCAATGGGAAACAGCACACTGAGTTATAAAAGTTTTATTTAAAACACTTTTGGCCACAGGCTTTAAAAATATGTGTGACATTTACACCTTGCTTTTCAGCTGGGAGACTATAGTCTATAAAGTAGGAGTTCACAGAGGCTACTATCATCCAATGCCTGTCACCTTAGGTGGTACCAGGTTCTGGCTTTTTAGGAATGAAGCACAGAAATTGCACATTACTCAGAAGCATCATTTTCAAGTTACAAATGATCTAATTTACAAAACTTCTATTTAAAAATGAATGTCATTGGCGCTTTTCTACTCTTTCTGCTTCTGGGGAACTAGTTGCATCTTTTTCAGAGTTCCGTGCAGGGTTGGGGCTATGAAGTACGGTTTTCCTGTGGATCCATTATTTCTTTCCATATCTTCACCTGGGTATGCAGCGGCAAAAGCAGCAAGCAGCAGAATTAAGTGTATTTTTATAAATTGGAGAGTCAAATGGAAAAATCAGAGAAATCAGTGTTAGAAAGTCAAAGACAAGACAAATTATTAACGTTAAGTTGCCGATGCTGGACAAAGTAAGAAACTTTGCCCTCTGCCAGGAAGCGCTGAAAGTTCCTAAATCCCACCAATGCCCAAAGGGGTTTATTTTGATAGTTTAAAGGTCATTAAGATCTTACATGCCATTTCAAAAGTATTGTCTCTAAATCTGAGACTGTTCATTTCAGGAAGGTAAAATGCCACATCCTCAAAGATGAAGCCCAATAAAAAGTCAGTGATAAATGGAGAACAATAATTGAATTTCAGGGTTTAAAGTCACTTTTAACGGTAGTTCACACCCTTAACATCACAGATGGAGAAACGGAGACCCAGGTATGTGAAATGATTCTCCAGAAGTCAAATTGCTCTAGGGCAATCAGAAGGAGGTGAGGACCCAGCCTTTCAACACCTAGTGTGGTTCTTTTCCTACTTAACTATAAGGCATCCTGTCTTAAAGGCATCCTCCGATTGCACTAGAAAACTAGTGGCAGTGTTTCCCGATGTCATGTAATCATGAATTTACCTTCCTGCTTTGCCTAGGCTGATAATAAAATGGTGGGGTGTTCCCTGAGCACACACCTATTGGGTGATTCAGGAAAAGCACCAGAAGGATGCTGAGAAGCAAAAAGAAGTTGGCATGGAATTAAATTTCCTATGGATACAGTTTGCAGCAAATAATATCTATCAATAAGTATACAAGTATAATTTAATTCTATGTTTTCAGTAGTATATTTAAAAAGGTTTTGTTATTCATAGCCTTTATTATGACAAAGGAGAAGACATATACAAAACCATATAGGATAATCAGATTTCTAGGATAAATCTAAATTATTTTTAATCCTTTTACGGGAGTGGGAATGTTTGGATTATTGACTTTAATTTTTATGTTAGACCTCACGGTGAGCTTCCTCACAGATAAAATGAAAAGCTAAGGTGGGAATATGACAGACACTGAACATTTTTGTTCTTTCTTCCTTAATATTTCTATATTATATATAGTATATCTATATTGTTATTACCCTTGAGGCATTATTGAGGAAGCAGGTATGGATCACATTAATAATCATCTATGACACTACTTTTTTTCCCCCCTCATACTGGTACCAGAATTCTCATTGCCTTGTAGAATTAAAAAGATGCCACATTTCTATAAATGCAGTGTTTGCAAATGGTTTGTATTTTTGAAAACACCAGTTGTCTGGCAGCCAACATAATAGGTATAAAATATAATACACACACGCACACACACGGGGTCCCCACACAATCAGAATTTGGCTTCCAGCACCACTTAAGAAGAATGTTTTCCAAAGTAAGATGCTGCCCAAAAGTTTGTTCCCTGCCCAAAAGTTGGGGAGGGAGGGGAAATAGAATTTGGTTTCCCTTGTTCTTTATTTTCGAAGACAAGAGTCTCCAGAAGAAAACTGTTCATATTCAACACACCATGTATTGAATAAACCTGAAATCACATCTGGTCTTCAAGAAGTTGGCAATTATTAATATATAAGGGTAGAAAACATTTCTTACTGCTCAAATTTAAAAATCCACATGATTTTTCCAAAGCTTCCAAAGACCAAAGCTAGTAGCTTCTCTGCATTTCTGAGATAAGTCTTGAGTAACACTGTCAGTTACAAAAACAGGAAAACCCCAGAGGGGACTCCCACTATTGCTATGATTAGATGAAAAAAAAAAAAAAAAAAAAAAAAAAGATCTTTGAAAATCTGAGACCTCTGTCTCAGGCACTACTCTACATCTGTGCTCCTTCTTCCATCTCAAACCTGAGGTGAAGCTTGTTCATGTGGCATTTTGTAGATGGCTTCTCCTACTAAACCACTGACAGTGGCACTCGAGGATGACTAAACAGTTGGGTTCCATTTATAGCCAGAGAAAGAGCTAACTAGTATGCAAAGTTCTTTGTCCAGTTATTGAAAATAATTTTTAAATGTTAAAAAAAGCCTAATCATTTTCTAGGAGGTTTTCCTTGACTATGTCTCCCTACATTATCATCTCCTCTCCTGCCCTCAGTGTGAAGCTGGTGCTATGAGTTATGCCAAAAAACAAACTGTTGTTAATTTTACACAAGTGGATTGCTCAGTAATGCTCTGTCACAGAACATTTGCTTCTCTTAAGAGCAATGTCCAGAGAAATAATCTTTTAGAGAGTATTGCTGTAGGACTAACAATTTGTTCTTTTATCTGCTGAGCCTACTTTCTCTTGGCTGAAGGCAAGGGCCAGATCAAGATCCTAGGGCACCAGGTTCTCCAAGGCTTTTAAGGGGAAATACTAGTAGAAAACCTATACATTATGAGTTATACCTGCCACACAGAGGCACAGCATGTAAGGCAGTGATGAAAGCTCTTAAGAAGTATTTTAACTATTAGGATCAGAATTGATGGGGCTGTTTAATAGACATTCTCTTCGATGAATCTAGTGGGAATTGGTCATATGTGTCTCTGAAACCATTTCCAGCTTGGCTTTATCAGGATCTATAAAGGCTCTCCTTAAAGAGTTCCTGAAGTCTGGTCTCAAAGCCTAATTTTGTCCTCAATTCTGTTAATGATTAGATTCTGTTGTGCTTTATTTTTTATAAATATGAAAATACTAAGAAATTAAAAAAAAAACAGTTTGATGCTAACACCATGCCATGGAGCCTAAGGTTCATTTCAAGAGCCGACTCTCCTGTACTTTGCAAACTGCATTTCTCTCACAGCTGTGAAGGTTTAAAGAGCATCTACTAAGCAATGTCTCTTTCCAAATAAACACCATTTGGTAGTTGCAGCCAGGCCGCAGCAAATCCACAAGCCAGCTAAGGACATGAGTCTTAACCTTCTTATCTTTCCGTTACTCTCCAAAGGGGGAAAACACATATACTGAAAACTTACAGAAGCAGATGAAAATTGTATCAATACACATTGCATAGACGCTGAAGAACCCATGTGCAACTAGGTAAGATCCAATAATGACTGTCTGTAAATGAGTAAAGAAAATGAAGATGTCACTTGCTTGTCCAGAAGAACAAAAATGCAGCTTTAAATGAAAGTCATGACGAGAAACTTTAAAGTACCCTATGTCAGAAAAGATTTCAATACAGATACCAAAAAAAATCCAGTGATAACACTTTTGGGCATTTTGTACTGGGATTTAAGTGTATTCTATTATGCCTACCAAGTATATTCCAGATTTAGAATCCTGTACAACTGAGGCAGTAAAGCCCGAGAGTTAAGAGCACACACTGCCTAGGTTTGAATCCCATGTCACGCACTCACTGAACCTCACAGTGCCTCTCACCTCCTATAAAAAAAAATTATTGGTAGGTGAGGGGAGAATGTGAATAATAGTATTTATGACACACGGAATGAGTGAGTGAATTAACTGCTATAGATACTGCAGGGCTCCTCCCAGCTCCTCTCCAGCTGCTACATCTGTCCCCCAGTTGTTGGGAATGTAGGCCGTTGATGACCAAGAGGCTTCCCTCACTAGGAATTACCCTCGTTGCAGGGAACTGCCTTCCCCAAGCCTACACCCCCCAATCCAGGGGGCAACCCCTGGCCAATAGCTGCCTGATGCAGTATACAGAGGCCTAATTATTCTTTTAGAACTTCCTGTGAATAGGTCTGAGGCCTCCCCTCTAACTGCAGCTTTCCCCTTTGCCCATGCCTGCCCTCCTCACTTCCTTGTAACAAGGGTATCTCAGGAGAGCACTTCCTAATAAACCTTCCACATGCAATCCTTGGTCTCAGAGGTGGTTTCCAAAGAATCCAACCTAAAGCAGAATAAAGCTCAGCACAAAGTAGGACCAATAACATTAGCTATTATTTTTCTTATTTCTTTTACCTTGCCATCTCTGATAAATCAGTCAATATTACCCAGTTGCTATGAATGAATTGTGTCCTCTCAAAATGCCTATGTTGAAACCTAACCCCCAATATGATGATATCTGGAAGTGAGGTTTGGGGGAGGTAATTAGGACATGGGGGTGGAGCCCTCATGAGTGGGATTAGTGCCCTTATAAGAGGAGACAGGAGAGGTGATATCTCTCTCTACCATGTTAGGATACAGCGAGAGGAGGTGTCCCTTTGCAAACCAGGAAGAGAGCTCTCACCAGGAACTGAATCTGTGGGCACCTTGATCTTGGACTTCTCAGCCTTCAGAACTGTGAGGAATAAATTCTTGTTTAAGCCACCCAATCTAAGATATTTTTGTTATAGAAGCCCGAACTAAGACACCAACTCTTACCAGCAATGGTACCCAGTAGTAATTTAAAGATGTTGGTCCTTCTATAATCGTTGGCAGTCTTTGTGTGAAGAGTAAGAAGGCCAGCATGCCTACATTAGAAGGTAGAACACGTATATTATGTATTTACAAAGGAATATTGGGGGGTTTTTTTGTAGCAAAGAAGTTTTTCAAAGTACCTTCCAAACTTATTATGATTATTATTACCTACCTATACATCCAGCAACTAGAATTTTTCCCAGGATTAGTACAAAGTCTGTAACTTTATCCATAACTGCAATTCTAAGAGTCAGAAAAAAAAAAAGTTTAATGCTGTATTTAGATGGTATTTGTCACTTTAAAAGTATGAAAGTAAATAATTCATGAGCTTATTTTGATATGTCTTAACTGGAAGTTTTATTTCACCTTTGTTAAATGCAAGACATGAAGGTAGACCCCAGAAATGAAGTTATGATTTATTTTTGATGAAATAAACAGAAGATGGCTTTGTGGGGCTATCAGGCACTGTTGGTTATGTCAGTCTCTATATAAAGCCTAAGACACCCCTGGATTTTGAGAATGTTACATTTCTTCTCTGGTTTTGCTCACTCAGACTCTGTCAATTTGGGGTGGGGGAAATGGTCGGCGACATAATGTTTGTATAGAGAATTTTTTGAGCAGAAGGGGTAATGAAAATCAATAAAATGCCAGAGTGTGAAGATGTAGATGGATCATGGAAGCAAGATTCTAAGATACAAAAAGAAACAGTATGAGATAAAAGGTTTAAATCAAATTGAAAGATAATATTCATGTCTAATAAGGCCACAATCAGTTTAAATAACAACATGTGAAATATGTGATGCTCAAGGTTCACCAATTTTTTTTTTGCAAATTCAATCTGATTACTTACTTTAAAATATTTCTCATCAGCAGATTGAAAGCATCTCTTGCTGACCTGCAGAAGTTTTTGCCATATATTGCAATCTGAGGAAAACAATTATTATTCTGGAGTCAGTAACAGACTCTAACAAGGCCAACAGACAATTCAACGACAGGAACATGAATTAATTCTCTTAACACCCAGACAACTACTTTCATTCCTCTTTCCAACATTTGGGTATGTGGGAGACTTGGGACCTGTGTAACGTCAATTCTGCATAGCTGTCAGGGGTGTTGACAATAAGGTGTGCCTCGGATGCTATATGCCTGTAAACTCCATGGGAATTCAGAGGTAGATCATCTTCTTAAATCTCAGGATATGGCTTCTGTCTTTGAAGTGTTTTGGCTAGGATTCGTTGTGAATGGATTATACGTTGCAGCATTCACATTAAAAGTTATTTTCAGGAATGTTCCCTCTATCCCCTACACTCTGAAGAGTTTTGATCAGTAATGGATGCTGTATTTTTTCAAATGCTTTCTCTACATCTATTGAGAGGATCATATGGATCTTGTTTTTTCTCTTGTTGATATGATCTATATCACATTGATTGCTTTATGAATGTTGAACCAGCCTTGCATCCCGGGAATAAATCCCACTTGGTCATGGAGGGAACATTCCTCAGCATCTTAAAAGCCATCTACGAAAAGCCCACAGCAAATATCATTCTCAATGGGGAAACGCTGAGAGCCTTTCCCCTAAGATCAGGAACGCGACAGGGATGTCCACTCTCACCACTGCTATTCAACATAGTACTAGAAGTCCTAGCCTCAGCAATCAGGCAACAAAAAGAAATAAAAGGCATTCAAACTGGCAAAGAAGTAGTCAAACTCTTCCTCTTCACAGATGGCATGATACTGTACATAATAAAACAAAAAGACTCTACCCCAAGATTGCTAGAACTCATACAGCAATTCGGCAGTGTGCCAGGATACAAAAGTCAATACCCAGAAATCAGTGGCATTTCTATGCACGAACAATGAGACTGAAGAAAGGGAAATTAAGGAGTCAATCCCATTTACAATTGCACCCAAAAGCATAAGATACCTAGGAATAAACCTAACCAAAGAGGTAAAGGATCTATACTCTAAAAACTACAGAACACTTCTGAAAGAAACTGAGGAAGACACATAGAGATGGAAAAATATTCCATGCTCAGGGATTGGAAGAATTAATATTGTGAAAATGTCTATGCTACCCAGGGCAATTTATACATTTAATGCAATCCCTATCAAAATATCATGGACTTTCTTCACAGAGTTGGAACAAATCATCTTAAGATTTGTGTGGAATCAGAAAAGACCCTACATAGCCAGGGGAATATTAAAGAAAACCAGAGCCAGAGGCATCACAATGCCAGATTTCAGGTTGTACTACAAAGCTGTGGTCATCAAGACAGTGTGGTCCTGGCACAAAAACAGACACACAGATCAATGTAACAGAATAGAGAATCCAGAAATGGACCCTCAACTCTATGGTCAACTAATATTTGACAAAGCAGGAAAGACTATCTACTGGAAAAAGGACAATCTCTTCAATAAATGTGCTGGGAAAATTGGACAGCCACATGCAGAATGAAACTAGACCGTTCCCTACACCAGACACAAACTCAAAATGGATGAAAGATCTAAATGTGAGACAAGAATCCATCAAAATCCTAGAGAACACAGGCAACACACTTTTTGAACTTGGCCACAGCAACTTCTTGCAAGATACATCTATGAAGGCAAGGAAAACAAAAGAAAAAATGAATCATTGGGATTTACACAAGATAAAAAGCTTCTGCACAGCAAAAGAAACAGTCAACAAACTATCTTCTCCCTACAGAATGGGAGAAGATATTTGCAAATGACCTATCAGATAAAGGGCTAGTATCCAAGATCTATAGAGAACTTATTAAACTCAACAGCAAAGAAACAATCTAATCATGAAATGGGCAAAAGAACAGAAATCTCACAGAGGAAGACATAGACATGGCCAACAAGCACATGAGAAAATGCTCTGCATCACTTGCCATCAGGGAAATACAAATCAAAACCACAATGAGATCCCACCTCACACCAGTGAGAATGGGGAAAATTAACAAGACAGGAAACCACAAATGTTGGAGAAGATGCGGAAAAAAGGGAACCCTCTTACACTGTTGGTGGGAATGTGAACTGGTGCAATCACTCTGGAAAACTGTGTGGAGGTTCCTCAAAGAGTCAAAAATAGAGCTACCCTAGGACCCAGCAATTGCACTGTTGGGGATTTACCCCAAAGATAGAGATGCAGTGAAACGCCAGGACACCTGCACCCCGATGTTTATAGCAGCAACATCCACAGTGGCCAAACTGTGGAAGGAGCCTCAGTGTCCATCGACAGATGATGGATAGAGAAGATGTGGTCTATGTATAATGGAATATTCCTCAGCCATTAGAAATGACAAATACCCACCATTTGCTTCAACGTGGATGGAACTGGAGGGTATTATGCTGAGTGAAATAAGTCAACCGGAGAAGGACAAACATTATATGGTCTCATTCATTTGGGGAATATAAAAAATAGTGAAAGGGAATAAAGGGGAAAGGAGGAAAAAATGAGTGGGAAATACCAGAAAGGGAGACAGAACATGAGAGACTCCTAACTCTGGGAAATGAATTAGGGGTGGTGGAAGGGGAGGTGGGCAGGGGGTGGGGGTGACTGGGTGACGGGCACTGAAGGGGACACTTGATGGGATGAGCACTGGGTGTTCTTCTATATGTTGGCAAATTGAAAACCAATAAAAAATAAATTTATAAAAAAATCTCCATATTCCCTCTAGGAAATAAGTAAAACATTCAGTTAGGTCTTGTTGATGCCCACACATTCTCTAAAGATATGTAAATCCCAAAATTAGAAAGTTTTTTTTTCTTAGAGTGAAATATAGACTAAGCTCTTCTCCCACTAAACTATGCCAAAGCCACACAAAATCTTTTCAGTCCAGCACATTTCTAAGGTAAATAATACCTCCCTCCTTAAAAAGATATTAACGGTAATAATGAAATACAGTTAAGATTATTATCTCAACTAGGAAAGCATAGCCCTGAATCATGCATTGGATTCACAAATCCTAATATCGACATGATGATAAATTCAACTGCACGATGTAAAAAGTATTAGAGATGGAAATGTACACATGGTGTTTGGGCTTGCAAAGAAGAAATTTAGTAAATAAAAAATAATCTACTTACCATAACATAGGCATTTCTGTTAAAATACTTTATCACATTTTCCAAACACCAGAAACAGCATTTCAGGCAGCATTGTAGAAATTTAGATATGTTGTTCTGGGGGTCTATGAAAATGAAATATTCAGATCTATTAATGATTTAATTAAAAATTAATTTTAATTTTGATTATGAATAAAAAAAATTTTAAGTGGGCTTTTAAAAAAATTTGGTCAAATGTATATGTAAAACTTTTGATTTTAACCATTTCAAGTGTACAATTCAATTGTGTACAATACTGTGCAATTCAATTCAATCCATTAAGTGCATTCATAATCTTATCCAACCATTATTACTATCCGTTTCTAGAACTTTTCATCATCTCAAATAGAAACTCTGTGCCTATTAAACAATAACTCCTCATTCTCCCCTTTTCCTAGCTCCTGGTAACCTCTATTGTACTTTGTATGAATTTCATCTTCTGAATACCTCATATAAGTGGAATGATGCAATATTTATCCTGTCTTGCTTATTTCACTTAAAGTTTTCAAGGTTCATCATTTCATTCCTTTTTAGAGCTGAACAACATTCCATTACATGTATGTATATGCACATTTTGTTTATTCTTTTATCTTGGCTACTGTGAGTAACGCCAGTATGAATACTTGTGTGCAAGCATCTGCTTGAGTCCCTGTATTCAATTCTTTTGAGTATGCATCTATAGAAGTGAAATTGCTGGATCATATGGCAATCCTGTTTTTGACTTTTTGAAGAAGCACCATAATCTTCTCCACAATGATAATAGCATTTTACATTGCCACCAGCAATACACAAAGGTTCTCAATTTATCCTCATCCTATGTATACTTGTTTTTTTTTTCTTTTTTTAAACATAGAAGCCATTCTAATGGACATGAAATGGTACCATTACTACAATTTTGATTGGCAGTTCCTTAATGAATAATACTGAGCATCTTTCCATGTGCTTATTCACCATTTGTGTATCTTCTTTGGAGCAACATATATGCCAATCCTTTGTAGAAAGGACCAAGATGGTGACATAGGAGGCCCCTGAACTTCCCATCTTCCACAGATGCACCTAAAGTACAGCTACACATTGAACAATTTCCTCTGAGGAAAAACAAAACAAAACAAAAAACAAACAAAAAACAAACAAAAAAACAGAAACTAGCTGAATGACTCCTACCACATCAGGCAACTGAGAAAATAACCACAGTGAAATGGATAGGAAAGGCCGAGACAAACGAGCTGTAATTATAGTATGGCACAGAACCATACTATAAGAAAGATAACCCCAACTCTCAGCCTCTTCCTGAGGAGTAAAGGGTTTGGATAGTACCTATAGGATTCCAACTTTTAAGGCTCCCACCTAAGCGACAAGCCCCCAAAACTCTTAGCTCTAACTTCCAATGGAGTTTATAACCACAAGTCTCACAGTAGTATAGAAAACAAAGAAGCTAGTTCTTTACATGCCAGCACTCACTGTGGCTGTCCTCCTCAGGGATTAGCACAGAGGAAGCATGAAAAAAGATGTCCATCTTCCAGTCTTTTCCTGGAAGGGGTCAGACTAAATGCTTTACAACCCACTGCCTGAGCGTCTGGCTTTTCATTTGCACACTTCTAGGTGCTAGCTGCAGTCCTTCATGGAGTTGTCCAGGGGAGCCAGTGGGCACTTCTACTACTTTCTCCCTCTAGCTCACTCCAGTTTTAAAATAAGAGCACTAATTCCTCTTTGGAAGGAGATTTTACACATGCTTACTGCCCTAGCTTTTGCAGCTACTGCCTAAGGGATGGTCCACACCTTCCCTGGCTCTGATGGTAAATGAAGGTTGCACTAAAAAGTCCCACAGGGCTAAAACAAACAACTCAGTTTTTAAGTGGTGTAGGAGCACCCTCCTCCAATCCCAGCATGGCTATATACCTTGGCTCAGTGATGAAGGAATAGGCAAATATCCATTTTCCAGTTTCTCTGTAAAAAAGGCTTAACTAAACACTTTCCCAGCTGCTAAGTGTCTGGTTTCTAATCATCTTGCATACAGGTTCTGACTGTGATCCTTCCCTTTGGAACACTGAGAGGTCTTGGCACATACTCAACTATTGGGGATCATTAAGAATAACTGTGGTGGCTAGGACAATTACAAATGCTTGAGAGCCCTAAAGCTTGAGCTGGGCTAATTGATGAGATTCATCTCCTACGTGAGACCAGTCTGTCAAGACTGGGAGAAGCGACTATTTTACCTAATGCAAGGAATCCACCATGCAGTCAAGAAAAAAATGAAGAGGGGAATATGTTTCAAACAAAAACCAAAGTAAATCTCCAGAAACTGATGTTTCAGAAGTAAGTGGTCTACCTGCCGGAGTTTGAAATAATGGCTATAAAGATGCTCATCAAGGTCACAGAAGCAATGCATGAACAAAGTGAGAATTTTGACAGAGGGACAGAAAATAAGAAAATATTAAACAGAACTTGTAGAACCAAAGAATAGAACAACAGACTTAAAAAGTACAATAGAGGGTTTTAATCAAGCAAAGGAAAGGATCAAGCAGAGGAAAGGATCAACAAACTCAAATACAGGGCAGTAGAATTCATCCAATTAGAGAACTAAAAAGGAAAAAGAATTGAAAGAGCGATGGATTTATTGAACACCATCACGCAGAGCAAAATGGAGGTCCCAGGAGAAGAGAGAGAGAAAGGGGTAGTAAGTTTAACTGAAGAAATAATGGCTGAAAACCTCCCTAATCTGGAAAAACAGACACATTTAGATCCAGAAAGTCTAAAGAATTCATACTGAAACACATACAATTAAATTTTCAAAAGTCTAAAGGCAGTTAAAGGCAGAAGAGTGGCTTTTTACCTTTTTCAGGGTAAAAAAAAAAGTCACAGAAAAGTGACTTTTCTGCAGAAATGTATAGGCCAGAATAGAGTATAATGACATAGTCAAAGTGATGAAAGAAAAAAATTGCCAAGCAAGTAACTCTATGTGGCAAAACTGTCTTTAGAATTGAGAGATAAAGTTTTCCAGACAAAAGGTAAAAGAGTTCATCATCACTAGATCAGCCTTACAAGAAATGTTAAAGGGAGCTTCTAAAGCTGAAACAGAAGGGTGCTAATTAGTAACATGAAAATATGTGAAAGTATGAATTCACTAGTAAAAAAGTAAATATATAGTTAAATTCGGAATAATGGTGGCAGGTAAATCACAACTCTAGTATAAAGATGAAAATACAACATATTAAAGGTAACTATAAAATCGAACTTCAATTTAAAAAAAGGATCAGAGCATGGGGAAGTCAGAGCAAAGTGCAGTGTGGAACTCTATGTTGGGTCATGGAAGAGAAAATGGATATTAGTAGAAAAAGTTGTGAACTCCACTTAAGGTTGGTAGTTTAATTAATAATGTCACAATATTAATTTCTTGGTTTTGACACAAATACCATGGTTTCATGAGATATTAATTTAAGGGAAACAGAAGAGAGCAAAGGAACTCTCTATCTTTGCAACTCTTTTGTATATCTAAAAGTATCACAAAACAAAAAAGCTTATTTAAAAAAAAGTGAAAGGAGAGGAGCTAGAGGAAGAAAGAAAATGGAATATAATCAACTCATTTTCTGTCCATTTTTCAGAAAGGCAAAAGCACACAGCAGTAAGAACTCTGGTTTATTCTGGAGTCACAACTTTTTTGTGACCTGACAAAAGCATTTCCAAACCTCAATTCCTCTATTATTATAAAATAATAATACTTACCCTCAAAGACTCTCATGAGTTTTAAATGAAAAACAGAATGTAAAGTGCTTAAAGCAGTGACTGCCAACTGCTACACTTATACAAGTGTCATTTATAATGTTGCAATTTATCTTTAAAATGGACTTTCCAGAAAAACAAAAATAACTACAATAATTTGTTAATAGATACAAAATATAAAAAGGTGTGAATTGTTTCATCAAAAACATTGTAACATGAATGTGGGGAAAGTGTAAAAATGTAGAGCTTTTGTACACATTTGAAATTAAATTATGAGCTTAAAATATACTGATAAAACTATAACATATTTTATGTAAGATATAAAACAGCCAGGAAACAATGAGCAAAATGGCAAACTAACTCTATATTGATAATGTAAATGAACTAAATTCTCCAACCAAAAGACAGAGTGGCTGAGTGACTTTAAAAGAAAACCTCAACTATAAGCTACCTACAAGAGTCTCACTTCACCTTTTAAAAACACATATAGAATGAAAGTGAAGGATTGGAAAAAGATTTTTCATGCAAATGAAAACCAAATAAAAGTGGGAATAGTTATATCAGACAAGATAGACTAAGTCAAAAACTATAACATGAAGGTCATTATACAATGATAAAGGGATCTATTCATCAAAGGATTTTAAAAATTGTAAATATTTATGTACCCAACATTGGAATACCTAAATATACAAAGAAAATATAAACAGATGTGAAAGGAGAAATACATAACAATAGTAGAGGACTTAAATACCCCACTTTCAACAATAGATCATCCAGATAGAAGATCAAAAAGTAAGTATTGGACTTAAACTATACATTGATCTAACAGATTGGACATTTACAGTACAGTCTATCCAAATATAGAAGAAATACACATTCTTCTAAAGTGTCATATTATGGAACACTGTCTCGGATAGATCATATGCTAGATCACAAAACAGGTCTTAATAAAAGTAAGAAGACTGAAATCATATCAAGCATCTTTTCCAACCATAACAGTATGAAACTAGAAGTCAATTACAAGAAGAAAAGTGGAAAATTCACCAGTGTGTGGAGATCAAACAACATGCTATTGGACAACCAGTGAGCTAAAGAGGAAATCAAAAAGGAAATCAAAGAATATCTTGAGACAAAACTGGAAACACAACATGCCAACATATGAAATGCAGCAAAGTAGATCTAAGAAGGAATTTCATAGCAATGAACACCTACATTAAGAAAAACAAAAGAGGGCAGCCCCGGTGGCTCAGCAGTTTAGCCCCACCTTCAGTCCAGGGCATGATCCTGGAGACCCGGGATCAAGTCCCACATCAGGCTCCTTGCATGGAGCCTGCCTCTCCCTCTGCCTGTGTCTCTGCCTCTGTGTCTCTCATGAATAAATAAATAAAATCTTAAAAAGAAGAAAAACAAAATATCTCAATTTAACTTTACACCTTAAGGAAGTAGAAAAAGAAAAACAGACGAAGCACAAAATTAGTATAAGAAATGGCAAATATCAGAGTGGAAATGGATGAAATAGAGATTAAGAAGACCATAGGAAAGATCAGTGGAAATAACAGTTTTTTGAAAAAACAAAATTGACAAATCTTAGCTAGACTAAGGAACAAATACAGAAATGAAAGAAGAGACATTACAGTCAATACCACAGAAGTACAAAGGATCATAAGAGACTACTATGAACAATTGTACACAAATCAGATAACCTGGAAGAAATGGATAAATTCCTATAGATATACAACCTACCAAGACTGAATTATGATGAAATAGAAAATCCATAAAGATTAATTACTAGTAAGGATTTTGAATCAAAAAAACTTCTTAACAAACAAAAGGCCATAGCCAGATGGCTTTACTGGTAAATTCTACCAAACGTTTAAAGAATTAATATCAATCCTTCTCAAACTCTTCCAAAAACAGAAAAGGAGAAACATTTTCAAATTCATTTTACAAGGCCAACATCACCCTGATAACCAAAGATAACGACACTACACAAAGAGAAAATTATAGGCCAATATCCCTAATGAACATAAATGTAAAATCCTCAACAAAATATCAGCAAACTGAATTCACCAGTACACTAAAATGATTATGTACTAAGATCAAGTGGATTTATCCAAGAGATGCAAGGATGGCTCAATATATGCAAATCAATAAATATGATGTACCACATTAACAAAATGAAGGATAAAAATCATGATCATCCTGGTAGATGAAGAAAATTCACTTGATAAAACCCAGCCTCCTTTCATGATAAAAAAAAAAAACTCCATAAATTGGTTATAGAAGGCCTCAACATAAGAAAAGCCATATATGGAAAGACCCTGGCTAACATACTCAATGGTAAAAAGCTGAAAGCTTTTCCTCTAAAATCAGAAACAAGCCAATGATGTCCACTCTTGCCATTTTTATTCAACATAGTACTAGAAGTCCTAGTCATAACAATTGGGCAAGAAAAATAAAAGGATTAAAACTGGAAAAGAAAAAGTAAAATTGTCTTTGCAGATCACATGATTTTATAGAAAGCCCCTACAGTCCACCAAAAAACAAAAAAACAAAAAACAAAACAAAACAAAACAAAACAAATAAACAAAAAACTCTATTAGAACCAATAAATGAATTTAGTGAAGTTGCAGGAAACAAAAATCAATATACAAACTCAGTTGCATTTCTATATAGTAACAACTGACTAATGAAAACAGAAGTTAAGAAGACAACCCCAGGGAAGCCTGGGTGGCTTAGCAGTTTAGTGATGACTTCAGCCCAGGGCCTGATCCTGGAGACCCAGGATTCAGTCCCGCATCAGGCTCCCCACATGGAGCCTGCTTCTCCCTCTGCCTGTGTCTCTGCCACTCTCTCTCTCTGTCTCTCATTAACCAATCAATCAATCAAACAAATCAATCTTAAAAAAAAGGAAGACAACCCCATTTACAACTGCATCAAAAACAAGAAAATACCTAGAAACAAAATTAACTAAGGTGGAGAACTACTTGTACATTGAAAACTGTAAGCTATTGATTAAATAAATTAAAGACAAATAAAAGAAAAATACCCTATGATCATGGGTTGGAAAAATTAATGTTGTTAAATGTCCATAATACTCAAAGCATCTGCAAAATCAGTGCAATTTCTATCAAAATTCCAATGGCATTTTTCACAGAAATAGAAAAAATAGTCCTAAAATTTGTTTGGAACCACAAAAGACTCTGAATAGCCAAAGTAATTGTGAAAGAAGAACAAAGCTGAAGGTATTACACTTCCTGATTTCAAACTATAAGGCAACAGTAATCAAAATATGATAGCATTGGTAAAGAAATAGACACATAGATAAATGGAACAGAATCAAGAAGCCAATAATACACCCATGTATATATGGTCAATTTTCAAAATAGGAGTCAGGAATATATAATAGATAAAGGTTAGTTTCTTCAACTCAATGATTCTGAGAAAACAATGTCCACATGCAAAAGAATAAAATTGGATCCCTATCTCACATCACACAAAACTACTCAAAATGGATTAAAAGATTTGAATGGAGACCTGAAACCATAAAACTCTAGAAGAAAACACGGGGGTAAGCTCTTTGGCATTGGTCTTGGCAATGATTGTTTGGATTTGATGCCAAAAGCAAGGGCAATGAAAGGAAAATAAACAAGCGAGACTGCATCAAACTAAAAAGCTCCTGCACAGCAAAGAAAACCATCAACAAAATGAAAAGGTGACCTATGGGATGGGAGAAAATAT
The DNA here is from genome assembly GCF_053574225.1 of Canis aureus. Classification (NCBI taxonomy): domain Eukaryota; kingdom Metazoa; phylum Chordata; class Mammalia; order Carnivora; family Canidae; genus Canis; species Canis aureus. Next base: position 6,323,119 of record NC_135618.1, read on the forward strand.
TTGCAAACCATATATGTGATAATGGGTGAATATCCAAAATATATAAGGCTCCTAGAACTCAATAGCAAAAATACTAATAACCCAATTTTAAAAATAGGCAAAGGACCTGCAGACATTTTTTTTTCCAAAAATAGATATACAGATGGCCCATAAGTACAGCAAATGGTGCTTGACCTTACTACTTATCAGAGAAATGCAAATCAAAACCACAGTGAGGTAGAGGAGACAAAAGATAAGGATGTGGAGGTGAAGATGTGGAGAAAAGGGAACTCTTGTATACCATCGGTGGGATGTACACTGGTGCATCCACTGTGGGAAACAGTACGGAAGTTCCTCAAAAAATTAAAAATAGAACTGCTATTTGATTCAGCAATTCCACTTCTGTGTTTATATCCAAAGAAAATGTAATTACTATCTCAAAGACATATCTGTACTCCTGTGTTCACTGCAGCATCATTTATAATATCAAAAGTATGAAAACAACATGCATTCAAGTGAATCAATGGATAAAGAAAATGCGGTACAGATACACAATGGAACATTATTCAGCTTTTAAAAAGAAGGAAACCCTGCTTTTGCAACACAGATGAACTTGAAGGGTATGATGCTAAGAGAAATAAGCCAAACAGAAAGGCAAATAAACATGATATGATACTCCTATGTAGAATCTTTAAAAAATATTGAATAGAGAGCAGAGTGGTGGTCACTACAGGCTGGGGGGTGGGGGAAATAGGGAAAGCCTGGTAAAAAAAAAAGTATAAATTTTAAGTTATAAGATGAATAACACCTTTGGATCCAATGTATAATGTAGTGAATATAGTTGATGCTACTATGCTGTATAATTTAAACTTGCTTGTAGAGAACTTAAGCACTCTCGTGGAAGGAAGGGAAGGGGGGAGGAAAGGGGGGAGGGAAAAAGAAAAAAAATATGTGAGATAATGAACAAAATAAAGTACAAAGTAGAGCTTGTAAACTATACGTTATGTGTAAAAATTTATGCTGATGACACCCACATTTATATTTTAAGCCTGACTCATCCTGAGCTCCAGACTTGAAACTGCCTGACGTCTCCACCACGCTCTTCAATATTAACACGCCAGAAACGGTTTTTCATCTCTTCTTTGAAATTTTCTTCTTCTAGTTTCTACATCTTAGTAAATGGCACTATACACTTTCTCTCTCTTTCCTTCACACCACTGCTCCTCTTCCCCTCCTCCCCTCTCCTGCCCCGTATCTCATCTCTCACAGCAAGTCCTGTTGGCTTCTCTTTCCAAACATATCCCTAAATCCAGCCACTTCCATCCTTGTTACCCTAGTCCAGCTTGCACTCATCATGTTTCCCTCAACTCCCTGCCCCGACCCATTCTCTTCACAGAAGTCAGGAAGCCTGAGAAGAGATGAATTCTGGAGTCTTACCTTTAAGACGGCGGTCCAAGTACTCTAGGACTATTTTAAACATTTGAATTAATGCAAGAAGTAAAGATCCGAATGCGAGGGACCCTGTGTGATATCTGGGCAAAGATAAAACGAGAAAGTTAAAAGATCTTTACTATAACAAAAAGGATGCTACAATTTTAATAGGTAAAAGGGGTCTGCAGAAAGACAGGAAAGAATTTCTTATGCTTTCTTAGGTTGATAAAGGTCCTCATAGAGGATTTTAAATGATTCACATCTCTTTTGCCCTTCATCTACAAAAATGATACCAATAGCCTTTCATCATAAAATACAACGTTTGAGCTAAGCAAGAGAGACAGAGCCACGTTAATTCTTAATTTTTATCGTGGTGCCCTCCTCTACTACTTCTCTTCAGTAAGAGAAGGCTTTTAGAAGGATATTGGCCCGGGTAGGGATTGTAAAAACTGTGGCTCTAAAAGCAGACAGAGCCAATGGACATCCATGAATCTTAAATCATACCTTTGACCTCATTCGTAACTTCGCCACGTGAATGATAAAGGCATACGATTGAATCATAAGCACACTAAACCTAACTGGGTAGATAGAGGTACGATTCAACGTGGAACTTACCGTATGGCTCGTCCAAATGCAGTAAAAAGTGGATGTGGTGGGATGTCATCGGGTTTTCTGAAGGCCCAGTAATAAGAAGCAAAGGCACCAGCAAGGGCACACTGACCCAGTGCAATGACAAAGTTTATAAGCCAGAAAAAGACAAATAGATTGAACATCTGGAAAGTAGGGACATACTGATGGTACAGGCTCTTTCCACCATAGAAAGCAAAGTTACACTGAGCCTCAGGGCAAGCTTTGGCAATTTCAGTTGTATTAAAAATCTGTACTCAGGGGAAAAAAAAAAAAAGACAATAGAGTTAATATGAAGTGCCATTCCAAGATAACACCTTCCCTGACTTCTCGTCTTGTGTAGCCCCAATTGCATGTCCTCCTTTTCTCCCATTAGCTTCTGCTGTTAGTCCTATTTTTTTTTTAATATATAGGGTTTTTTTTTTTTTTTTTTAGGATTTTATTTATTTGAGAGAGAGAGCGCGCATAAGAGAGCAAGTATGAGAGAGCACGAGTGCAATTAAGGGGAAGGGCAGAGGGAGAGGGAAGCAGACTCCCACAGAGCAGAGAGCCCAACTCAGGGCTTGATCCCAGGACCCTAGGATCAGGGCCTCAGCCGAAATCAAGAGTTAGCCACTTAACCAACTGAGCCACCCAGGCGTCCCTGTTACTCCTATTCTTCTATCCCACCACTTTATATCATTCCTTAATGAGCTCTAGAAAGTATTTCATTTTCCATCATATGTTCACCACTCTGCACCCACTAAAATTTCACATTTACTAGTGTTGTTGTTGAACTCGGGAAATAGTGCTTATCTTCATTCTGCCCACCATTTTCAGTGCTCTACTGCTAACACTGGACCCCCCCTTTCCTTCTCAACAGTGATCCCCATTAATGTCTCTATTTCAAAATGATTTTTACAACTGCTAGGTGAAATGTAGTAGAGTTCTATATTGAAGTAAGTGAGAGAGAGAGAGAGAGAGAGAGAGAGAGAGAGAGAGAGTCTTTGACTTACCTCTGGGTTACAGGTTGTATTTTCATGTTTGCATTTCCCTTCTGGGGCTATGACTTTGTATATAGGTACCCCTGACGTAGCCAAGTAACTGGGGTAACCTATTAAGGATAAACTATTTGCTGGTATATTGAAAGTAGACAGACAAAAAAAAAATAATGCAAATAACTCAAAAGTCCACGGAGAGATAACTTCAAAAAACTTCTAACCTTTTAATAATTTATACATTTTTTTCAGAGCTGGAATAACACAACACGAGTCAGCTGCACTGAGTGTCCCCTTCACAATAAAATACAAAGGAATTTTCTTAGGTTATTGCCAAGAAGAATTACCATATGTGAAAACAAAATAAAACAAAATCTACCACATGGCCTATCTGGGGTGGGGGGGGGGGGGGATTCAATCAGTAGACGAACTTTTTTAGAGCTCAGCAAAAAAAAAAAAAAAAAAAAAAACCTTTAGGATGTTCCTAGTCTTCTCAGGATGGGAAGCACTAGACACAAACTCCTGGTTCTTGAATAGTAGTATGAACCTGAGGTTTAAAGATGTCAATTACCAAAGGATACATTGCTATCACTGCCCAGTAGGCAATACAGATGGAGATGAAAATGAAAGTTAAAATTGGATAAATTAATGTAGTAGGGATGCATCCAATGGCTCTGAAATAAAGCAAATATTTGAAATTCAAAATGATTCAGAGATATAACTTCTTAATTAAATCTTTATCTGTTAAACTAGAAATAAATTTTTAAATTGACTTTTAAATTTTACTTATGTGTTATTTTCAGGAAAAAACCATACAGAAACTTGGGAGGAACTTTGGGGGAACTTCTGACGGGAATCAAATATAAACATTAAAAGAAGGCCTCTAATTTACTAAAAACACCACAAGTAAAATTTAATAGCCAATTTAAAAATTTAAAATTCTTTAAGAATATGCTAGAATGATCAGCAAAAAAGAGCCAGTGGTAATTACCACCATTCTTAGAATGAATTCAGTCTAAAGCTTATTTCTCATACCAATTAATTCCAGCTCTTAGTTGCCCTTGAAAAAAATGATCAACCTGTCACAGTTGTATTGGCCCTTTACACACGCGTGCGCGCACACACACGCAGAGGTGTAACAGTGGGGCAAGTTACAGTGAATTGCACAACATCATATTAGTTAAAAAAAAAAAAAAAACAGCAAATCAGTAGTTTCCAGTGGCTAATGATAGGGCTGCAGTTACAGGAAGGTGAGAGAGAGTTTAACACACTGCTTGTTAACTATTTAAACCATTGGATTCAAGTGTTATTATGGAAGACAATTTTGTTAGAATAATCCTTACAGACTACTTAAAATAATGTGGTCTTTGATCATTAAGAACTTAGTTTTTAATCATTCTAAATAGAATGCATGGTCTGTTGGCTTATAGTCGTTCTTTTCATATTTCTTCCATCCATTATTCAAAAGCTTAAAGTATTATCCTCAAGTGACCTTTTGGAATAGTTTAGAAACTAGGAGGTGTCATTACCTCTTAGCATGAGTTTTAGTGTTTATTTTATAGCATTTTTAAACGAAAATGGCTCCAGGTATAACGTGTTCTGAATTAAGAGTCTGGTGCTCCTAGCATCAATTATTCTATTAGCAAATTTTGTCACTCTAACTGACTTTATAGAATTATGAGGATTTGAGGTTTTGCAAATGATCTCAACCATCAATATTGTAGGATTCAGTATGGGAATAATACAATATATAATACAAGGTACTTTTATATAGCACTCTATCACTTACTTTCACATGTTATTCTGACATACATTTGGTGTTTAAAAAAAGTGCTAATACATGGACTACACAGTTTGAGCCTTATTTCGTCCTTTGATAAATGAGGTTTGGGAACACTGAAGGATTTGTCAGCATGACCTTTCTAATAAGTGGCAAAGTCTGAACTTCAGTCTTCTTGAATGGAAAGCAGATTTCTCTAACAAGTCTTAAAGGGGAAGTCTCTGGACATGTACACAATAGGCAGTGACTGATGTACATTATGTGAGTTTCTCCATCAGGGCCTTACTTGCTCCCTTCCTTCAGCAGGGTAATGGAGATGCGGATTCGTTCCCTGAGGAAGATCAGCATGAGGATGATAAACACTTCAAGAATGCAGAGTATTATCACTTTAAACAGGAAAAAAAGAATTAGTGTGTGATATGCAAATCAACCCCAAAACACAATCTTTCTCTGCAAAAGTTGAGGGCCGAGTCTCATGGTTATTTCTGCCAATTCTGACACTCCACAGTTTGGGCAGTGCAACCTCTCCAAAAGTGCCAATCTTAGAAATTCACTCTCAAACCCTCCAAGAAAGGCTAAGAAATCTTGATTAAAACATTTAGCTACGGTTTGAGCAACTCAATTGGTCAGGCTTCATTTCACCTATTGAAACATTTCACAAAATTCGTACACATGAGAGAAGGACGGACGGCTGCAGGCAGCTCTATTTTAGGTGTTTTTCACTTTCACTTCATTGAGTAAGAGAATTATTACAGAAGAAACTCCTTGAGCTGTCACTGTACACAATGCCTCTTCAGTAACTGGCCTTGCTGACTGACGGGCAGGCTCTTGATGGCCACACTTTTACCCTGTGACTCTACCCATCACGGCTACCCTTGATGGAATCAGGCTGTAAACCCAACCCTGGTCTGATAAAAGTCTCAGAATTAGAACTAAGGGAATCTACTTCAGTTTTGAATTGAAGGTTATGAACCTCTTGAACTTCAAGCTCTACAAGCTTAATGAACTGTGTCAAAACCACCTTTTCGTGAGATAAGTGAATTTGCAAAGACAGAATAAGACATCTGTGAATTTAAGAAACGGAGCAGAGAGGCAATCTTGAGTTCTTTTGGCTTTCTGTGTTTTCCTGGATCCAAGTACCCTGGAAAGTCCAGCTGCTTTCCTGCCTCCCCGCCCCCCCCCCGCTTTTTTTTTTTTTTTTTTTTTTAGTTTGGTGAGACACTGTTATATCCTTACAATAAGTACCAATGCCTTGCTCCAGCTTATTCTGATTTTTATTTCTTTTTGGCTACCTTCAATTAGTTTCTCTTTACTTTAAGCCAGATGGTCCCACTTACTATATTTCCTCAACTCTAAGACACATTTTTAAATTAGTAATAACTTTTCAGGAAAAATAAAATCCTTCATTAAATGTCTTTTCGTCCTGATTTCAGCTATGTTAAAAAGTGAAAAGTAATGCATGCTGAAATTAAGGAAATATAGCACTGCTAATAACACAACCTGAAATTATAGAAGAAACTAAATGGAAATTTAAATTCCCACCTCTGAAAGAATCTGCTCTATTACATCCTTGCTAGATAGTTATCCTGTTCATGCCCGAGCACTTCAAGTGACAGGGCACTCAGCACACATCGGTTAACATCTCCGAGCAGAAATCAGTTAACGCAGAGATGTGAGAGGATCTTAGTAATGTATCATCTTGCCACTATGTCTTCTTTTAGTTAAATCATGTATTTATGTTATCATGCATATTTGATTCTCTTAAAACAAAATGACTGCAAAGTTATGGAGGATAGCCATGATGAACTAAAATCATCATCTTTGGACAAACCTAAGAATACGAGATATGCCAAGAATCACTTTATATTCTGAAATTGCATTCATAAACAACATTGCATATGAAACGTAGACCTTTACAAAATTACATATCCAAGATGATTAGAGAAATTTTATTGTCTTTTGAGTTTATGTGCCTTTCTTGTATCTGAATAAAAGCAAACAATGGAAATCTATTTTTGAGACCCTGTAGAGAAGTTGGTATAACTAACTTTTCAGAGGAGGAGGCTAGAATAACTAATAGCAGAAATAAGATTAGAACCATCTCCTAACACAACCCGAGACTTATAAAAACGATAATTTTTGTATGTAGAACTCTACTTATTTTAAGTGTTTTCATCAATGAGTATAATTTCACATTATGCCCTTCTGATACCTAGAATTGTGTCCAAACACAGAGCAAGTAATCAATTAATGTCTGATAAATGGATTGTGAAAGTGGGGGCACAGTTGAGGAAACATTGGCATTGCTAGACTTGAAAATAAAAGCGAATTCTATATTTTCCTTAAAGGACATCCCTTAACTTATCCAGTGGCAGATTTTGATCAATCATGTCAATGATTTTTGTGTTGAAGGCCCTTAAGAGACAGCAGTGGAATGACCACAGAACCTGTCACTATAAGATTCACCTGAGAATAAAACTAGAGGTTTCGATATATAATGGATGAGATTCATCATCTTTATACATGATAGATAATTGCAAGTAGATTCCTGAGAAGGTATGGATGGAATCACTCAAACTCAGGAAAAATGATAAGGATACAAGTTCCAAGATGCCTGATTTTTATATAGTTAAAAAGAAGGATATGAATGAAATAATCCTTCTGCAACGTATTTGAAAAAAAAATGTTATAGGAAGGGAACTAATCTGCATGCAAGCTGGATGTGGGAAGCCAAAGAACATGAATGTGACATTTTGATTCAGCATGGCCTGAGGAAAAGAGAAAAATCAAATGTGGTGGACAAAAGGACCCTGGTGGGGGGTGCAAGTTCTGTGCAAGTTTAGGTCATGGAGCTTGCAAGAGCTTTTAGAAAAAAAAAAATCTCAAGATTATCCAAAACCTTTTGCTAAAAAGGCTTCTCATTATTCATTTTTCCCCCACATGCTTTGCTTCCAGGAAAGCAGTGTAGTAGATGGCCTAGGTCTCATTCTGGTCAAGTAGTATACTGTATCCTAGTAGTATAAACAACTAAAACAGCACACTTGTGATATGACATGAGCCTGTCCTTGAAAGCCTGATGACTTCTGGGTGAAGTGGCAAAATTGAGTTTTCACATTTATGGAGATGGGACTCATACCGGGCCCCATGATGTGCCCACCAAGATACTGCTCACCTCTGAGGCTATCTCTGGACTTCTTACCAGGCCTCCTTGAAATGTGTCTTGCTTGGATCTCAATATGAAGAAGTTTTTTTTTAAAGCAACATGTAATTAGAGATTATTTTAAAATCTTGATTAAAGAACACAAAATGGTAAGATTATAATAAAACCATTTAAAAATATAAAATTAAAGCTATCTCTGAAATCATCTTGCTTTAAAAATTTTGCTAATATCACCCTTAACTAATTCAATAATCTGAACACTTCAAAAAACATAATTTTATTACTTATTATTCTAATTCCTGTAATAGTTTAAAAGTCTTGTTATGAAAAAATTGGTCATCCTTTTTCTGTTTTTAAAACAAGTTTGAAAAATTAAGCATTGTTTTTCCTTTTAAAACCCCTTTCTTGGATGTCAAGGTAATTGCTATAACCATCCACATCCAAACCATTTTAAGTAGAAGACAAGTAGTATGACATCATAGCAAAGTAATATTTTGTTAGATTACATCATAAATTCCCCTCAATGACCTTTCCATTTACTGAAGCTATTAAGATTATAGACACATTTACTTTAGTGACATTAATAATGAGTCTATTGAACAGGTTACACTAACCCAAGATTTTCTTTAGACAAAGATTTTCTTTCATTATTACTTCTTTAAGTAAACCAGTTTTTAAAATCCACTCACTAAATGCGAGCCATGTTTGTTTCAGTTGGAAGTACATGCTTAGATCAGTCTGAATCCCGAGGTCATACACAGATAAGTGAGAATTTGGCCGTCCCTGGAGATTGTTGTATTCTTGGTAACAGTGCCATATTCCTTGAAAAGGAAAGAAAAACAGACTAATATAAAATGCCATTTCCTGAAATACAAGCTATACACTTAAACACATCTATGTGAAATTGAACAGCATGGTCATTTCTACAAAGGCAAGATTCATATTTACATAGTAAGCATTTTATATACTTTTGACTAGAAACAATTTCAATGCCCATCAACAGGGACTGACTAAATTATGGTGTATTTGTATAATAGAATACTAGCTTTTCACATAAAGAGAAAGTATACTGATATTCAGTGATCACTGAGCTATTTCGTTAAGTGAAAAAAGCTAAAAGTGACATAAAAAGTGTGCTATAATTCACATATGAATCACCTCTCTATATATTTTCTTGTACTTACATAAAGTGTCCCTGGAAGGATACAGAGAAATGTATTTTTTTTTTTTTTTTTTTTTTTTTACTTTCAGGGAAGGAAACTTACTGACCAAGGAAAGAATAAGTAGGAAATTTCACTGTATAAACTTTATACCTTTTGAAATTTGAACCACATAAATATACAATTAATTTTAAAAGCAGATTTTTAAGAATCATTTAAGTTGAAAAATACTTTTGAATTAAAAAAATGTTTTTGGTGAAGTAGGTCTTGATGGAATTACCTAATGCATATTCTTATTAAAGATTGTATCCAGGCAAAGTAAATATGGACTGGCTAGATTTCCCTGAGACACTGCATTTCAGACTGTAAAATGATTTTTTTTTTTTTAAGATTTACTTATTTGAGAGAGAGAGAGAATATGAGTAGGAAGAGGGGCAGAGGGAGAGGGAGAGAATCCCAGACTCCCTGCTGAATGAGAGGCTGATGTGGGGCTCAATCTTATGACCCCAAGATCATGACCTGAGCCAAAAATCAAAAGTCAGATGCTTAACTGAGTCACCCAGGCACCCCACAGACTGCACAATGAATCTTTAGATGATCTAGATAAAGTGGGAGTAAAAAGAAAAATAGAACTAAGGAGTTTATTTTTAGGACCAATGAGTCTGGTTTAGATCCATTGGAAATGTTTTAGTAATAATGAGAAAAACTGCTTTTTAAACTCCAATTATAAACTAATACTTTTTTTTTTTCCTAGATAAAGATAAGGGGGTGAGGTATGTGGAGAAAGGCAAGACTAGACTAGAAGGGACATTTCTTAAAGAGATATAAGACAAGTATCTTTCAGGTCCCATTTTCCCCAATGTGTTTTTAAAAATGCTTTTGGTGGCACCTGGGTGGCTCAGTCAGTTAAGTGGCCAACTCTTGATTTTGGCTCCGTCAATCTCAGGGCATTGGATCAAGCTCTGTATTGGGCTCTGTGCTCAGCTGGGAGTTTGCTTGAGGATTCTCTCCCTCTCCCCTCCCCCTACTCACACTCTCTAAAATAAATAAATCTTTTAAAAAAAAAAGTAAAATAAAAATGCTTTGGAATATTTAATACATACAGAATTATATGTAGTTCTGTAGTAACAGATGTAGGTTTTTCTCAGGTGTAGGTTTTAAAGTATATAGTCAAATGAAACCTATGGATGCATTACCTAGTTTAAGACTTTATGATCTTAATTTTGCTCTAATTAAGCAAAATAATTTTTTTTCTTTTACCTGAGATCTTCATCCTATCATCTGCCAATTTCCACCAAAGAACAATTATTCTGAATTTTTTGCTTATCATTATCTTAACAGAAAAATTTATTGAAATCTTTGAGATTCATAGCTTGTACAAGTTTTTAAATAATTTATCCTTATAGTTCTATGAATTTTGAATATATTTTCTTAGATGCATATAATTATGTATTAGAAGCCTGTATATTTAGAATTGGTATACCTTTTAAGCAAATTAAATCCCTTCTAACTCTAATAATGAATTTTATTTCAAAAACCATTTTGTCTGATTAATATAGCAACTGCAGCTTTCTTTTGGTTAATTACTTTAAATAAATTTATATATTTATACCTCTCACCAGTTTCTTCCAACATCTCCTCCACTACCTCCCATCTCTGGCAACTACTCATCTGTTCTCTGTATCTATGAGCTTAGTTTTTAATTTTAATTTTTAATTGAAAAACAGTTGACATACAATATAAGATTGGTATAACAGCAATGTGACAATTCTATACATTATAAAACACTTATTAGGGAAAGTATAGCTACCAACTGTCCTTGTATAAAGCTATTACTATTACTATTACACTATTATTGACTATATTTTCTATGCTGTACTTTGCATCCCCATGAGTATATTTTATAACTAGAAATTTGTACCTCTTAATGTCTTTAACCTATTTCATCCATCTCCCCACCCCTCTGGAAACCACCAATTTGTTCTCTAGGAGTTTGTTTCTGTGCCTGTTTTTTAGATTCTATGTATAAGTAACATCATATGGTATTTTTCATTGTCTCACTTCATTTAGCATACTATTTCTCTAGATTCATCCATGTTGTCACAAATGGCAAGATTTCATTCTTTTTAATCCATTTTTATCACTTTCTTTATCCATTCATCCATTAGATAGTTGTTTTCATATCTTGGCTATTGTAAATAATGTTGCAATGAACATGGGGGTGCATATATCTTTTTGAATTAGTTTTTTCATTTTTTTCAGGTAAATACCCAAAAGTGGACTTTTTGAATCAGATGGTAGTTCTAATTTTTTAAGGAACCTCCATACTATTTTCCATTATGACTGAGCCAATTTACATTCCTACCAAATATGCACAAGGATTCATTTTTCTCTACATCCTTGCTAACACCAATTTCTTGTCTTTTTGATAACAGGCATTCTAACAACAGGTATGAGATGCTATCCTATTATGGTTTTGGATCTGCATTTCCCTGATGATTAGTGATGTTGAGTACCTTTCGTGTAACTGTTGACCATCCAGTAGTCTTTGAGAAAATGTCTATTCAGATTTTCTGCCTATTTATAAATTGGGTTTGATTTATTTTACTTTTTTTTGGGGGGGGGAAGGGGGCTACTGAGTTGTGTGAGTTCTTTGTATTAGCTCCTTATCAGACATCTGGTTTGCAAATATTTTCTTCCATCCAATATGTTCCTTTTTTTGATGGATTTCTTTGCTGCTCAGAAGCTTTGTAGATTACATACTTCCACTTATTTATTTTTGCTTTTTATTGCTTGTGATTTTAGATCATATTAAAAAAAAATCATTCCTAAGACCTGATAAAGGAGCTTACTGACTACATTTTCTTCTAGAAGTTTTATGGTTTCAGGTCTTATATTCAAGTTTTTAATCAATATTGAGTTAATTTTTGTGTAGGCTGTTAAGATAGTGGTACAGTTTCATTCTTTTGCATGTGGCTGTCCAGTTTTCCCCAACACGATTTATAGAAGAGACTGTTCTTTCCCATTGTATATCTTGGCTCCTTTGTGATAAATTAATTGAACCTATATGAGTAGTTTTATTTGGGGGCTCTCTGTTCTTTTTGTGACAGTATCATACTGTTTTTTAATCACTATAGCTTTGTAATATAGTTTGAAATCAGGGTATATGATACCTCCCAGTTTTGTTCTCCTTTCTCAAGGTGGCTTTGGCTTTTTGGTTTTGTGGGTTTTTTTTTTTTTTTTTTGTGGTTCCATACAAAATTTAGGATTATATGTTTTACTTCTTTTAAAAGGGCAATTGGAATTCTGATAGGGATTTCACTGGATCTTTAGATCACTTTGGCGAGTATGCAGATCTTAATATTTATTCTCCCAATCCATGAGCATAGAATATCTTTCCATTTATTTGTGTCTTCTCCAACCTCTTTTATTAAGGTCTTACAGATTTCAATACCTAGGTCTTTTACCCCTTGTTTAAATTTATTCCTAGTTATATTTTATTCTTCTGATGCAATTGTAAATGGGATTATAAATGAATAGACTGGCCAGACAGAAAATCAGTAAGGAAACCTCAGCCTTAAACAACACATTAGACCAGGTGGACTTAACAGATCTATCTAGAACATTCCATCTTAAAACAGCAGAATACACATTCTTCTCAGGTGCACATGGAACATTATCAAGGATGGATACTATGTTAAGCCACAAAATAAGTCTTAATAAATTTAGGAGGACTGAAATCATTTTAAGTATCTTCTTTGACCACAATAGTATAAATTAGAAATTAATTACATCAGAAAAACTGGAAAATTCACAAATATGTGGAGATTAAACAACATGCTACTGAACAACCAATAGATCAAGGAAGAAATCAAAAGGAAATTAAAAAATACCTTGAGACATATGAAAATGGAAATATACCATTGCAGGATACAGTAAAAGCATTTCAAGAGGGAAATTCATAAGGACACAGGCTACCTCAAGAAATAAGAAAAGTCTCAAATAACCTAACTTTATATCTCATGGAACTAGAAAAAGCACAAATGAAGCCCAAAGTTAGAAGGAGGGAAATAAAGATTAGAGTAGAAATAACTGAGAGACTAAAAAAGACAATATAGAAGATCAATGAGACTAAGAGCTGGTTCTTTTAAAAGTTAACCAAATGGATAAGTGTTTAGCTAAACTCACCAAGAAAGAGAAAACTCAAAATCAGTAATGAAAGAGGAGAGTTTACAACTGATACTACAGAAACACAAACAATCATAAGAGACTACAGTTGATCCTTAAACAGGGGGTTTAGGAATACCTACCCCCAGTGCAAAACCCCATATATAAATTTTGACTCCTTAAAAACTTAACTACTAATATCTGACTGCTGACCAGAAGCCTTACTGATACCATAAGCAGTCAATTAGCACTTAATATTAACACTTGATATTTAGTATATCTATTATATATCCTTATAATAAAGTAAGCTACAGAAAATATTAGGAAAATCATAAGGAAAATTCATTTATAGAACTGTATTTATCCAAAAACATCAGCATATAAGTGGATATATGCAGGTCAAACCCATGGTGTTCAAGGGTCAACTATACTATGAACAATTATGTGCCAACAAATTTAACTGCTTAGAAGAAATGGATAAATTCCTAGAAACATACAACTTACCAAGACCGAATCATGATAAAATAGGATATCTGAACAGGCTAATTACTAGTAAGAAGATTGAATTGGTAATCAAAAACCTCCCAACAAACAAAAGGCCAGGACCAGATAACTTCACTGGTGAATTCTACCAAAATTCAAAGAGTTAATACCATCCTTCTCAAGCTCTTCCAAAAAAGAGAAGTGGAGGGAACATTGTCATACTTCTTCTACAAGGTCAGCATTACCCTGATACCAAAAATCAGACAAGGACACCACAAGAAAATGGAACTACAGGCCAGTACCCCTGGTGAACATAGGTGTACAAATCCTCAAAATATTAGCAAACTGAATTCAACAGTACATTAAAAATATCATATATCATGATCAAGTGGGATTTATTCCAGGGATGCAAGGATGGCTCAGGATTCACAAATCAGTAGATGTGATGCACATTAATGAAAGATAAAAATCCTATGATAATCTCCACATGATTAAAAGACATGATAATCTCCATAGATGTAGGAAAAGCATTTGAGAAAATTCAGCATCTATTCCTGTGTAACAACTACAACCAAGACTGTTTACTGAACATTACATAGTAAGCAGCTTTCTAAGGACCTTATTTACATTATTTAAAAAATTATTCACAGAATCCTATTGTATAGTTGAAGAAACTACTAATTAGACTGTATACCTGCAAAGGATCACACAGTTAATATGCAATGAATCTGGGACTGTGCGTTTTCAATCTCCACATCCATGTCCGTAACCCCCACTGTTCTGTGGCTTCTCCTGTATAAATCTTAACTTGTTCTGGTCAATACGAATTGTTCCACTGATGTTCAAGGGCACTTGCCCACAAACAGCCTGGCTTTTTCTCTGCTCAGTAGGCTGCTTGCCCTAGTAAATAGACTGCTGTTAGTAGGAAATGGTTGGTTTCCCATGATATGGAGAAAATCGGTTGTCCAAGATAGTAGCAGAGGTCAGTTATACAGTATTATACTTCTCAATCTAGCTGGACATTTCCCCACCCAATGAGAGGCTTCAAGCTGACTTGCCACACCATTAATTGCTGAGCTAGTACTACCTAGGGAGTCAACAGGGAGCTGAAATTTGTTGTTTCGCCTGTAGTTGCGATATGCCAGTGATCTTTCTCCCTCTTGCCACTGTCAACTTTGCACTATAGCCAATCTCAGATTTTTCTTTCTTCTTAAGACAAGTCAATGAAATCAATACGAGACTTTACTGTCTTTCCCTTCTTGATGACAATAAAAGAGTGACTGAATCACATGCCCAGGCTCTGTAGTGTAAAGGGCAGAGTTTATTTTGGGCTCCAAGCAGAAACATACACAAAAGACTTTTAAACAAAAAGCTTTCTTAGGAGTCTTTGATTAAGGGCTAGTGGTTCTTATGCTCCTCAACCAGACTGACCCACCTTTTCACATGCAGCTGCACAGAAGCGGCAGATAAGGAAACCCTGAAGAGATAGGAAACTGTCTAGAAACCTATTGAGGATAACAGGGAGGACAGTAACAATAAACCAACACATGTTGAGTGTTTACTGTTTTTCAGATATTTTCAGATATAAGAGCTTTATATTCATTATCTCAGTTAATCCTCACAATCTTGTGAGATAGAAATACATACCATGACTGTGCTGATGTTACAGATAAGGAAACTGGGTCTTCTAATCATTAGGAAGCGTTTCCAAAGTTCCTCAGTTATATGTGATGGAGCTGGGATTAGAATTCAGTCTAACTACAGAACCTGGGGAATTCAACTGTATTCTTATATTGATATGTGTAAAACTCTTCCTTGAGTGGCAAAAATAGGAAATTGCTGTTCTTGGTGTCTTGGCTACCATGAAACGATTTTCAATCCAAATGGTATTGTAGGAGGATTTATTCTGGAATAGAGACCTCTCAAAAATTCATCTATTGGCCTTTATGCCTATTAGAACTATGACGGGAGCTGCCATAAATGCTATACTCTTCCTGGGGGGAAACTTTAGCTCCTTCTTTGGTGTTCACACTGCACCTGTACTGCTTTTGAGGGGACTGAGCTACTGGTTAGAATGCCAACCTTGATAGAAAGGAGCTCTCCATCCAAACGTTGTAATTCAGAATACTTGCCTCTAGAGGGTGATGCCTCATTATGGAGTACTGGCCAATTACTAGAATGTGTGACAGTACCTGGATTAAAATTACTAAATTGAAAGAAAAATAGATCACACTTCTGTAATTATACAGACAGAAAAGTTAAAGGAATAAAATAAGTTTTCTGAAATGTTTTTCATTAACCTAACAGGTGTTGTTTTAGTTTTTTTACTTCCTTTTTAATGACGATAAGGCATGGGACCAAAGGTCAGTAAGAACTAGAGCATTTTGATAGCATCTTTTTCAAGATGAAGATAAAAGTTACAGAAATAATATATGTAAAATTAATTTTTCTCAATTAATATTTTGGGGGTGGGAAGTAAATAATTTAAATTCACTGCAAGTTAAGTGCTTTCTGGTAATTAAAAATGCCAACTGAAAAGAAAAGGACTATTTTGATATTTAGTGATTTTTAAGAGGGGTGATACCTACCATAACCTATAATTCCAATCACACCCACCATGAAGACCCAGAAGAGGATTCCAGCTATGAACCTCAGGAGTATCACAAACATACAACTAAGAAGCATGGCGATAGTCAGGCCTCTAGAGGAAAAAGCATACAACACACACAGGGGTCAAGTGTGTTAAACATAACAAAGTTAAAAGCAAGGCAACATTTTCTATCCAAAATATTTCTCATACTATTTTATCTGGCTATAGAAACACTTATAATATTAAAAAGTACAAATAATTGTTCCTATTAAGACTTTCATATGAAAAAGTAGGATCATCAGGAACTTCAAACCTGAGTCAATATTTGTGTACCTGGGTAAACTGAAGTCCGGCAGCAACCACTGTTCAAGGAAAAACACAATTCCTCCAACCTACAGTTTTGGCCTATCTGCCACAGTTGCCATGCCACATATATATTTTTTCCCCCTTCACATGTCTCACTAAGTGATAAATTATAAAACATATTCATGATACCAAGAGAAGGAAACTTTTTACAACACAACTATGTAGAAGTAAAGGAGAAGTCTTAGGGCAGAAAAGAAAAATAATTGCCCCACACAGTTCCTGAGTCCACGATTTTGTAGTCATTATTATGGTCCAATTATCTTTAATAATTTGTGATGTCTGACATCACCAGACATCTGTTTCAGGTCCCCAGTAATCTGGGGGGCCGCTAATTATAGAGAGCCATGATACAGCTTCTGTATCTCCTGGGCCATAGGACTTTATCAAGCAAACAGCAGCGTGACTATTTTTTTGTCTTAATGTTTTCCTGGAGTTTGACTGAGATACAAATATATCTAAGTTAAATCCATTATTGGATTCCACTAGGTAATTTCATTAAACAGAACTCATTAAGATTAGAAATTTGGATGATCCTTCCGTTAAGAACGGATACCTCCAGTGCTCTTTGTAAGTTTCCAAACTTAGAAACATAGACTGCAACATTTATTGAGCGTGTTGTTTCCAAGTATTATATTTTTTAAAAAGTCTTAATAATTACTGTCGCTAGATAGATGACAGCATTGTATCAGAGTAACTTCTTGGGTCACATTCTTGCAGAGCCTATGCTCTCAACTCCGGAAACCAGTCCCTATTAAAATCACAGATATTTTAATGCTTAAGTATTCAATATGGTTGAAGGATTATTCTGTGGCAAGGTCCAAGAGGAATATTCAAAAAAAGGTCCGGGGGGTGGGGAAGGGAGAAAAAAATAAAGCTGTTTATTCTGTGTTTTAATTCTTGTATAAAAATCTAAATAAACTAAGTCATGGCATATTAGTCTTTGGCTTTATATTTATGAGATAAATGGAGAGCAGAAGAGTTGAAAATAAAGGGAGTGTTTATGCTCTAGTGGTGTGAGCAGTGCCTGGGTAGAGAGGGTTTCAGTGTGTGTTGGGAGTGAGGTCAACAGGAAGATCTATTAATGCATAGTTTTTCAGATAATAGTCTAAAAGGACAAAATAGGGCAGCCTGGGTGGCTCAGCGGTTTAGCACTGTCTTTAGTCCAGGGCCTGATCCTGGAGACCCAGGATCAAGTCCCACGTCAGGCTCCCTGCATGGAGCCTGCTTCTCCCTCTGCCTGTGTCTCTGCCTCTCTCTCTCTGTGTCTCTATCATAAATAAATAAATCTTTTAAAAAATAAAATAAAAGGACAAAATAAAGAAGAAATATGGAAATTATCTAATGATGATGAGTCTGACAGTAGGGGAACCAGTATAACTACTGTCAAGTATAGACTGCAATCTCTGCTATGGAGAGATATCCTGAAATACTGATGCACAATGAAAATAATTATTGTGTTTAAGACAAGGCATTGAAATGAATAAAATCTCAAAAAAAAAAAAAAACTAGTTCTACAGCTCAAAAACTAGTCACTGGAATTTTATATACAATTTTGAGCTTATTAAGTACCACATAGTTATATATATCTATCTTGTTCCCCTAGTGGTTTTATAACTGTTCCTCGAATCCACATTTTCTATGCATCTTCTATGTTCCAAGGACCACACTGGAAGTTACAAAAAGAGAGAGGAGTTAGACGTAGTTACCACGGTAAAGAACCAGGTAAATAAAATACAAAATTCTAGGTGCTATACAAATGATAAGTACATATGTGTGTATAGGGGTGTGTGTGTGTGTGTGTGTGTGTGTGTGTGTGTGTGTGTGTGTGTGTAGGAGGAGGAGGAACACAGAGGGAAAAGCAATTATATCTGGAAGTCCAGAAAGACTTCATAAAAAAAAAAAATCAGCTTTTGTGTAATTTAACATTTTATTTATTTAAGAGAGAAGGCACGAGTAGGAGCAGGGGCAGGGTTGAGGAGCAGAAGGAAAGGGAGAAGTGGGGCTCTATCTCAGGACCCCCAGGATCATGACCTGAGCTAAAGGCAGATGCTTAACTGAGCCCCCCAGGCACCCCGAAAGCTGATTTTAAATGAGATGGAGTTGCCCAGGACATAGGAAGGGCGTGCTAGGAAGAAGAAGAGCATGTGCAAAACATAGGGGTTTGACAAACCAGGGATGGGTATGCTATTTGATGTGTTTAGAATATAGGGTTAATCAAATAATATGGATGGAGATGAATCTGGGAAACTAGTTGGACCGGGTTGTAAAGGGCCGTGTAACTATCTGAAGTTTTCACTTTGCTTGCTGATCACTAGGGAACCATAGATGCTTTTAAGGCATAAGAAGGGGATATAAGAGCCAGATAGTAGCAATCGCCTTAAATATATCAAACACCTGTACCTGCTCCAGCAGTCACTGCATTTCCCCCTTACCTTTCAGGAATGCAAATTCTGTATCTAAACAATTTTAATCTCCTCCTCCCTTCATATATTTTTTCCAACTCTTCGTAACTACGGTGACCTTTGATAACAGCAAACATTATGTGGAAAGAAGGTGTTATAAAGTAAGAGTGATCCCTTGGAGGTCGAGGGAAGGACAAATGAGAAAACAGACCCAGAGAAATAAGACTACAACCACTGTAACATAACAATAAGAAGCAAACGTACTATAGATGTTGTCCCCGCATGACTCGAAGTGTATTTATATAAGTACTTTTACTGGGAATTTAATGAATAAAGTTCAAATTTACATTATGACTTTTGTAACACTGGATATATTTCCAAATATCTTTGCCCCATCTTCATCCTATCTGAAAAAGAAAATGGCAGGAACTTTTATTCACAAATACAAATAGGGAATTTGAAGAAAGCATTCCACAAGGGTTAAATGGGGCTGGATAAGAAACACCAATGTTTGCACTTACATGAGAATCCAATACCAAGTTGTTGCATAATCTTCAAATATTTTCATTCCAACTGCCCTTGCATCAAGGATTTTATTGACACGACTGAATTGAAAGGAAAAAAAAAATCAATTATTTTGACTACCACTAAACAGAAATGCTCTCGTTATGATAAAAGGGGCTTTGCAAGCTGCTGTTCACAACATACTTTCAGGAACCCCCAGCCACAATATGGAGATGTCACTTTGATAGACTACAAAGGTGGCTATAGCTACACACACAGAGAACGTGGCTTTCAAGAATGGTGAACAGATCCCTTTTCAACATATGGGACATGTCCTCAATACTGCGGAAACCTCACTGTAGGAAATGAATTCAAATAAGATCAGTTTTTAGCTTACAAAATCCCTGGAGTCAAGAATGAACATCATTCTTAATTCCCTTTTTTAATCCTCTGACCGCCGTGTAGCAGGAAGGCATCGTGGGATACATACAGGGGGGGTGCACAAATCATTAGCGTCCAGTTTGATGAATTATCAAAGTGAATGCACTATGTAGCAACAACCTTGTTGTCCCTTGTCCTATGTTCCCCAGTTACAATTCCTCCTTTCTTCCCCCAAGGTAACCACAATCCTGACTTTTATGATAATAATTTTCTAGTTTTCTTTTCCAGTTTTACTCCTTACATATGCATCGCAGGATAATTTAGTTGTGCTTGTTTTTGGCCTTTTCTGTCAATGGACTTGTACTATTATTTTGTTATTTCTTTCACCTAGTTTTATATTTGGGAAATCCACCCATGGTGCTATTACATTTGAATAATCCGGACCTGAAGTATTTTGGACTGCTGAACTCTTTCAAGGAAGAGAGAGATATTTTTAGAATATCTTTATGTTTCACCTTTAATTCAACAACTGAGCTATACAAGGATATCGTGTTTGTTTGTGCACCCACGTAAGTGTATGCATCCAGGGAATTAATTATATTTCCTAATAACATGAAACATCATGATGTGTACACCAAGGGGAACAGTAAATTAACTTCCTTGTAGTAAGTACACAGACATTGATATGGTCCCGAAACAGTATTACGATGGTTATTCCTCCTTTCCGAAGGCTCTCTTCTTTTTACATTTAGCAGTTTTATTATTTTAGTCATTTTTTTGAATAGTGACTCAAAAAGCTTTTCTTTTATTGCGTTCATTCAACAAGTAAATTAAGGTCTTTCAATACGCTTACTGACCTCTCATATTTCTATACCAGTTGATAATGAAAGATTTAATAACCATTTTAGAAAACATCATTGCACTTTCTTATTCACTTCGGTTTCTCCTTTACTTGCTTTTCTTAATGAATACACACCAAGCTCTCCAATCCCCAGTGACATGTGTATTTCATAATTCTACATAATTCTTTCCCTATAACCCTTAACCTAATGGCAGCTTCAGTCTTGTGTATAATAACAGGACGCCTACAAACTCAAAATAAGAATGTAAACAAACATACTTTGCAGCTGTCCTGAGTTCTATAGCATTTCTTGTTCTTCCACTTCCATCTTCAAATGTGGTCTTATTTCCTACTGTCAACGTGCCATTGTTAGTAGCAAAGTCAGGGAAACATCTCTGGAGAACTGTAAACAAATAAAATTACAGTAATCGTTTTTTTCCTATTTCTTCCTATGGGATGGTCTCCCTTTCTTAAGCTTTCTGTTATTTATAACCAAATTCTTGTTAGACAACGTTTAAGCATATTGCTCAACACAGATAATCGCCCATTACTTGATGGTCAGAAGGTATTCTGATGGTTCTAAGACAGATGTAGGAAGCAAATATGATCATAATCTGAAACTATACTCCAAACTTGATTATTTTACACATGGTTACTCAACAAGTGGCCAATAAGTAAGATGCGCAGCACAGGTGTTAAAAGAGGAATACTGATAACATGTCTCACATGGTAAAGACATTTTAATAAAAAGGCTATTTTTGCACGTATGACTGAGCTTACTTTTTCTTTTTTAAAGATTTTAATTATTTGGGGGGGAGGAGAGAGGGGGGGAGGAGAGAGAGGGGGGAGGAGAGAGAGGGGGGAGGAGAGAGAGGGGGGAGGAGAGGGGGGAGAGGGGGGAGGAGAGGGGGAGAGGGGGAGAGGGGGAGGAGAGGGGGGAGAGGGGGAGAGGGGGGAGAGGGGGGAGAGGGGAGAGAGGGGGGAGAGGGGGAGAGGGGGGAGAGGGGGGAGAGGGGGGAGGAGAGGGGGGAGAGGGGGGAGAGGGGGAGGGGGGGGAGGAGAGGGGGGGGAGGAGAGGGGGGAGAGGGGGGGAGGAGAGGGGGGAGAGGGGGGAGAGGGGGGAGAGGGGGGAGAGGGGGGAGGAGAGGGGGGAGGAGAGAGGGGGGAGGAGAGAGGGGGGAGGAGAGAGGGGGGAAGGAGAGAGGGGGGAAGGAGAGAGGGGGGAAGGAGAGAGGGGGGAAGGAGAGAGGGGGGGAGGAGGGGGGAGGAGGGGGGGGGAGGAGGGGGGGGGAGGAGGGGGGGGAGGATGGGGGGAG